>NC_141607.1:14361371-14714871 GCF_047967505.1 Dipteris shenzhenensis
TGACTACTATAAACATCTTGGTCTTCATGAGCATCCAATGCTTTTATCATAGGTAGCTTAATGTGAAGTTTCCCTTCTTTGAGCTCTCAAAAGTTGCTTGGTAAGTTCAACTACTCACTTTTGCCACTACTATCATAGTGTCTTATAATCCAATCAAAGGGGAATTCCCCATTGATTGATTGGGAAAGAAATATAATGTATATCATACCCAACTGTTCAATGTTTCTTATTAGAACAACATATAGATGTCCAAGGATTTACGCATGAAAATACTTTTGACTATCCCTCAACTTTATTTGTATGATTCTTTTTTTTTTAATGTATTTAAAAAAAATTGGCATTTATATTAAAGGGGGTGGTCAGCCCAAAAAAAAAAAAGGCCTAACAGAAGTTGGCCAAGATTGGGGACAGAACGCTAAAGTTAGCTTGGAGTGAGAAGCTGAGGTGTCGACAAGGAGCTACGGGCTTAATCGGAGAAACGGGAGGCTGTCTGGCGGCTAGCTTGTCGATGGATGAGCCGCTGTAGGTAGCCAGTTGGTTGGACGATATGCAAGGCTGGCAAAGGACATAGAATTACTTAACTGAGGAGCTGAGTGGCTGTCCGTCCATTTAGAGAAGCTGAGTGAGTTTGTTGGAGATGGCTGTCGCCCATTGCTTTATTGATGGCAGAAGCTGAAGGTGTTGGAGGTTTCATTGATGGAGGCACTCGTTGGTGCTTCTGGTGCTAGTGTTCGATAGAGATAAGGGAGCTGCCCGGTCTGGTGGCCTTAGTGGCTGTCCAGTGGCCTTAGTGGCTGTTGACGTTGGCTGGAGTGGAGAGCACTTGGACAGCGGAGAATTGAAGGCGTGCTTTGGACAACCCACTAAAGGCTTGAATTTCAAGAGAGAACCTGCGAAGCACCATCGAGAAATCTCACAAGACTCAGGAGTAGCTTTCAACAAGCAGTTTTTGGCATCCCCATCATTCATAGCTTCGTGTTGCTTGGTGGATGTCTTGTGGGGCTTGTGAGGTCATGGAGCTTCGAGCTATAGAGATGAGGCACTGCTTGTGCTGTGTGTAGTGCCAGTCGGGGCTGAAGCAAAGACTGTAGCTACTGTTCATGGCTTTGTGGGTGCTGTAGGAGCGTAGGTATTTGTGTAGATAGGCAGTGGTAGCGAGGTTACTCGCAACTAGAGTCACTTAGAGCTTTAGTATTCCCATAGTGAAAGAAACCTAACAAAGCTTCAAGATCCACTCATGAAGATAAGAGAGAATAGATATCTCGAGCTCTAAACTTTCAAGAAACCTCAAAATCTAATAAACTATATCCGGGCAGGCAGCTGTTATGTAGAGGAAGTAAATGGTGAGTGGATGTTTGACGGTGACATGTAGTAGTATGATGTTTGTGAACCTGAGAGGTAGTAATGTTGAAATATCGAAGTGGACAATAAGAGTTGGAATACATGATCAACACTAAAGTGGAGTTTCAATAGTATTAATACTAAACCAATATTATAATAGCAATAAAAGTCGTAAAAGTTTTACGAATACAAAGACTTCAAAAGCATTCTTGCTTCGATATTCCAAAGATGGTCATAAATCTTTTCATTCATATCAAAATTCAGTAGTCTTGAGGTGAACAATAATAGCAAAAATCCTTGATCTACATTGAAGTGGACTTTTAATACTAATAATATTGTAGCAATATTACAATCGCATCAAAATTTGGAAAAGTTTCACGAATACAAAAAAAGAAAAGGTCCTGCTTTAATTAATACAAAATTCAGGATTCCTACAAAGGTATGACTTAATAGTAGTTCAAAATTGGAAGTCCTATCCATGTATCAAAAATGGACCTCCATGCAAGTAGTCTATACTATGTCCCTATTTTTGTGGAAGTAGTATTTTTTTGTAGATGACAAATTTCCACGAAGATTGTTATAGCCACGTGTTGAGTCAATTGTGTTGAAATCTTTTATGAAATTTTCTTCGAGTGTATCTGCCTTACTTTTTTAGTCTATTGTCGCTAGAACTTCTGCTTTGAAATTCTTGTTGAACGGTTTGTACCTGTTGACATCATGTTTCATTTTCAAAGGAGGGTTAGTTCTTTGTTGTGCAAGCCATTTGTGAAGGTCACTAGTTTGTCCAATATATCATTTTGTTGTAGGAATGCATTGAATATAGTATATGTAATAAGGGCCCTCTGTGCGTTCTTCTTTGTCTTCCTCGCCATTTCCTATGTGTAATAGGATATTGAAGAACTATGAGTTATTTCATAATTACGTGAAATTGAAGATAGAATGTTTCGTAAGCTTTGTATTGAAGAATGTACCTGTAGGCCATGGTGTTACGTTAGCCTTTGGTGGAGTCAGGAAGAATTCAAAATGTTCGCCGTATGCTTATTTTGAGAAATTGAAATCAACAACAACAGTCACGTTCTATTGTAATCGGTAACTCGTTTTCTTTTTTTGCTTGATCACTTTGGTACATGTTGTTGAGCTCTGCTAGTATAATATTTCCAGTCTTTCAATCTATTTTGAGGAGCTCATCCAAGCTGATATTGTGGCCAAAATGCAAAGCTTCAAGGCAGTAAGTTGAAATCCCTTCTGAATGTTGATCTATTACAGCTTGTGCTTCCGTTCTCAACATCATTGGAGTAATGAGATTGTCCTTCAATTGTGACATTTTGAATAAGGTACTTTGTTATTCCTGCATCATTCTTATATTGAGTGTTGGAACAGGAAATGAAATTTGAATTTGTAAAAGCAAAGATGATGATATTTACCACCATCAGCCCTCATGTCTTTGTCCCCATGTTCTTCTTTCCATTGCTCTACGTCCTGTTGATTGTCATCCATGAAATTCATGAGCTCTTGTATTGTGCTCTTTTCTAACCATGTTTGCGAGTCGCATCTGAGGTGTATATAAGAAGCAGTTTTGCCCCTTTCTTTTTTTTGATGATTTGTCATGATCTTGCTGAGCCAATCAGGCTTTGTTTTTTAATTGATTGAAAATCTACAGATGAAGAATTAAAGGTAGAATGAAGAAAAAAGAATTATATGTAGTAATGAATGTGAAAGTGAATTAACATGTGGGTGAATGAGACGCCAAATTTTTTAATGATGATATTATTTAAACATTTGATATAAGAGTTATACCTCATTTGTGGATGCCATTCTTTGTCGTATAATCTGCAATCGGGCGAATCCGAGCGAATCTGTATAAACTCTCAAATATTAGAGAATGAAATATTGGAATTTGCACAATCGTTAGAATTCACTTTTTTCCTGCATAATAGAATTAGAGTTACACAATTAACATTCAGATGGCATGTGAATGAAATTTGATTAAGGATTTGTAGTTGTCAGCGAGTTATAACTTGGGAGAGCATTACGTATGTTAGGCCAGGTGCAAATGACTTTTGTATCACAATGAGAACCTTTCCACTGAGCGTGCATCCTTGAGACTTGTGTCCAATGATTGCATATTCAAGTGTTACTAGAAAGGTTGCCTTGTGATACCATATGGAGTTCAGAACCTTGGATTTGTGTTTAGATCGTCTAAGTGTAATCTTTTCGTTAGTCGATAAGATCTTTGCATGGATTTTCATTAAATTGTTCGTTTGGTTGTCATTATCTAATGCTACAACTATTGTAATCGCACCGTTTGTAGCTCTAATAGAGAGATCTATACTCTGAGTAATCATAATTCATGCTCCGATTGCGATTTCTTGTATTGAGTGAAAATGAAAATCCTTTAGCCATTCTTGTAATTTGATTATGTTTTCTGCAATTTGAACTCACAATAATTTTCTAGATTTATCTTCCACTGAATTGTTTATGAATAATGAGCTCATTGTAGTGGTGTGTGTCATTTTGATGAGTACAGAGTATAGTTGTATTGTTGTCAATGAATTTAGCTACCTTAGTTTCATTGATGATCAAGTCTCCTAAGTAGTATTGGATCTCAACTATGGTGGCTGTCGTATTTAGGAAATCAACATATGCAAGATCTTCGAGATGACGTATGGATGTTTGTAGAAATGAGAAGTTAGCATTTGTCCAAAAGCTCGAGTTATAGATGTGGTACTTTTGACAGTATTGGTTCTCTTGAATTTTGCACTTGCACACAAGTGGTAGTTGTGCCATGTCTCCGAATAAGAGCTTTTTTTTTGTCAAATGGTTGTAGTAGTGTTTGATTACAAGCCTTGCACAACTTTTTGACAACCATGTTCAGCATTTGGCAAGTTATCATTTAGATTTTAGGTCTTGATAGCGTTCATCAGTTATTGCACGAAACATGTCATGCTTCTTTGGAGGAGCAAATTGTTGATGGATTGTAGTTGCTAGGCAGCTAAGTCTTAGTGCCACCTATGCCTGTTGTGGTTGTAAAAACAATTGATTTTCCTTGTTCTATGTACTTGTGAGTGAGGTATTTGATCATGAAGGTCTTTCCTGATACAGGTGTACCACAAATCACATGGTCCTAGTAATTTAGTAATTTTATCGTAAACATCTTGTTGCTCAAATGATAGAGTCGCTTTTTCAAATTCCTTGAACTCGTCTATCATTCGGAGGATTGAGATTCAAGATCTGTTGTTGATGTTGTCTCCTTCATCAAGATCTATTGATGTTATATAATTTTCATTCAATGCACGTAATTGACTCTTTTGCAGAATCATATTTGTTAGTTGGTGGCAATTCTCATCAATAAGCATGTGCACCCTGCAATATTGTTCGATGATTGATTCAATGTCATCTTTTGTTTGTATGAGTTTTTGTATATGGCATTCCGAGAAGTATAACTTTGAGCACAGTTCACTTGGGAAATGAGCTCATTTTCATTTCTGAAATGTATGTGCTTCAGTATAAGATATAGAAAAATCCATCGAAAATTGATGAACAGGATGGTAATCTGTGAAGTGTACAATGCGTGTGGAGGGATATAGATAGTTACCAAAAGAATCCTTCATGATTAAATTCAAAGAGTTCTTGTGCTTACCTTTTTCAATCTCATAATTCTTCCAGAATTAGTAGAATGTGAGGTTTTCCATGATGTTTGATCGACTACAATACGTATCTACTGGATCATTATTGTGACACAGTACTCTCGAAGATATCGTTGGCACAACGATGGTGGAGATGAGTCTATAAAGTATACATACTCGCTCCTTTGTATAGTGGGAATTTGCAAGCATGATAGTGTTGCCTCTGTTGGTGATGTTGGCTTTGATAAAATACATGCAGATATCATTTTCAAATTCAAAGGATCTAGATTCTCAAGTCCAAGGAGCTTTGCATCCTCGATGTTCAAGTTCATATGTCCCATCAGCTCTATTTTCATAGCATACTTTAAGAGGTAGTATGATAGGCTTGTATTTGTTATTCTTTGAATGTTCATGTGTGTTTGCCACAACAATAGTATGCTAGCATGATATCGAACAACATTTCGATGCTCAAGGGATGGGCGATAATAGAGCCATCTATGTGTAAGAGGATCCAACATCGATCTAGTTTCTGAATGGATACCAAATGGAAATCCATATTTGCATGTGTGGGTGTTATCTGAGTCCATCGAATTGCATGTTTCTCAGCATATATGAATTTGATTTCCTTTCACCAAATCATGAAGCTTCTTTTCCAAGGAATTCTCAAGTAGTGTATTCGAGTCATTCAGATAGGGTATATGTGCATCAATTTGATTTGATATAATTTTGATATCACCTTCCTCAATCCACAACATTATATCAGCATGCATTGATCCATGATTCTGGATCTCGTATTTCACTATGTGATGCTTGACTCTTCCTAGTAGTCCTTTGTTAGATATAACATATATGGACAAGAACCTTTGTAGTCGAACGCAAAATAGTACTGTACACTCAACTGGACAATCTCTCCATGTGAATTTTTTATTCAATTGTGTAGCAATTTCTTCTATTTCATCGATCTCACACCATCTTGTGCTCAATACCTCATCTGCTATGAGTGTAAGAAATATGTTAGGAAGTCCCCATGTTTCAACCATCGCCATTAGATCTTTCAAGTTTCTACGATGCCATGAAGGGGATGATTCGGCTATCGACCGTGGTACTTGAAACTTGATCACCTGTTTCATTATCTCATGTTCAAATACTCTTGGATTATGTCATCTTTGTTAATCAATATCACTTTGTAGAATTGTTGTTTGTGTTGAGTTTGCAATAATGATTGCTTGTCGACTTGGTACATTAGTAGCAAGTATGGTTTGTAGAGTGTAAATACTAAGAATAGTGAACCTATTCTCATTTTTAAGCACACATTTAAGAACAGATTACCATCATGGCTACCATGTCCAAAAGGGTAAAAAAATGGAAATAATGCTGTCTCAATTGTTAATCCATGAGAGTTAGATAATCCATCTGTGGATCTAAACATTTTTCGTTCCATGATTCTTTATGAATTACGGAGTACTACCATGCCGACCTTATGTGAATCTTGTGTTTGAAATTGATGGGTTGCACGAACTACATCTACATGCTCCAATAATGACAAATAATTTTCCTCATGTGCAACTCACATAAGGTCGAAAGGAGAATCTACAAAGTGTCTCTCTAGAATGTCAACAATAGCTTACAAGGATCATCAAATTGTACCTCACAAAGCCAACTCCCTCAAAATCAGAACCACCACCTCTTGAATGGTTCCCCGAGTGGGAGTATGCGTAGCAAATGAACCCTTACTTGGAAACACCTTACTAGTGGAAAAGCTACCCCACAGTTCCCAACGTAAGAAGTTTCAGAAATATAAGCCACATGTGCAACCTTGACTTCAACATTGGGGTAGACTTCCTACAAAATGAATGAGTTTGGGAAGACGATTAAGAGCAATAGTGGCCAACACTTTCTTTTGATGTCCTCCTCATCAATAGTGATGTTGATTTGCTTGGTTCCCTTGACATAGGGCCACAAAGGTACAATGACATTCTCTTCATGTCTAGTTTATCTGCAGAGTTGCTTACCACTTCAGATGATGCTAGGATTGAATATTGGATTCTAGTGCTTCATTCCATGTTACTCCCCATAAACAACATCTGTGTACACAATGACCTCGAAATGCTAGTAATAGCATGCGTATAGAATTGTCTGATGGTTAGAGAAGTAGTCATTAAAGACCCCACCGGCTTGGAGATCCGAACCGTCAACCCTTGCAGCTAACCTACCCTTGCACATCCCTCTAGGTCACTACTACTAATCCGCATGGTTATGCAATAACACTCATATCATGAATAAAGAGCTACTTGCTTTGCCTCCATTTTGTTCCCATACTTCCCAACATGTGGTATCAGAGCCTCTAGCCACCTCTAGCGACCTTTAGCCATGCCCACTCTAGCCTCACCGATGAAGAGGAGCTCTCCCATCAATGGAGCTTCCATGGAGACTTGAAGATAGCGATCCTCACCAACATGGAGCTGCCTTGAGTTGAAAGATTTGTTTCCTTGAGCATAGAGAGCTGCCTTAACATAGTGTTTGCTACGTGAGAAGTTCTGAGAGCTGCCCCGACATAGTGTTTGCTATGTGAGAACTTCTACCCATCTTCCTTAGTGTTTTCAGCACCATGGCTTGATGCACATTTTCGGCCATTCTTCTTAGCATTCTTGCCCGCAATGTCTCAATCATTTAGCTGCCATTTGCTACATCTACCTACATGAAACTGAGCTTCAAATCTGTTGAATTGTCTTGTAATACTATTGCTCAATATTTCGCCATGAGCACTCAGTAACTGTCCCGCAATCATGCGAACTTGCCCATAATTCTTCTCTATCATTTCCACCACCCAACAACTTGCGTATCTGCCCGACTTCCAATTGCTATGATGCTGTGCTTTACTCACTAGACTTGTGTTAAGACTTTGCAGGTTTGAAAAAGGGTCCAGCTTTGCAGGTTCTAATGAATGGCCCAAATGAAGGAATGCCTTAGGAATGAGTGATTTGTGTGAAAGGAGCTAAAGTGTATTACTATAATTAGAATGAGAATAGAGAACAGTATGTGTTAAGAGCAAGAAAAGGAGGCTAAAGTGGGAAAAAGGAGCTAAAAGTGAGAAAAAACAGGTCGCATCTTTCCATGAACAAGCACTATTTTTATCATAACTTTTGATCCATAACTCATATCAAGGAGCTCTTTTTTTTGTTTCAAAGCTAAGATTAAGTTATACAACTTTACAGTAGAGGTAAAAGTCAAGTTTGACAATCTATTCAGTCAAAAACTCAAAATACGCAAAGGAAGTAAGATAACAGCACATCCAAGAAGCTTTGAGATTGAAAGTGAGATTCATCTTCCATCTGTCATTGTATCATCTTGAATAAGAGTGAGATTCATTGTGATACCTTGATGTGAGTGAGAGTGAGAAATATAATGCAAGTGAGAGTGAGAGTGAGAATACCTCGAAGGTGGTCGGGCAATTCGAGCTCCGTACGAGTACTGTGTTTCCAAGATTGATTATGAACAATTTTGATTCAATACAAAGTCTCTTCCTATTGTATTTCAACTTTGTACTTTTCTCTATAAATTCAATCTTGATTTCAAAGTATGGAGCATCACAAGTGGTATCAAAGCCACTGGAATTCTTGACTGTGAGTGAGAGACATGGCTGACGGCGATGAGATTCATTGGAAGCTAGCTAAACAAGATCTTTTGATTTGAACACTTATTGAAGAGATGAAACGATTGAAAGGCAAGGATGTGGTTGGTACTTCTTGAAGAAACGAGATGATAGAGATATCAACAACAATGGTATTTATGTGGAAATACCTCAAGATGATGATGCTACAAATCCAAGGTCCCAGAAGAGGACAAGAACTGAAGAAGATGATGCTAGTAATGATGTTGTAGAACCAAGACCTTGGAAGAGAACAAGAGTTAAAGGGGATGTTGCTGAATCAGCTCTTAAGCAAGTTTTCAAGAAGGCCAAACTTTTAGAGTTTTATGGTGAGAAGAAGATTGGAGAAGACCTTGAGGCTTGGCTCGAGGAGCTTGAAGATTTATTTGCCCTGCAAGAATTTGATGAGCGTGGATGATTTTCAAGTTAGTTTCGTTAAGAACCTAAACTTTTATATTCGCGTCGAAAGTTTATATGCCCTAATAAAAATAAATGATTGAAACATTCGCCAAGATTTGAAACTTTTATGCAAAAAAATTTAAAGCTTCGCCAAGATTTACATTTTTTCCTTCAAAATTCAAAAGAAAATATATAAAAAGTACTACATTATACCAATATTGTGAAACTAAAAAATTGAGCTTGAAAACTGAGTACGAATGTGTGGCACTCCATACTTTGAAATGAAAATTGAATTTATAAAGAAAAGTAGAAAATTGAAATACAGTGGGAAGAGACTTTGTATTGAAACAAAATCATTTACAATCAATCCTGGAAATACAGTACTTCATGAACAGAGCTCGAACCACCCGACCACCTTCGAGATATTCTCTTTCCCACTCTCACTTACATGAGATTTATCACTCTTACTTGCATCAAGGTGTCACAATGAATCTCACTCTCATTCATGATGATACAACGGCCCGACCACGTACGAGATATTCTCTTTCTCACTCACTTGCATGAGATTTATCACTCTTACTCACATCAAGGTGTCACAATGAATCTCACTCTCATTCATGATGATACAATAATAGATGGAAGATGAATCTTACTCACTCGCATTCTCTCTCAATTTCAGAGCTTCTCGGACTTGTTGTCTTCTTGCGTATTCTGAGTTTTCGACCGAATAGATCTTCGAATTTGATTTCGATCTCTTTTATAAAGTTGTATATCTCAATCTCAGCTTTGCGACAAAAAAAGGAGCTCCTCAATCCAAGTTCTTAATCTAAAGTTATGATTAAAATAGTGATTGTTGCTTTTGTCCTGGAAAGATACGACCTACTTTTCTTACTTTTAGCTGCTTTTTTTCACTTTAACTTGCTTTTCTTGCCCTTCATGGCTAACCGGCTCCATTCTTGGATCATTCTAATTATAGTGTTACACTAGCTTCTTTCAAACAAATCACTCCTTCACAAGGTTAATTCCTTCATCTAGATCCTCCTCTAGAACCTGCAAAGCTAGACCTTTTTTCAAACCTGCAAAGTCTTGACACAACTCCCATGCATATATATATATATATATAATTTCAAATCACTTGTTAGTATTTTCAAACCTCAAGACGGACATGAAAAATAAATTCCACAAACGATTACTAACAAAAAAAAATTATACAAAAAAATGTGAGGCGTCAAATTTTCGCTCTTTGAAAAACTTTGTTCTCAGAGTTTAAAGGAAGGAAACTTGGCAAGCAATGAATCTAAATCTACCCAAGTAGCATCCTCTATAGTTATATATCCCAAGTTACCAAAACTTCTACTATTATTTAGTTCCTACGTTGCTTCATTTGTCTATCCAAAGCAAGTTGAGGTTCAACCTTCAACGTTCCATCTTCTTGAATTCTAGATGTGTCCTACAAAACATGAGAAGGGATAGCAACATAACGTTTTAATAAGCTTACATGGAAAACGGGATGTACCTTAATGTTCTCATGCAATTCAAGTTGGTGTTCCCACTCGCCTTAAGATTTTGAAAGGTCTTGCAAAACGAGCTGAGAGGCTTCTATCTCTTCCAAGAATTAAATTAATTTTCGTAGGATACGATGTCGGCTAACTTGAAATGTTGAAAACTATGTTTTTTGTCATAATAATGTTTCCATCTATCGTGTGCTCTTTTAATACAATGTCTTATACGTTTGACCTTCTCATCTATCCTCTTAAGCATTTATTTTGAAATCTCAACTTGTTCTCAGAATAAAACAAAATTACTGGCGAATGACAATTTTGTCCATATACAGCTCATTTGAATTGAGCTATGCCATGAACTATTGTAAGCAAATCCAGCCAAAGATAAGAATTCAATCCAATTAGTCTGCTTCTTATTGACATGCATTCTAAGAATGTCTTCCAAAAAAGGATTTACTATTTTAATTTTTCCATCTGTCTGTGGATGAAATGGTGTGGTCATTTTAAGTTCAATTCCTATGGCTTTAAATGTAATTTGCCAAAGATTAGATGTGAGCTTTGAGTCCCTATCAGAAACAATAACAAAAAAAATTTATACAAAAAAATGTGAGGTGTCAAATTGCCCCCTCTTTGAAAAACTCTGTCCTCACAATTTAAAGAAAGGAAACTCAGCAAGCAATGAATCTAAATCCACCCAAGTAGCATCCTCTATAGTAATACATCCCATGTTACCAAAACTTCTACTATTATTTAGTTCCTAAGTTGCTTCATTTGTCTATCCAAAACAAGTTGAGGTTCAACCTTCAACGTTCCATCTTCTTGAATTCTAGATGTGTCCTACAAAACATGAGAAGGGATAGCAACATAACATTTCAATAAGCTTACATGAAAAATGGGATGTACTTTGATGTTCTCAGGAAATTCAAGTTGGTGTTTCCACTCGCCTTAAGATTTTGAAAGGTCTTGTAAAATGAGTTGAGAGGCTTCTATCTCTTCCAAGAATTAAATTAATTTTCTTCGGATACCGTGTCGGCTAACTTGAAATGTTGAAAACTGTGTTTTTTGTCATAATAATGTTTCTATCTATCATGTGCTCTTTTGATACAATGTCCCTTATATGTTTGACCTGCTCATCCATCCTCCTAAGCATTTATTTTGAAATCTCAACTTGTTCTCAGAATCAAAAGAATTTACTGGCGAATGACAATTTTGTCTATATATAGCTTTAAAGGGAGTCATTTGAATTGAGCTATGCCATGAACTATTGTAAGCAAATTCAGCCAAAGATAAGAATTCAATCCAATTATTTTGCTTCTTGAATGTCTTCCAAAAAAGGATTTACTATTTCAGTTTCCCCATCTGTCTGCGGATGAAATGGTGTGGTCATTTTAAGTTCAGTTCCTATGGCTTTAAATGTAGCTTGCCAAAAATTAGATGTTTTGAGTCCGTATCAGAAACAATAGTCTTAGGCATACCATGCAAGCAAAAGATTTTCCTTACAAATAATTTGGCTACCTCAAGAGCACTATTAGTTTTTTTTCATGAAAAGGAAATGGGCCATCTTGGCCAAAACAACAAGAATAGTGCCATACCCCTGTAGTAGTAGGCAACTTAGTGACGAAGTTCATCAAAATAGATTCCCACTTTTGAAGCGGAATGTCTAGGGGTTCCATTAGACCTGGCATTCCATGTTCAATTTTGACTCGTTGGCAATCATTCCCTAACATAGTAGCGGACATCATTCTTCAAGTTAGGCCAAAAGAAAGCCTTTGTAACCTTGCAATACGTTTTGTTATATCCTGCATGTCCAGAGAATGGTACATCATGACATTCACGCAAAATTTTAGCCTTTAAAGAAGCACACAAAGTCTATTATTACAATACAAATTCCCATTTACTAAGTGAAATCTTCCCTAAACTCTCTCAAAAGGAGTCCTCTTTCTTGATATGTATTTGATGATGTCTAGATCTCAAATCAATCTTGGAGAAGACAGTGCTTTCACTCATCTATGTAAGGTAGATGATATTTGTTCTTGATGTAGTCAATGCATAACCTATATGTTCCATCCTTTTTCTTTTGGAATAAAACTGGAGCACCCCAAGGAGAAACACTAGGTTGAATAAATCTTTTTTTTTGTAAATCCTCTAATTGAAGTTTCAATTCCTTCAATTCATCCAGATTGAATCTATAAGGGGCTCTACAATAAGGACAACTCCCTGGTTCTAGTTCTATAGCATGGTCAAGATGTCGAGGCGGTGGCATCCCTGGTAGATCATCAGGAAAGACGTTGGAAAACTCATCAAGGAGTTTTCAAACATATTTAGGTTGTTCTTCCTTCTGACTCTCCCCCTCAATCTTATGGGTTTCCTCTTGAATCTTTTTAGCAAATACCAAGAATTTCTCACTTAACAATTTCATGCTGAGATAGAAAGCTTGACTATCCCTTTCCCCTCCTTGAATAATTTGATTCGAGGAAGACTAATTGTTCTCTCTCCACAGTCAATTAAGGTTTTGTTCTTAAATAAACAGTCCATTCCAATTATAGCATCACACCTCCACATGTCTATGGCATAAAAATTTCCCTTACACTTCCTATGTGCTTAAGTAAATTGTAAATTTTCAAAAAGACCTTGGATATAGTGCATTTTCACAATAGCCAATTGGATAGGTTTTCTTATCTTATTCCTATTTTCTAAATGCTATGCTTGTGTGAGTTTGGGGGAGATAAAACAATGGTCACGAAATTTATGTCATGAGCCCCAATATTTCCTTTTACTCTAATTATAGTGGCATGTGCATGAGATGCAGAAGAAACCATGCATTTCATTCTAGGTTCAGATGACTTACCTCTTTCCTCTGCTTCATTGATGGTTGGATTCATCATGTCCATCTTAGCTTCCATCATTGATCCTTTGACCAAATTGAATTTTGCTTAATGTTCTTGTTCTCCATCTCTAAAGCACAATCCAAGCCTTTGTGCTCGTTCAATGAAAGCAAGGTTATTCTTCCAAGGAGCTGCTTGTTGACCTCTCTGGTTCCCAGCACCTCTATTATCTTGATCTTTTTTCTAGCTACAAATATTCTTTGATTTCTAGAATTCTTACCATCTTGTGGTTCATTATGCCCTTGAAATTTATTAGTATTAGAAACCTCAAGCCTTCGTTGGGGAATATTTGAACTCTGAGCTCTTGGAAAACGATGACCTGTTGGATTATCTTAGTCTGTGTAGCCATTCTTTCATTGTATGTCTCTAATTTCTCAAAATTTTTTGCCTTAGCCACAACATCCAAGAAATCCTTGGATTATGTCCCTTTCATCATGTATAAAATATCTTCCTTGAGACGACCTACAAACTTGTGTGTGAGAGAGTCACATGTCACTTGGAGCACATATTTATGCAGACAGAGAAATTTTTCTTTGTATTCGTCAACAGAGAGCCCTTCTTAAACCTATTTGAAATTATATTTTTTTCCATGTAGTAATGAGGGGAACATACCTCTTTTCAGCTACAGCTTAAAATTCTACCCAAGTGATAGGTTCATTCGGTTTTCCTCTAATCTGCAGATGATATATCCACCACATCTTTGCGACTCCGCGGAGTTGTAGAGATGCGATCTTTGCCTTTCCTACCTCATCAACAGGGATGTTTTTATTGAAGCTACGCTTATACATATATTAATATAAAATCTTGGCGAAAGTTTCATAGGCAGATGGAATAGACTCTAGGGAAACTTTGATCGCACTAGATCTAGGAGGCTTTTATTAGGCCATTTCCTTCATCCCACAAAGGGTGGTATAATGTGACATTATAAACCATCGAAGTGGCTATTTCTTCAACACTTTGTATGAGGTAATCCCTCTTAGAGCAACAAACCAAGGGGTTGTATTTTTATATTGTACCCTACATTCAGAAGTTGCTTTTTCCTTGGTGTATGTGTCATTAAGGAGTTTGGTAATAGAATGTTATCTCCCTAAAAAATAAAGACGACCAACCTTGCATCGACCAATATGAAGTAAAAACCCGTTGGGCTCTAGAAGGTGATGATGCCATGTCCAATCGAAAGGGAGAGAAATGGATATGAGATTGGAATGCACGTTCCTCCCCTAGTGGATGAAGAACATCACAAAGGTGGAGGGCACAAACTCTGCCAAGTCACTACAATCAACAAAATTCTTCTAAACCAAAAATGGCATCAAAGTACACCCTACGTCCTCGCCTAAGAAGAGATGCCTGCTGTGTTAAAAGGTGAAGGGGGTTGCTCTGAGAACAAGCTAGTATCCAAAAGAGCAGGTGGGGGGTGTAAAAGGGGGAAGGGGGGGGGGCTCCTAATCTATAAAAGGAGCTGAAAGAATGTGAGGAGCAAAATAAATTGTAATGTGACCTATTTGTCCTTTGGGTTAAAGCCTAGTGAAAAAGGTGAGAGAAAGTGACCTATTTGTCCTTTGCTCTTAAAAGGGCCACATGGGAGCAAATAGGGTCGCTAAGGCACTTAAAAGGGCTACATGGGAACAAAGGCACTTAAAGCTTACCCTTAAACTCACTACTTAGAAGTACCATGCAAAGCACACAATAAATAATCTCAAGGCAAATGAAGATTCAAGTAGGTGCTAGTTTCATGCCTGTTAGAAAATGACATACCAAACTAGTGACAAACTGCTGTCAAATGCATCCAAGCCTGTTTCTAACCTTGACAATATCAGCATACAAACACACTTTCAACCTTAAATTCATTGATGACGATTCAAAACTTCAGCTCCCAAATGTTTGTAAGCATAGTCAAAGTACATATTCACAGCCTTAGCACCTGACAATAACTGTAGACCACATGCATACAAACATGTCCAGTTTTAGTTCACAAATTCCAATCATTAAAATTTCTGGCGCTTTTGCTGAGGCAAAGGTGAAATTATTAACCAAAGAGAGCCCTAGAAACAATAATTTTTGCAACCACATTGTTAAAAGGTGACTCAGAGACTCACATGGCTTGCAGATTCATGTGGGTGCATTATGCAACATGGATATGACAATATGGACTTGAGAAGGACAACTGGAAGCATGCATCAATGCAATTAGTAAGGTGGGGGGAAATGGATACAAACCACAGGAAAATGTTTCTCATTCATAAACAAACTTAAAGTACATAGGGAATGGAATCTATTCCCTGTCATCACGAAGAAGTGCCACCCTCCTGAGTGCCCTCGGATCTGTGGGGAGGTGCGTATTATCTCTGGGGACCCATAGGGGAGCTGCGCGGGGGGGGATCGTTGGGATGTGTGGTAACTGGATGGTACTGATCATACCCTAAAGCTTTGGATGTAAGAAAAGCAATATTGAAGACCAGAAAATTTTCTGAAGCTGATATATTCAGCTTACTAACTTCATTGCGCTCTTTGTGCTTGCACAGCTGAAAATCCACATTGCCATTTCCCCATCGGCCTTCGTATTATACATTCTTTGATGGCGAATTCTTTTGGTGTACAAAGTTACGGCTTAAGGAGACCCTAAAAATCAATGTAATCTTCTTTCTCAATCATGCACACCTGGAACCAGTAAACTGATCAGCTACTTTAATCTTCATTAAAAAAAAATCAACCCAGATATTGCAAAAGAATTTCCAAATATACCTCAACATGAAGTCATTTCTTTGCAGAAGTATAGAATTACTGCTTTGAAGCAATAATGCACGTCAACCTTGACCCATCTTTTCCTGCATATACAAGAGTCCTGAGATATTAGAACTACGATAAAATCTGTTGACTTGATGGTTACTTGGGAACACATGTTTCTACTTTTGTATTCAGTATGATTGTACTTATTGTTTATAATTCTAATTGCATTAGGGGATTTTGGAGTAAAAAATGGTCTCATAAGGAGTGCACTAACATAAGAACTAACAAGGCCCATATGCGTCCAAAATGGTGCATCTCCTTAGGAGGTGGTGGTCTCAATATGTCTGAAAAGGTACACCTCCCTCTCCCACTTGGAGGGTCCCCCTACGTGGAAAAAGGTGCCCCTCTCTGCCTCCCCAAGCTGCTACCCATTTTGGTCACAATGCAACATAAAACCAGAAGTTGTATCAACCGAGAGAACTGTATGCCTAACCAGTACTGGAATAGGTCCAGGTCTTTCATTCAAACAGACAGCTACCATACTTTCAATTAGACGACTCTTGTAGATCACCCCAGATCCAATAGTTACAGGCATCGGCGGCCCTAGAGCAGGATGTTTAGACATAGCTTCTTTGGAAATTTGTACTGTCTGAATAGGCCTCGATGATTGAACAAATTTTCAAGATTTCATCTCTATCTTCCCGTATGAAGCACAAATCTTAACTCTAGGATAAAAAGTATCCTTGGTGGGATTCATTCCAAGATATCCCATGTGTTGCCATTTCCTGGTCTTTCGTTTCACTTGATTAGTCATTCAAGTCTGAATTGATTCTTGGTCTGTCTCTGGCTGGCATGGCGGTGGAGATCCAAGTTAGTCAAACTGAACTAGCTAGTCTTCACCATAGTATCCTTGAGCCCTATGTCCAGCGAGGTTTTCAACCATGCATGAGTATGAATGAGCTCATTCAAGTTGAAGACCGTTTTGAACTTATACAAAAAAACCAGACTAAAATGTAAATCTTCCTCCAATAAAGGTTTTACTGTATCCACACTAATCTTTCTGCCTTCGAAATCTACAAGCCTCCATCCACAAATAAGGCTACACCACCACCATGTTCACCTGCATGTATCTAACAACAAAATTTTTAGTTTAGATTTCAATTCTCGTGCATTGATCAAGGTGCTCTAGATGCGTCAAAACTTGGATCCTCGATCCTACACCTTTTCGCTTTCTTTAGATATATGGAAAGAAATCTCCAAATATTGGTGAGACCAAAGAACACAATGAGGCAGAGTCAAAATTTCCATGGGATTGGCTTTTTCAAGGCATTATCTCAGAGGCCTGAGACATGCCCAGTCAACAAGTCTGTTCTTAGTTGGGCTTTGTAGCGTAGGTCTCCTCTCTCTAAGCAGTAGTTCTTAAGGCATTATGTGTAAATCAACAACCTTGCTGCTGTTTTAGATGCTTATGGACCAAATAAATCATTTATGTTCTTGGAACACACTGATGATGCTGTTAATGTGTAGATTCTATTAGTAATTCCAATGGCTATGTGATTGATTGTAATATTGACATTCTTATGGGATGATTTTATTATGTGGCCTACATCTTGATAGGGTTTTGATGGACCAAATAAAAAGGCCGAGACCCAAAGCCAGTGACACAACAGACTCCAGATTGGGTTTGACGCAAGGATCATGCTTTTAGATCACACCTCCATGTTCACTCAGTTAGGGGCACGACCGACGATGGCTACAATGGCCCTTCTTAGATGCAGATATGCCACTAGGAGACCAATGTGGGTCACACGCACAAAGTACCATCAACACTCTATCACAGATTTCTTGTCATCACAGCCTCATGCATCATCGGGCTCCCCTTGACCTTTCACCTTGGCCAGGGGCCCAGATTTCTCTCATGTATTATATTGAATATGATATGATTATGTTGTACTCATTGTAGTTGATGGTGCCCAATTAGAGGCTCCACCCTTTCAGCTCACGCTCTTTCAATCTCATAAACCCTTCAGCCTTTCAAAGGCTTTTAATAAACTCTCTCTCTCTCTCTCTCTCTCTCTCTCTCTCTCTCTCCGCACGCATGTGTGTATGTGCACGCGCGCAGCGTGCTAATCCACTTCCATGACCAAGTCTTCATTGGCCTCTATTTGAAGGAGGTGCGGTGACACAAAGAGACCTTATTGCAGTAGATCAGACAACAGGACACATTGGACTCTATTTGACGGAGATGTGGTGACATAGACAGACCTTATTGCAGCTAATCAGATAGCAAGAGGCAACAGTACCACAGGAGATAGATCAATCACAGCGATATGTTATCAATTTCTATGCCTTCGAGTCAGCCCCGGGATAGAGGAGGAGATAGCTGAGATGAGGGCATCATGGATCAACGGGAATAGACGGCGTTGAGCAGTGGAGCCAATGACATAGAGCCCACTAGCCAGAGCATGCACGATAGAGGTCAAACCTATCACTGCTCTAGCCTTCAAGCACCCTAGAAGATCTCCCTAGATGCCCGATCGGAAAGGAGCAAAGGAGGTATGGAAAGGGGAGAAAGAGGGGGACGGGGGGGAGTCTACAGCCTTCAAGCATCTCCCTAGACGCCCAATGTGGGGCTGAAGGGCCCACAAGCAATGGGCACCCCTGCTGCCAAAGAGCAGTCAGGAGAGGCTGGGAAGGGCTGGAGGCTGCCCAACAAGCCCCAAGGAAAGGGAAAAGAGGGGAGGGAGGGGGGGGGATTTGCAAGCGGCACACGGGCTGGAAAGGCCTATAGGAGAGGGTACCGAAAGGCCATTCAAGCCTTGGCATCCCTACGTAAGCTGAGGATATAGCTCACGGGCTGGCGGGCAAGGGGCTAGGCAGAGAGAAGGGGTGGGGAGAGACCTGGCAGGGCGTGAACTGCCCAAGGGTCCTGGAGCAGTGCAAGTAGGAAGGCTGTTCAAGGCCTCCCAAGCTGCCCGTGAAGAGCTCAACCCTAGCCAAGAGGCTAGCAAAGGTAGCAGGCCCGCACAGGGGGCTCGCGGCTGCGGACAAAACCCAGCCCAAAATGGGCTGGGAACAGCTCAAACTTCAAGTATGGAAGCCCGAAAAACGGGCTGGTACGGGGCAGTAAAGCAAGCGAAGGGAAGAAGGGCCGAGAAGGGGTGGCTAATAGGGAGGAGTCTACTCCATATGCAGGCCATAGGGGTATTAGAGCAACCATTGACAATGTGGAAAAATATTTCCATTGGGTCACATGATGAAGGACATAACTAGCATTGCTCAACATGTGTAATGTGTCAAAAGCTAAACAACGAGTTGTGTAAGATACCACGCTTATTCAAGCTTCTCTGTATTCCTTCTAAGAGATGGGAACATATAACCATGGACTTTGTGTCAAGATTCCCAAAAGAGTGGAGGTTATGATCGGATTTTCAGTGTGGTAAACAAATTGAGTAAGCGAGCATGCTCCATCCTTGTAGAGAAGTCATTACAACACATCAAATTGCCAAGCTCTTTATTCAAGCTATCTTTGGACTTCATGGCTTACTTCAGACCATTATCTCTAACAATGACTTAAGTTTGTGAGCCATTTTTGGACTGCTTCCTTTGAGAACCTAGAAACCCAACTAACTGCTTCCATCCCCAAACTGATGGTCAAAGCGAGAGTGCCAAATAAAGCTATCATTAGCATGATGCAAGACTATGTCCAATATCACCCTAACTTTGGACTCGATAGCTTTCCTTACTGGAGTTCACTTACAAGGCTTCTACTCACACTTCTTTTGTTATTTTAAATTTTGGTTTATGCAAAAGAGCGTTCTAGTGCGGGAAGTCATAACCCTTCTCCACCATGGAGTCAAGACGAACATGTGGAACCTCATGTGCTTCGGGATGCAACAAAGATCCTGAAAATTGGTGGTGTTTGGGAGGAGTTGTATAGTTAATTGTGTGTTCGGGTGGTTATGTTCCCATACGGGGTGGAGTGGTTAGGATATAGAATAAAGGTAACATAAACAAGGAAAAAAAGGAAAGATCTACAAGATGAGGTGATAGGGGAGGATCCTAGAGGAGGAAGAAGTTGAAAAAATGAGAAAATGCAGACGGAGAGGATTGTACAGTGGGATGGGGAGAGATTTCATGATGTATGGTTTTGATATCAGCTTTCCTCTCCTTCATCCCTTTCCTAGTTGCCATATTTTATAAACACAATTTTGTGCTAGAAACAAATCCTTGACATTTTTTTGGTGCAGTGAGTGTCTAAGCAATGTGAGAGAGAGAGAGAGAGAGGGAGAGAGAGAGGAATTCAATTGAAGGTGTCAAGCTTTGCTTAGAAGACACCCACAGGAGGGTTTTGTTGCCAATACTTTGCATTCACACCATTGAGAAGGTGGTCAAGGAGTTGAGTGGAGGAGAACCAGCGCACTAAATCAAACGTGAGATTGAGAAAATCAACCGTTCGGTCCTCTAACCACATTCCATTTGTGATGTACTTACGTTAACAATCAAGCTTGTTTGCTACGTAGGAATTGACGAATAGAGAGTCTATGATAGTGGAGTACGTGAGTGTCATCTCGATGTTCCAATTGCTTGTCGGAAGAACAAAGCAAAGGGATGCAGGGACAATGTACATGTGCCTGAAAGTATGCTTCTACGTGGATGTGGGAGCGGTTGGTGCTGTGCGAGAGATAGCCTAGCGACCAGTCGCAGCCAAGAATGCTGTTGCATGCTTCATGTTACACTGGCATCGAATTAGCGCTAGTAGTGGAGTCTATGCTCGCTGGAAACGGACGGAGCTTGGACGTGGAAGCGATGCTCAGCATTGCAGGATATGCAAGTGTTATTTTTTAATTGGATTATGCAAGAAGGTGCACCATGGGCATTGTGTGAAATGGGCACAAGCTGTTGTAGTGGTTTTTAATTTAAACAAGGTGGGGATCCCACTAAGGCCCTGCAATGCAATTCCACACAAATTGCAGAACAAGCAAACAAACAACCAAGGAATCGAAATGAACGGAGCAATACCTTCTGCAGTGCTTTCTGAAGACAAGGAGAATGCACATAAAAGCAAGAGGGACGAAAGAAATCTAGCCAAAACAAAGGCAAACAAATGATCGAAAGGAATAATTCTTCGCGTACGATGCAAAATAATGTTCAAGTAACAATCGATGGATGAAGCAATGGAAAAGCTTACGGATCTGTTGCATCGAGAAGGTTCACAGAGATCAAGAGATCCGATGACGGACGAAAACCCTAACGACACAGACCCAAATCGATGGAAACGAAGAAGTAAGCTGATCTCTAGCCCTTACTCTTTCATCTTCTCGACGGCTTCCAAGCCCATTTGTGCATTGTGGGTTGGCAAAACCATGGTATGAGTCCCTCCTTGCAAGAATCTACATAGTGGCAAAGCCGCTTCCTTTGTTGTTCCTGTTACTACAGCAACTGTGTCTTTAAGGAGTTTAGAGGAAAGGTTATGTAGGTACTAGGAAACTTGCTACTAGAAAGTTCCTCTAGAGGAAAGTTTCTGTATAGGAAAAACTCCTATAAGAAAGTTCCTAGGTAGGAAAGTTGCTATATAGGAAAAGCTCCTATATTGAAAACACCACTAACCACCCAACTAACCCTCAACCAACCCTAGAAATTCCTCTAACTAGTCAACCTTGACCAATACCAAAGAAATCCCCATTTTCCCAACCCAAGCCCAAAAACTCTACCCTTTCCTAAGACCTTTGCAGGGCCAAAAACCTATGTGCATAGTCAACGCATTGACCACCTACACATTTCTATGGGAGGCAAGATACCGATTTGGGTGAGGGCCGAGGCAAAGAGGGAGCTTTCGATACAGATGTATGCCCTTGCTTGTGGGCCATCCGTTGGGCAGCATCCATCCACATATAGATGAGCTGAAAGGAGCTTCACATGCTTTGGGGAAGCATTAAAAAGCTGTGGGGTTGGTCATTTGTGGGGCTGTTTGAGACTCTCTGGTTCTGTGTGTTGTGAGAAGGCCTTGGTTGGCAAATTAGTGCTTACCTCGGGTTGAGAGTGACCTACAATGTGGATCTATTTTGCAGGTGGTACCAACCTTTCGGAGGTATAAGGGTGGGATGTGGAGGCATACCTGAGGTCGTTTGTATGCACTAGCCGCATGCTTGGATCGCCCGAGACTTCATGGGCAGGATTTCATTCGGACTATTTGGAAGGGATGGCATTAGCCTGGCATAAGACTTTGCTAAAGGCAATGAGGAATGATCGAGGGGCTATGATTATTGCCTTAAAGGACGGTTTGGGGCAAAAGAATCCCCACATATGTTACTGCTGGTGCAATGGATCATCTGTAGGGTACATCTAATGTTCCAAGTTAGATGGTTTAAGAAACAACTACTTCAAAGCAATCGTCTCATAGACAAGGATTCTCATTGATTTGATTGAGCCACTGGCTCTTGCACATGAACCAGAACAAACGTTTGGGTAAGTCAAAGGAAGGCTCAAAAGAAAAGACTACATAAGAAATTATAAGCAACCTCAAAAGAAGGTTTCTTGAATTTGTTTTGGAAATGATAACCAACTGTAACGGAAAGGTAATGTTATTCTCCTATAATGGTGTAAGGATGACGATACCCTTATTGAGGTTGTATTGCCTTTATGAATATAACCTAGGAGCAGTGAATCATGGACTAAACCTATGGCTATAAGTTAGCAAGGGATGTTAAATCATGCAATTTGGGTGCACATTAATATAACATGATCACACCTAGGAGGCAATTACGTTAAAAGACAGTTACCGGGGCCTACCCACACCCAGAGTTAAAGAGTAGTTAGCCCATGGGGGCAGGGGTTGTGTCAAGCCACATCCTGGGAGAAGGGAGGAATTGAGGAAGAGCTTCAACAGGCACATGGTTGGCTCAAGATCTACACAAAATGCTCTTGTAGGTCCAAACTAGTAACATTTTCTAGAGGTGTTACAAAGATGTTAATATTCAAGAGTCACACAGTGGTTCACAGACATGGGTCTTTTGATAGATGTGCTACCCACTTTGAAAGCAGCTTAGATGCCAATCTCACGACCTGTCAGCCAAAAGATGAATTACATCATTAAAATTGAATCTTTGATGAAGTCGAGGGCATGGTATATTTAGGTGCACCCAGGCTTTAATGCATGGTCCACCTCATTGTGTTAATGTAGAGTAACTTGAAATCTGAATATGATCGATTTTTAAGTATTAACTTTGGTGGATGTTGAAAATGGTAGCATGTACACTAATTGAATGTTAAGTTATGTGGCTATTAGTAAGATGCATGAAAATAACACATTGATAAGCATATTAATGCTTCGACTCCATTCCCGATGTCAATGTTCCTAAACCCCAAAACTTCCTGCAGGAAATTTCCTGCCAACTTCTAGGTGATGCACCCTTCTGATTAAGCCAGGTTCTTTATGCAATGTGATCAAGTTTTAACTTCAAACAGCTCTAAAACAAATTCTTTGAAGACCTGCTATGAAAGTCTTAGAAATTACTTTAGAAACGTATAGATCCTGCATAAAGGGGGTTATCTATATCGTCACCAACCCATACCCACTGCCAAGCCTAACAGTGGCCTTGGTTGAAGTTCGTTTTCCAGGAGTTATGGCATTAGATGCATGTTTCGACTTTTGAATGCATTGTCCCATGCCCAACATTTTCTGATCTGCATATTTGCACGTGCAAAAACAAAAAGCTAAATTATAATCCCTAGCATAATATCGTTTCTTCAGTAATTCAATGTGTCTTCCGTTAATTTTTTGTTAAGTGGCAGCGCTGATTTACTTATTATTGGTCCCTTTTGTTACCAACACAGAACCACTTTGTTAAGATGTTGCTTTTAGTGGCATTAAGGCTTGAAAATAGTACCGGCAGCGTATACTGCTTATTGAAAATAAAAGGTTTTCAAACCTGAAGCAAAGATATAAGTTTGGGATGCTGTTCTAGCAGATTTTGGAGCTTGTTTTGATCCTTCAGCAGATCCTGGACAGCAGCCACTCAAAACAACCAACATCAGATGCAAAGATGCATGGCCTTTGTAGCTAGCAACAATACAGATCATCTGATATGCAAGACAGGTGGGACCCTCTATGTCAAGGTGCAACTGCATATACCTGGATTGCATCAGGGGACGCTAGAATCTGTTGAAGTAGTTTTCCAGATTCTTGTTGTTGCTGAGGCCGCTGAGATTGAGGTTGTGCAGGTGCCTGATGCACCTGCTGTTGAAACTGTGTGTTCTGTGCTTGTGCTACTGCAACTGTCTGTTCTAAATGTTGAGCAGGTGGAGAAGGTTGTAAAATCTGCGACTGATGAAAATGTTGCTGCTGCTGTGGTGGTGTACTTGAAACCAGCGGGCCATGAGATATATTTGGTCTCCCTGGAGGAAGAGGAGGTTGAAAAGAGGAAGGCAAAGCAAGTGACTGTGGTGCTGAGCTTTGTCCCAGCATAGATGGAGGAAAAGTAGTGAATCTATTGTCAATGGAAGGCATATCGACACCCGATGGTAGCGTGTAAAGTGGTCTACTCTCAGATGGCAACCTGCCAATGTTTTGAGCATACAACGAAGCTGATTGTTGTATGGTATTTGCAGTTGCAGAAGGTACCTGAAGCACAGAAACTTGTGTGCTTGAAAATGGCGGGGGGGTTGGAGGAAGGGGTGGTGGTGGTCTTCCAGTGCCTGTTGATCCACCTTCTTCAGGAACCAGAGACATACCTGACCATGGGGGTAAAGGTGCATGTGATACCCTTGTTCCTGTTCCAGCTGGAGGACCAGATAGGTGACCTTGTGCAACTGTACCAAATGTAAGAGGATTTAACTGTGCCCCATGTAATGGATCCACACGCCGTAGGCCAGGTTCAACAGGGTGCCATGGTCCTGGTGGTGGCAGAGGTGGTGGTGGTGGCGGTGGTCCTGCTGCCATTGAGTTTGAGGAGCTCTCAGAGATTCCTCTAGGGTAATCTGTAAGAAGTGGTGGCAGCTTGGGACCACCTGCAAAACCCATGTTGCCTTGTGCTGATGTGTCAAAGGATGGAACAGGCATACTTGCTGAAGAAAATGGGCGTTGCTCCATCCCAGAAGAAGTTTCATATTTCTCCGGTATAACACCGGCAGGTATTGGTGGAGGTGGTGGTAAAGGCGGTGGCAAAGGGGGTGCCACAGCAGCAGTCAAAACTGACTCGTCTGCTACACTTGCAGGTATTGAAGGAGACGGTGACAAAGCGGGTAGCAGAGGGGGTGCTACAGGAGCAGGTAAAACGAGCTCATCTGCTACAGAAAGTGATAACAAGTCATCTGTGTCAGAAACTCCATCTATCTCAATGTCGACATCCTGCAACTCATCTTCCTCCAGAAGTATTGGCCTCTTTCTTCCAGAACTGTTTGCAGTCTCAACTTTTACAGGTTGTAACTGAGATTGGGGAGGTGACAGAGTCACAACTTGCGACTCAACTGCAGCAGATGCTCCCACAACTTGCTGTCGATCACGTTGTCTGGCCATAAATTCATCAACATGGATAGATGGAGGCCTGCCTCCACCTGATCCACCACGCTGATTAATGCCCCCACTTACAGCTGTAATTGTTTCATTGCCCCTTTCTCTAGCAACATAATCATCAACATGCATAGATGGTGGTCTGCTTGTGTTAGGTTTGCGCTGCCTGAAAGTATCCCTCCTGGATGAAGCTGATGCAGACGATACTGTGCCACTTCCCCGTCCTGTAAGACTTCCATTGACACTTGATGCCACATCTGTAGGTGGTCCACTGGCGCCATCTGTACGATGCTTCTTGCCCCCTCCATCAGCAGTTCCACCAGATTTTCTTTTTGCCGCTGCACCAGGAAGAGAGAGTTTATCAGATAACACAACTGCACATTCCCAAGTAAATTTGTCCTTTAGAGTTTCTTCATGTGTGGTCTCCATCTCTTCCAGAGATCCATTTTCCATCTTTGTCTGTACTTCTTTTGTCTCACAATTCAGTGCTGGAAGAAGTCTCCATTGTGGAGGTACTGTTTCAGCCTTTGATTTGTTAACTTTAAGAGGCTGCAATGAATTGAGCCCATCTATCACCACTTTGACCTTCTTTTCCAGAAATATGATCGCTGGTAGATTTTCAAGTAGGCGCAATAAGATAGTGACAGTCTTAATAGCCTGTGGAGGGAAAAAAACTGTCAGAAACTCAGTCCAAACTTTTTTTTCCAATAATTACAACTGATCCACTAAATTCCAGGCACAACAGATACTTCGTTTTGAATCTGCACTTTTCAATTATCCAAATCCTGTGCAGATAAATTCAAGTGAAAACTAAAACGTACGAGCCATGCTTCCGTTGACAATTAGAATTGCACATCTTAATGTGTAGCTACAATTTGTGACATACTAAGTTGAACAATTGTGAACTCCAACTTAAGGGCAAGCGCTTGGCTACCACATACAAAGGACCCTGTGTAAAGGACCTGGAGTCAGTGTGCTTCACACTACCACAGATTCTGTAATCACACACCTTGCCAAGGTAGCACATCGAAGAGTTTCCAAAGATTATCGACTCCAACCCATACAAATGCTGCCACGTTAAAGGATACAGAGCCCCACCAGGATGCATTTTACATTTCAACCTTATATCAGAGCCAAAACGTACCACATTAGATCATTTCAAAGAGCTAAGGTTGCCCCAACTTGAGCCTGGTCAAAGAAAGTTTGAACAAATAACCTTTCAGCTAATCCATGCTTAAGTAATAAATATGAATCTCATGAAAAGTATGGTGAGACCTCACGTCAATAGACTAAAAAGGCAACTTTGTTTATGATGTTTCTTTCCCCAAAGAAAAGACTTCTATTAAGTATAAATGAAACTCCGAGAGAAAACTCAAGGGAGAACTCCATCATGCGAGGCATAAAAAAACAAACATATCCTAAAATAGGGTAAAATCGACGTCCTCTAGAAAAACTAGAGAATATCCAAGGTTGAGGGATTCCGAGAAGTATGGGGAGATGCTCCACTACCTTAGGAATATATTCCTCCTGATAGAGGCTGCCCGTGAAGATCGTTGTATGCTCCCCCAAATGGCTACCGAGGTGTGTACTACGTTTGTTTGGATAGTAGCCAATATGTGCACTGAGTGGACCTGGGAGCCATCCAAAACCTCCGTCGATCTGGATCTCTAACTATGCCGTGCTGATATGCTCGCCGTGTCTTCGAGCCGAGAGAGCCCAAGAGTCATGTTTCTCGCAAAACACCTAAGGCCACCAGAGGGAGAGCCAAGCTACCGATCCCCATGTCATGAAGAAAGCAAAAAACAAAAACGTCCTCAATAGTCTAGCGATCCCCATCCAAATGGGCCTCACCTATCTGCAATCCCATAAGCACTGATGAATAGACTCCTCTGCAGAAAGTCAACAAATACATGTGGATCTATCTGAACCTCGACCTCCACTGCTGGTTCACCGCAATCCCTAAATGAATAGAAATCCAAAATCCTATTCCTGAGGGATTTCTTGAGTGTCTTCCAAAAGGATTTCTGCCAATCAGCAGAAATCTCAAAATTCTCCCAAAAAGAAGCCCTGGTGGGAGGCTGAGGTAAAAGCTCCTGGCATTACTAACACTGTATTGAAAGAAGGAGACAGATCTATTTGACATAGACTGTTTCCCGAGACTATAGGTTCTGCTTCTTGCTTAGATGATCCGTACTAGCAAGCCATCCCAAATCACATTGCTGGTAGCAGAATTTGGGGCTACTCCTTCACAGCTTGATGCAGTCTTTCCGATGGTCACCTATCTTTGTAGAGCAGGGACTTTGGCACCACCGACATCCTGATGACGTAGATTGCCATGGATGGTCTTGCTGTCATCAGTTGCACTAGAGGCAGCTGGGGATCAGAGGAGATGGTATGCTCGGACATGCAGATGATTTGCACGCTCTAGATTCCGCATGGAAAGAATACCACCATTTCCTGATAGCCTTGAGGCTCCATCAGGTGAACCAGGTCATCAGGGAGGATATCTTAGAGTTTCACACAATACATGGCTTGGCTTGTATCTAAAGAGCCTTCTAAGAAACTCAGCAGGTTACTGGGGCTTTACCGAAACATGGCCTACACTTGTATCCATCTCCCGCATGCACGGAGGATCTCGCTTGGAAAATTCCAAGCATCTTCTCACAGGCTACAGGTTAAGCCAAGGCAGAAAGAGGGCATTCCACGCGAGAGACAGATCTGCAATTCATGTGGTATGCACTTTGCATTCCTATGCCCTCCGTACTAAGATCCGTGGATGGCACCATAGTCTATCAGGGGCGGTTTCTGCCCACTCAGAGTTTTCTTGGCGCACCCTGGCGAACGACGTGTGGCCAGCATCCTTATTGAGTTCCAACAACATAGAGATCAGATCTTGTTTGCAAGCAAAGAGGAGAGCACGGGTTTCGATAAAACTCAGCTTTTACAAAGACCCCTGGAGAACCGGGAGGGGGGTTTTTACCAATCCCCCTAGCTATAGTTGGATCTATCTCCCACATGTAGTGAGGATCTTGATTGGGAAATTGCAGGTCAATATAGACAATACAAACGTAATTGTGATTGGGACATGTAATAAACACATTGATGTCACCTTTGAAGGAGAGCCCTTGGAAACAATGAACACGTATAAATATCTGGACTGGAATTCACAGACAACTATAAATGGAATGCGTGGAGAGGATGATTCTGGGAGACTCAAAAGCTTTATACAGCTTCCAAAATAAATGCCGGAAGGTGCATTTGTGAAATCGGGTAATGAGAGAGTTTCTATATACTATGCTTGTGCAGACAATAATCTTTTACGGGTGCCTAGGTGGACTCTCTCGGATATACAAGCAAAGAATAGAAACTTTAGATAAACGTTTCCTAATAGGAGGGTTAGAGGTTAAGACACAGACACCCTATCCCATCCTACTAGCTGAAACAGGAACAATACTTTTGGAAGGGGAGGCATTATGTCACTTCATGACTTCAAAAAGTTGAGAAGATGGATACCAGTAGGATACACACAGGGCAATGGAAGCTATGCAAATCACAGCAGGGCACAAAGAGGGAATGAAGTGGATGGAATCATGGGGTATGACAGATGCAGATATACCAAAAGATGCATGTGAAATTAGGGAGATAGTGACAAAACAAATGCTACAGAAACTATAGCAAGAGCCAAGGAAAAATGCAATTGTACAAACAGGAAATCTACTCAATGGACAGCTGCAGAATGCAAAAATACCTCGGGAAACATATATCAATGTTTAAAGAGCACCTAATCTAAAGATGGAGAGGGGCAAGACTCAAGATCCCTAGAGAAGAAAGGACCTGCAAAATCTGCCCCACACGGGAGGTAGAAAATAAGCAGCATGTACTCCTAAGATGTAGAGCATACGCACACATCAGAGGCACCCTGTTGCCATGTGTGAAGACATGGGTCCACATATACACGCATGAGAACACACACACACACACTGTGCACACACATTCACATGCACATTCCCAAACACACCACACCCACATGCACAGCCCAGCCAGCCAGCCACCGCAGAGACCCACGCGGAAGTACACATGCACACTATAGAAAGGAAGCAACCTTTTGGCATGCAATCTTTATGATTTCTCTGCAGTTTTCGCCTTGAATACCCTCTGCTCTGTTCTTCAAAAGGATCAAAATAGAACTGAGGACCTCCTTTGTCTCCATTTTGTCCATTTCAAATAACAACTGCAAAGCACCAAGACCACAAACACTGCAAGAGAAAACCCTCTTAGAGAAATGTTGTACAGCAAAACAATTACAAACTTTAAGGAACTGAGAGTTTCATAAACATGCATTGAGCTAATTCACTTGAGAATGCTTCAACCTCATCACCTCAAGTTTATCTATGGAAATCCAAGGTGGAAAACAAATCTTACCTCCTACCAGCAGCAGACAATTGGATGGCTGCCAGAGAAAAGTGGTCTATAATACCCATAATCACCAATGAATCTACATTTTCAGCCAAATCAATTGCCAAACGTCTGCAAAAAGGTACAAAGGAGAAGCCCTTGCTCTCTGCAATGTGATGCCCAGTATCTTGTAAATCATCATCCATAACATCCATAGATGAAGGTTCCTTCTGGGAACCAAATGGAAGAGACAAGGTTGTCTTGATTGAAAGCGCTATAGACGCAAATGCAGCACGACCAAGCTGGTGACTTACAAACTTGCCCATTGACTCAGCTGCAATTTCCAGCTCTTCACCCATAGGTGCAGACTACATTCCAAACCAACAAAAACGTTATCTCCTCTCTCTCTCTCTCTCTCTCTCTCTCTCAATGGGAAAAGGAAAGGCTGAATGGATATCTGAAAAAAAACAAGCTCCAAGACAGAATAAATGCATTGGAGCTTGAAGTACAACAAATGAGGGATATGAAAGTGACCCCGGAAGGCACCTGCAAAGCAATGGAACAGAGAATGCCACTCTCAAGAAGAAGATTGCAGCCATGCAAGAAACAATGCAAGGCACACGCGCTGAATTGAAGCAACAAATCAACAAAGGGGAAGCCAAGATGTTGGAATGGAAGGATGTGGTCAAAAAGGACAAAGAAAGAATTTATCTTAGCGGCACTTAAGGAGGAAAAGAGAAAGGCCAGCAAGGCATTAAATGTCCTGGTGAGGGGCTTACCAATGGACGACACACCGATGGTAGACGCCTAGGTATTGTTCACAAAAATGGGCATCAATCTCACATGCGAGATAGGCTAGAGGGTAGGCAAACCTGAAGCACCTACAAAGCCACTAGTGCTTAAGTTCAGGATAGCCATGGACAAGGAGACTCTCATGAGCACAGGAGCGACTCTGAAAGGGACCAGAATCTATCTAGATGATGACCTCACCCTCCTACAACAAGAGCATCGATGGGAAGGCATGGTACGAGTAATGGCAGCAAGAGAAGCAGGGAGATGGGCAGCATATAGGGATGGTAGAGTGACCATCCCAGATAGAGGAGACAAGGAAGATAACGAAGAGAAGGAAGAGGGAGAATTATGACGGTGTCGAGCCCATGAAATGAGTACACACTGGATTGAAAATAGCAGTATGGAATTGTAATGGCACATTATGGTCCGATCCGAGAGGCTTCCTGGAAACATACAGTGATAGGGACATGATCTTTTACACTAAGACGCACTGAGCCCAGAGAGAGGACTGCCCACGGTGACAAGATATAAATGGGAGTCAGCTCATAGGAGGGAGTTGAGGAGATATAGTGGAGTGCGAGGCTCTAGGGGGTAGCTGTCCTATTCAAATCACACCTGAGGCCACTCATATCTATGGTACGACGAGAGGAGCATGCACGACACAGGTGGATACGAGTTCAACTTCCGCATGCCCAACCTATCTTGATGGCGATATGCTACTTTCCTCCAGATACGTCTTCCTATGCACGAGAGGTCACCGTCGCAGAGGAACACAACCCATATGAGACGATCCATGATGACATCACGGATTTCTCTAGACAAAGAGACACCCTCCTGCTTGGAGACTTCAATACGCAGACAGGAGAGCAGACAGGTGGGTCTACTTGACTTCACATATGAAAGAGATCCCCACATAGTCCCAGAACTAGATGCAGCTGAGCTAGGGATACTGAGACACTCTGCAGATGCCCCACAAGTGACAAGATATGGGCAGCATCTACTTGATTTGGGGGTAGTCCATGACTTGATCATCTATAATGTCTTCAGAGATGGCCATTGTCTGGAGGACTCACATGTTTCCCACATGGCGGTGGGCCAAGTACAATGGACTAGCTTCTGTCTCACGGATACACGATTTCATTGTACCCCCCGCCCCCACTTGGAGCCCACTACTCATACTTGGCCTTCCATGTCTCTGCTACTATGCCACCCATAGGGAGAGCCCCCATCACACCTGCACGTGTCCAAATCCACTTTGACCGTGCCCTTGACCCAGTGTACGTGAGTCACTTAGCCAGAGCACTCCTAACCCTACTCGACGATGACATAGACCTTGCACGTACCTCGAACGCATTTGTCTCAGTGGTACAGGACGATGCCAATAGATCCTTTCCCACGACCCGATCCACACCAGTCCGAGATGGAAAAATGCTTAAAAACCCTTGGTTTGATACCGAGTACAGAGATGCGAGAGCCTACATCATACAGGAGCAGACCTTAGGGCATTTGACATCATCTGAGGCACATAGGATTTTTTGACAACTAACACGCCGCAAGAGGTGGGTCTTTCTCACACACAGGATGGATGAGATTGTCAGATCTTTTCGAGAAGGAGACCCGACCACTGGGTGGGGGTTCCTAGCGCAGGGGAAGCCACCTATACCACTAGCAAAGGTAGGGATGACACATGGTATGCATGCATATTGCATGGCTTGCAGGCACAGTATCCAGATGGACAGGCTTCCCCCTTTTCAACGGGCCTCCTGAGTCGATCCCATGAGATGGGATCAACCGTATTACATGGTTAGACCTCCTCCAGCTTCATACATCTTGAACTTTGGGGGGGGGGGACCAAGAGCTCCCTATCAAGACCCAGTTCTACCACGACCACTTCTTGAGAGTATCGGAGGAAGGATTCATCATCAAACCCCATTATCTCGAGGACAGAGGAGTCTCCCATGCACTGAGGATTGCCATTGGTCAAATGCAGGTTTCATCCCATCAGTTGAGGATTGAGGCAGGGACAGCACCAGGTATTCTCAGAGAGCAGCGGGTCTGCATGCTATGTACGTTGGGGGCGGTTGAGACAAGTGAGCATTTTCTTTTTGTTTGCCCAATTTACTATGAGATCCAATGGCGTTCCCACTATCTCTACTTGGAGGGGAGTGGCTTCGGTCTTCTATTGCGACTGATCCACTTCCATGACTAGGTCTGTATTGGGCTCTATCTGATGGAGATGCGTCGGCACAGGGAGACACTACTGCAACAAATCAAAGAGCAGCAGGGGATGGCCAGCACAGGACATAGAGGCTGACCCGGCACAACGACACGTCACAGACTTCTATACACTTGAGTCAGCCCCAGGACACATCAGAGTGGAGGAGCAGCAACTAGCCGACATGAGAGCAGCCTAGATTAGCAACCGACACGGTACCACCGAGAGAGGGAAGCAAAGACCACATGCGCGACGGAGAATGCCCACAGCACATTCTATTGAGATCCGACCTATCACAGCTTTCCTTAGGGGGGACCGACAAAGACGAGGGGTCACTCTGGACATAGCCTAGAGAGTTCAGAGAGCGAGAAGACCGCATCCCCCACCGCAGCGCAAGACAGCTCGACAAACACACATATGAGATATCTTCACAGCTCACCAAAGAGCCATCACTGTGTCGGGCTTCGGTTTTTGAGTTTCTGTGTCCCAACTCCGAGACTGACTTGTTTTCAGTTTGTACCTGATACTGGATAGATTGATCCCCATAGACCTTTTAGGTCTCCAGTGGACATTAATAAACTTTCTTTCTTTCTTTCCTTCTCTCTCTCTCTCTCTCTCTCTCTCTCTCTCTCTCTCTCTCTCTCTCTCTCTGTGGTCTAATTTGCAGCATTAGTAAGGCAGATAGTTCCACATATGGATGAGCTCCTCACACTGTTATAGCTAGAGAAGAGGCGTACCCTCCTACAGCAGCAAGACATCGCTTGCAGGGAGGAGAAGTGGCTAGTGGTTTGAGATGGACGCCTCTTGATGGGTCCCCAACTGGCATCTAGGGATCCCCATGCATAGAAGATGGGGTCTATCAACCCTGGCCTGCACAGGTTGGAACTGCAATGGTACTTTATGTTCAGACCCAAGAACTTCTTGGAGTCATACATAGGACGTGATGTAGTTTTCTACACAGAGACTCTTTAAAGCCAAGAGCGGCCTTTGCCTGTAGTGTGGATACACATGGGGGCCAGCATACCTGTAGGCCATCTTTTGATGGTTCTAGTGATGCCCTATAGGCCATGGTATGTGCCTTGTAGGCATAAGTGTAGGCACTTATTGTGTTAGTGCTTACTATGCCATGTAGGACACTTCGTCCTATATGACACCTAGGACACTTCGTCCTATATGACACCTAGGACACTTAGTCCTAGGCCTAGATACAAGTACTTTGTACTTGTGTTTAGGAACCTTATCTATCTAAGTTGACGTGACTTCTTCTTCGACTTGTCTTGTACTGCACACTCTCTCTCTCTCTTCGTTTAGCATCTACAGTGGTATCAGAGCAGGTATTGCTCTAGCCTTCCAGCTCTCCTCAGCCCCGAATACTCCATTGCTCATTGGAGAGTTTTCTACCCTGCTGGTCGACACTCTCCCAGATCTGGTTCGAGGCTCTTCATCGCTATTTGCTCCGTCGTACCTTCGGTGGTACCTGCACTGTACCTGCACGCTGCATCGCCGTACAACGTACCTTCAGTGGCATTCGCGTCGTACAACCGTACGGTTCTGCTACGTACTGTACACCGTACTGCCCGTCGCCGTACATCTGCGCATCGCCGTACGGAATAAGTATCTGTGACAGCCGTACGCTCTTCTTCGTACAAGTGTACTCGCACCGTACCTACTTTGTACAGGTTCATCTGCTCCGTACGATCATCTACTCCATACGTTCACCTGCAGATCAGCCGTCGTACAACTTGTACCTGCATTCCGTACACGTGTACTTTCAGAACAGCCGACCGTACAGCTTGTACCTGCCCCGAGTGTTTTGTACAATTTCGAAGTGCGAATTTACTTACAGTGGAATCTACATTTGCAATTTGGGGCTTTTGCAAGACATTGCAAAATTTGGGGCTTTCACACATTTGCCCTCTTTTTGGCCTATTTGCCCTAAATAAATTTGGGGCTTTTGCCAAATTTGCTATTTTTGCATCAGATTGCAGGACATTCAGTTACATTTGCAGGACATTGAGTCAAATTTGCATACATTGGGTCACATTTGCGAAATTTCAGCAAGATTTGGGGCTTTTCTGAATTTGCCCTCTTTTTGGCTTATTTGCCCTCAATAAATTTGGGGCTTTTGCCAAATTTGCTGTTTTTGCAGTGAACATTGCCTGTCACAGTCACATTTGGGTCAGATCTGCATTTGCCCTTTGATTTGGGTCAGAAATTTGCAGATATTTGCTGTCATTTTTGGGACAGCCAGCTTATTGCACTGATAGCCTTGAGGCTTTTGGCTTTTCAGGTCTTTTACAAGTTATCACAGTTGCTATGCCTGGGAACAATCAAGATTTATTTGGAGTTCTTCGTGAAGATGATAAGTTGGATGGCACCAACTATCCGATGTGGTCTTATCTCATGAAACATATTCTTGTTGCAAAGCATTTGTGGAATATTGTTTCTGGGGCTGATCTGAGGCCAGCCAATCCTTCAGTGGTTGTTTCTACTGCTGCACCTTCTGCAGGTGGTACTTCTCCTGATGCCTCTTCCTCTAGCACTCCTGCTGTTGCTCTTCCAACTCAAGAACAGTCTAGATGGGATGCAAGAGATGCAAATGGACATTCATGCATTGCTTTATCATGCAAGAGAATCATTATTCCACACATCCGTTCTTGCAGGACAGCAAAGGATGCTTGGGATAAATTGGCTTCTCTATATCAGATTCGCAATGAAGCTCGTGTTGCATATTTGAGAAGGCAATTACAGGAAGTGAATATGAATGAAGGTGAGTCAATGGATGCATATTTGACAAAGGTCAAGGACCTCATGGAACAACTTGCCAACATTGATGAAGTGGTGCCAAATTCACAGCTTGTCAGTACTACATTGAATGGACTACCAGATACATATCAAGGGTTTGATATAACCCTTCGATTAGTGGCCATGGGTAATCCAGACCACTATTCTTTTGATCAGCTTGTCACTTTGCTTTTGCAGGAAGAGCAAAGTAGAGCTAACAGACAAGCCATTATTCCTGATCATGCATTTGCTTCACAACAAACAGGAAGAGGCAAGGCTCCCAAGCCTATGAACAAGCCAAAATCTGCGCATAGCAGCTGCAATTCCTCTACACATAGCAGCTGTAATTCCTCCCCTGCATCTAAAAATACAGCAGATAAAGGAAAGAAGAAAAGATGCAACTACTGTCGCAAGCCTGGACATGACATTTCAGAATGCAGGAAGCGCATTGCTTTGGAGAAAAAGAAAGCATGATTGACAGCTAATGCCTCACATGCCATTGAATCCCATGAGCCATCAGATGCTTCACATGCACATGCTCTTCAGGATGATTGGGCATGGGCTGTCCATTGCTCATTTGATCCCTCCAAAGCTGATGCACTTTTTACTTCTAATGATGCTCAGTCCTGGTACTTTGATAGTGGTGCTTCCAAGCATGTCACGTCTTGCAGACAGTTGTTTCATTCTTTAGCTGATGCACCTCGAGGGGGGACTGTTACATGTGCCAATAATGCTTCATATGCTGTAAAAGGAGTTGGAGATGTGCAGCTCACATCCATTTCCAGCCATCCTGTCACTCTGACAAATGTTCTTTTTGTGCCTGGAATTGAAGTCAACTTGATTTCAATTTCAGCAATTGCTACTTCAGGTTTCAGAGTAATTTTTGATGGCTACAGATTCCTAGTATATGATCTTCGTGATGACAATGCCATAGTTCTCACTGGCACTTTGCGAAAAGGACTTTATCACCTTGATCATCATGCAGCTGCACTTTATACCGAAGCATTGGCTATTTCAAATTCACAGCTTGCTGAAACTCATCTGTGGCATGAGAGAATGGGCCATCTCAATTATAGAGCTCTTGCAAAGCTACATTCACAGCAGATGGCTAATGATGTACCTCAGACTCACACAGTTTCTAAACATGTGTGTGAGGGTTGTCTTTTGGGTAAGATGCATCGATTTCCTTTTCAAAAGAATTGCCCAAAACTCTCACAAAGGAAATTGCAGCTAGTACACAGTGATGTCTGTGGCCCAATGAGGACAAATGCCATTGGAGGATACAAGTATTTCATGACTCTCATTGATGATTTCACTAGGTATTGCTGGGTATATCCTTTAAAGGCCAAATCTGAAGCTTTCTTATGCTTTCAGAGATGGCTGAATATGGTTGAGAATGAATCAGGATGCAAGCTTGTCACCCTCAACACAGATAGGGGGGGTGAGTATATGTCAAAGGAGTTTGATGCATTTCTTTCCTCATGGGGCATTATTCACTCATGCACTACTCCTCACACTCCTCAGCAGAATCCTGTTTCTGAAAGGAAAAACCTCCACAATGGAGATGGTCAGATGCATGCTTAAGGCCAAGTCTTTGCCCAATAAATTTTGGCTTGATGCAGTAATGTGTGCCAACTATGTGCTGAATAGATCACCTACACGAGCACTAAAGACTATTACACCTTATGAAGCATGGAAAGGCAGGAAGCCTTCACTTTCACACATGAAAGTTTTTGGGTCTCTTGCATATGTTCATGTACAATCTCAGCTGAGACATAAGCTTGATGACAAGGCAATCAAATGCATATTCATTGGTTACAGCCAGGAGAGCAGAGGGTATCGGTTATATCAACCAAATACTGGGAAGATTATTGTCAGTAGAGATGTGATCTTTGCTGAACATTCAGCTTCTCCTCTTGTGGACTGCAAAGCAAAGCCAGATATTGACATGTTTGATGCCTTTGAATCTTGGTTACCTCTACCATCATCAAAAGAGGATTTGGAGCAGCAACATGCGCCTCCTGCAGGCCCTCCACAAAGCAATAATCAGCCTCAACCTCATGCTGATTTGCAGGTTTCTCTTCCGGCACAAAATGATCCCATTACTCATGATGCAGTCATTGAGGAAAGAGCTGTTAATAGACAGCAAAGGCAAGTTCCCAGATGGCTTCTTGATACATTGAGGGACAGGAAACAAGATCAGCCTTTTGCTGCCCCAAGGAATAGACAGCATGGTCACTTTCTTGAGTTTGCACTCCTTGCTACAGCTTGCAATGAAGAGCCTTTGTGCCATAAAGATGCTTTTGACAGCAAAGAGTGGATGGATGCAATGAAAGCTGAGTTACAATCTATTGCCAAAAATGACACTTGGGAATTAGTAGATCTCCCACCTGGCAAGCATGCCATTGGAACGCGGTGGGTCTACAAATTAAAAAGAAAATCTGATGGCAGCATAGATCGATACAAAGCCCGTCTTGTTGCAAAAGGGTATGCCCAACAACAAGGCATTGACTTTGAAGAGACATTTGCTCCCACATCCAGGATTACTACCATTCGATGTGTCATTGCCATTGCAGCCCATCATCATTGGCAAGTGCACCAACTTGACATCAAGACTGCCTTTCTTCATGGGGATCTGCAGGAAGAAGTCTATGTCACTCAACCTCCTGGTTTTGAGGTTGTTAATTCTGAAAATAAGGTATGCCAGCTTAGAAAAGCCCTTTATGGTTTGAAGCAGGCACCCAGGGCATGGTATGCCAAAATTCATGCACACTTACTATCCCTTGGTTTTCAGAATAGTCCCACAGAACCCACTCTTTATTTCCGTGGGAGTGGATCTGATTTTTTAGTGCTGATTTTATATGTGAATGATATGCTTCTCACGGGCCCAGATACTCAGCAAATTGCAGCTTTCAAGGCTGACTTGCAGCAGATTTTTGACATGTCAGACATGGGACAGCTCCATTATTATTTGGGCATTCAGTTTGCTCATGTTGAGGGGGGTATCATGATGTCTCAGTCCAAGTATATTGGACAGCTCCTTGATCGTTTTCAGTTTGAGGATTGCAAGCCAATCTCTACTCCAGTGGACCGTGGCTTCAAATTCTCAGCTCATGATGGGAGCCCACCATGTGATATCACTCTTTATCAGCAGGCTGTTGGATGCCTTATTTATTTATGTCACACCAGACCTGACTTGCAGTATGCAGTATCTCAGCTCAGCAGATTCATGCACATGCCCAGTTCACAGCATTGGCAGGCAGTGAAGAGAGTCTTCAGATATCTCAGAGGCACTCAGGATTTAGCCCTCTTCTATGGTGATCAGGGTTCACTTACCATGCATGCTTACACGGATAGTGACTGGGCAGGATGTTCCAACACTAGAGTGTCACATACTGGCAATTGTTTTTTGCTTGGCAATTCATGTATTTCTTGGCTCAGCAAGAAGCAACCGACAGTTGCCACGTCTAGTTGTGAGGCTGAGTACAGGGCAGCCTTCACCGCTACAGTAGAGTGTGTTTGGCTTCGACAGTTACTTACAGATCTTGGTATTTGCCAGACATCCTCCACTATTGTCTACACTGACAGCCAGAGTGCTTTGGCCATTGCGCGTAACCCAGTGTTTCATGCGCGTACCAAGCATATTGAAGTTCACTATCATTATGTTCGGGAGCGGTTGTCAGCAGGCGACATAGAGTTGTCCTATCTTCCCACAGAGGACAACATCGCAGATATGTTTACAAAGGCACTTCCTCGTCCCAAGTTCGAAGTCTTCCGACAGGCTTTAAACTTGGTTCCCTTTGTTACATGATCTGACATTCCTTGTACATTCATAGGTGGCTATATCCTTTTCATGAACATGTGCCACCATGACCAAAAACTACCAGGTATTCTCAGACGTTTCCAGAGTACTTCAGCCCATCCCATGGAGGGGTGTTTGTAGGCCATCTTTTGATGGTTCTAGTGATGCCCTATAGGCCATGGTATGTGCCTTGTAGGCATAAGTGTAGGCACTTATTGTGTTAGTGCTTACTATGCCATGTAGGACACTTCGTCCTATATGACACCTAGGACACTTAGTCCTAGGCCTAGATACAAGTACTTTGTACTTGTGTTTAGGAACCTTATCTATCTAAGTTGACGTGACTTCTTCTTCGACTTGTCCTGTACTGCACACTCTCTCTCTCTCTCTAAGTTGGCCCGTCTCGCAGTATTACGAAGGAGATCCAGATTGAGGGACCATCCACAGATTCACATGGATGAGGACCTTACAGCTCTTCAGTGGGAGGAGCATAGACGTCTCATTGCACAGAGGGATGTTGCCCGTCGTGAGGGCAAGTGGGCCGTGATCAGAGAGGGCAGACTTTTGATAGGAGCTATGCGATCTAGACCGGCTGGAGCCCACAGTTGACGACACGAGGCCTATGGGACACGTAGTCTGCCAGATAGCTTGAGTTTCGCAGTTTGGAACTGTAATGGTTCCCTCACAGCTCAGCCTGGCAACTTACGAGAGGCCTTTTTTGATCAGGACATCGTCTTCTTTACAGAGACCCATGAGAGCCCAGAGAGAGGCTTGCCGCAGGTGACAGGGTATGCCTGGGAGTCTGTCTTTCGACAGCAGACTAGACGATCAGGAGGAGTCAGAGGATCTGGCGGTGTGGCAGTTCTTTATAGAGAGCATCTCACAGTCATGAGCAGAGACCATCGGGCCAGATATCTTTGGGTACGGATCAAGAGACCCCCCCTGAGAGACTTGTTTATTGCAGTATGCTACTTTCCCCCGAGACAGTCTCGTTATGCCTCAGATGGACCAGGACAGTCACCTTTTGAGGATTTGTCAGCCGATGTATTGGAGTACTCACGCCGCGGAGAGGTCATCCTTTTAGGAGACTTCAACGCGAGGACATCAGACAGACAGGCAGAGATTTTGGACTTTGCTGAGGATCCAGTCTTAGTTCCAGCTGCCCCAGATGAGAGTTTTCCACGCTTATCTTCAGATAGAGGGGTAGAGGTGACAGATCAGGGACATCGCCTATTGGAGCTTCTCTCATCGCACGGCATGGTCATTTATAATGGACTTCGACAGTGGCCGCATTCATCCACAGCCACATGTTTTCCCTTCGCGGGTGGTGGTACGAGCGTCATTGATTACGTCTTGGGTCCCCCGACTTTAATCCCTTTTGTACATAACCTCACAGTCGACCCTTTTATGCCTTCAGCCGATCATGCACGTCTGCACTTTATTCTTACCCAGATTCCTCATGCCCCCCCTTCTAGACATCATGAGCGTCAGCCATACTATGAGGTTCATTTTGACCACCAGTTTGATGATATTTATAGCCAGCACCTGAGTGGTCTTCTCCGTCCGCACCTTCTCGATGCCCTACCCTCCACACAGGATCGGTGGGACCTTGTACATACCTCCATCATCTCAGCAGCCCACAAGTCCTTCCCCGTCACTTGCCACACATCCAGTCCTCCACCAGTCGGTCTTGTGCCTTGTAATGGATGGTATGATGAGGAGTGTAAAGAACTCCGCAGGAAGCTTCGCCTTGAGACACAGGAGAAGTCTCCCCTCCTCATTGAGACCAAGAAGAGTTACAAGCGTTTGGTGCGACGCAAAAAGTGCCAATTTCTAGCCCGGAATGAGGAGGAGCTGAGAAGTTTACTTTTCAGCTGTGATTCCAAGGAATTCTGGAAGAAATTCCTTCGCTTGAAATCTCAAACTCCTCTTACAGACCCGCAGGTTTGGCTTGCCTATACTTCCACTTTATATGATATTCCAGACCAGCCACAGATCGACTTATCCCATGTGCCTAGACCCACCTCCTCTGCCTTATTCTCATCCAATAGTGTCCGAGCAGCAGCTCATCGTTTGAAGACTGGGAGAGCTAAGGACCATGATGGATTGCAAGCGGAGTATGTAATCCATGGGATTGATGCCTTAGCTACAGTCCTCTCCCGTCTTTTTAACGAGTCCATTTGTACAGGTCTTCCACCTAGTTGGCTAGAAAATACCATAGTACCCATACACAAGTCGGGGGATCCTTTGGAGGCGTCGAACTACAGGACCATTATGATTGGCCATGTCATGGCCAAGATTTATGCGACCATTCTAGAAGGACATATAAATGACCATGCCGAGGCGACAGGCATGAGAGCTAGAGGGCAGGCAGGATTTCGTGCAGAGCACTCGACTCTAGATCATATCTTCACACTCAGGGCTTTGATTGAGGAGGCGAAGTCACGTAAGCAACGGCTCTATTGTTGCTTCGTGGACTTCAGAAAGGCATTTGACACTGTGCCGCGTTTCAGACTCTTCCAGCGACTTCGTGACTTGGGATTCAATGGGGAGATTCAATGGGCGATCATGGCCTTGTATGAGAGAGTCACAGGTAGAGTCAGGACACGGGCGGGGCTGTCAGCGGAAGTACGCAGTACGATAGGGGTGAAGCAGGGGTGTCCTTTGTCTCCGACACTCTTTGGTCTCTATATCGATGAGTTAGAGATGTACATACAGACGATGGGTGGTACAGGTTCTTTACTGGCAGGATCCACGATACCGATTCTCCTCTATGGAGATGACGTGGTTCTTATTTCTTCCTCCCAGCAGGGTTTACAGGCACATCTCCATGCACTCCACAGCTTTTGTCAGGACAGAGGGTTGTCTGTAAACCTTGGGAAGACCAAAGTCATGGTCTTCAACACGTCATACCAGGTTTATAGGAGAGGCGAGTTCTCTTTCACATTTGATGGGCAGGAGGTGGAGCTAGTTAGGGAGTATACATATTTGGGTGCCACATTTAGAGGTCCAGTCTTCACCATGACGCATGCAGCACGAGATAGGATCAGTAGAGGGTATGCCGCCTTGGCTCTTCTCGAGAGGCAGTGTGCACAGTCACATTTTCAGCATCCCGACACGAAGTCCTTACTTTTCGATACGCTGGTGAGACCTGCAGTCATGTATGCTAGCCCCTTTTGGGCAGGAGATCTCAGGGTTGCAGATTGGAGACGAGTAGAGAGGTTACAGATCATCATGTTCTCCAGATTGATCAGAGCGAAGCCCACGGTACCGCATCAGATTACGTTCGCAGAGTTCGGAGCTACACCCCTAGCGCTAGATGCAGCATTTCAATCAGTTACGTACTTGCATAGGATCAGGGCGCTCGGAGACTCAGCAGCAGGCAGAGCACGATTACCGTGGCTAGCACTGACATCCTCGCAGATGTTAGCGGAGAGAGGTCATACTTTTTGTTGGTACCACACACTCTCCACATGGCTCACCTCGCTGGGCTTGGATATGGATAGGCTGCCACCATTTCGATACAGCATAGATGCCCCTCGCCTCCCTCTCACTCGACATGAGCTCAGCCAGGTTATCAGGGCAGATTTGTTGCAGCTACACACGTTTCGCACTTGGGTTCATCCCACAGAGCTTCCTACGAAGATGGCCACATATCGTGACCATTTTCTCACGATTTCAGAGGATGGCTTCATCATATCCCCAGGATATATCGGCGTCCATATGTCGCACTCACTCTGGATTGCCTTGGGCCAGCTCAGGGTATCTTCCCACAGATTAGACGTTGAGGCCGGCAGGATGCGTCGTACAGCTACCGGACATAGACCCAGGCGAGAGACCCATTTGACACTTGCCCAGATCTTCACACTCATGGCAGGAGGCATGGTCGATGGCCATGACTTCCATCATTTCTTTGGATCACAGACCCCTTAGGGAAGACGATGTTCCTCATATTTCATATTTTACATTTTGTATCTAGGCAATTTTGGTACTCTATTTCATTTCATTTTGTATCTAGGATTTTTGTAGCCATTTTTGGCATCTTAGCGGTATTACGATGAGGCCACCTAGTTGGCGCATCGTTGATGATGTATTTTCCTTTCGGATGATTTTGTGTCCCATAGGCCATGTATGGCCTTCCGTGGACCTTTAATAAAATTTCTTTCTTTCTTTCTTTCTTCGTTTAGCATCTACAATACCGAGACGACTCAATTGTCAAGTAGAATCCATGGGCAGGAGGAGTTGTAACAGCTTCTGGTAAAACAATAAAACAGTAAAACAGCTACTGGAACTATTCCCATAACCCTATGGGCTGGAACCAGTAAATCAGGTCTTTCATCCAAGACACAGCAGAGTAGAGGAGGAGTTAGCTGATATGAGGGCAGCCTGGATCAGCAAAGAGAGCCGACACAGTATCGTCGAGAGAGGGATGCAGAGAGCACCCAAAGCACACTCTATTGAGGCCCAACCTATCACAGCTTTCCTCAGGGGGGACCGACAAAGACGAGGGGTCACTTTGGACATAGCCCAGAGGGTTAAGAGATCGAGGAGGACGCATCCCCCGCCATAGCATGAGACAGCCCGATAGATGCAGATCGAGATATCTTCACAGCTCACCAGAGAGCCATCACTGTGCTGGGCTTCAAATTTCGAGTCCCAGCAAAGAGATTGATTTGATTCAGTTTGTATTTGAGTGATTGTGACTGCCATGAGTGCAGTAGAGCAGCATAGATTAGATTAGTACTCAGCAAGGGCCCTAGCGCCAGCTCATTAAGGCTTGTATGAGTCTTCCTTTTGTGCACTTTGTCCCATAGGCACACGAGGCCTCCTACGGACGTTACTACATCTTTCTTTCTTCTATCTTTATTAATATTGGAGGGGCTTCATGCACTCCTACGGAAATCCTAAACGCACTCCCACCCGAAGCTCTTATGTAATGGAAATTTTTTAGTTCCATACATCATTTTGGTCTTCTGCAGTTGTTAATAACCTTTACATATGTGATCGGATTTTAAAAATTGCATAATCCAAATGTTACTAAATATGTATGAGCGGATTTTAAAAATTGTCATCATTTACATATATGAGCGGATTTTGGAAATTGCTTATCCAAATGTTACTAAATTTTATAATACATAAAGCGAATCTTTAAATTCAATATCTAAACATGTATGTGTATGAAGGGTGTAAACAATTATGAAAAAAAAAATCATCATCTCTCTCTCTCTCTCTCTCTCTCTCTGTGCAAACATTATGGATTACTCAACCCTTACCAATAGAAAATTATAAAGTGATGTGGCGATTGAGCAATGATCCACAAAGCTAGGGCAATCCTCCACAAGGCGCCTGCAACATTATTGATGGCAACAAGATAAAGGCAAACAATACACCCACGACCCCTTTCCCCCAAAAAAAAACCCAAAAAAATGAGGAAAAATCTTACCCACTCAGAGGAGAATTGGGAAGAATGGAGATGTCAGGATCACAAATTGCTACAAATGTCTGAAAGATATCTGGAGACAAACGAAAAAAAGGAGAAGGCCCTTGTTCTGCACCCGAATTGACTTCTGTCTTCCCAGAATTATTCTTGCTGTCAATAGCCTGTATCAAGACTTGAACAATTCCTTCCCGTAATAGAACTCTCTGTGTAAAATTCACCAAGCCATTATCAATATCTCCTGGTGAGAAGACACCAAGAAATTACTACAGGGAAAGCCCTGAAAACTGCAATGTCTAGACTATGGTCACTTACCTTTGTTGCTGGATATGTAGCAAGCTCCTTCAGAAGCTCCAAAACACGCTCGATCTGACAACAGGACGCATGAATCAGAAGGAGATTAATGTACACTTTCCCTCATAGAAAACATTAAAATCAGCTAATATCGACGTCCCAGTTCCACCTGTTCACAGATTTTCAAACTTGTTCAAGTGGCAACTAGCCTAATTCCACTTCACTACATTCTCAATACTTCTAGAAGCCATCATTTAAACATGCATTTTCAGCAGGACCTTGATAACAGATCCCACCCTCCCAATTTTTCCTTCTCTCCCCGACTTGATGAAAATTAGCACTGCCATCTTTCTGCCACAAGAAAACTGAAAAGTGGGCGTCACTATGCCCAACTGGCCCTATTCTGCATGCCAATACTACAACTTTGCTGCAAGCAACGATAAGCATTTGGTTAGGTGAGCTCTTACACCTATCTATCTGATACTGCACACTGTTCCATTCTGTGAAGACTTCATTCCAGACCTTGCCTCTAGTGATACATCATAAAAATGATATGATGTGAATTATCGACTCTCATCACACATCCCTGTCCAGGAATTCTTCACTGACGTGGCATTGCTTGGGCCATATAATCCCTTGACTGAATTTCAACCCATGAGAATACCATCCAATCACAATGGATAATAGGTATCTAAGCCCCTGATGTATCAGGTTTACATGTTGAGAGATGAGAAATGTTTTAACACCAGTCCAAAATTTTGAAAATATCACAGCCAAAATTTCTAAGCCTCCGGGCTGTTGCTCATTTTGTCTGACATGAGCTATGTGCTCTGATCCCATGACAAGTCCTGTTCCTTCACTCAAGCGTTATATGCAATCTCAAATCTCATAGACATGGTTTCAACCCATCAGGATGCCTTCCAAAGAGAAGGTGAACAGTCTGAACTGGTAGTTTGACAAATCGAATTATACACACAGACAGACTTTATGAGCCTTCGGGACTGTCACACTCAAAGTTTTCAAAATCCACGACCAAGAAGGGACTTTGACATATGAGTGCATATCTTTACTAATAAATATTGGCCAATTTTACATTGTTTGTTGGTAACCAAATCTGTACCATTTGGTCCCATCAAGACCTAGGGGCTCCAATCAAAACCCTAGGCCACAATCCTGATAATGGTGGCAATATTACAATGAATCAATATGGCGATCCTGATAAAATTGGCACCATCAACCTACCATGTCATCAGTTTGTGAATGCTGTCAATCATAGCATCCCTCCTACTTATGTTGCACTTTACCTCCATTGCATAGCTTCCTGGTAGAGTCCAATAAACTAAATCATGTTGAACCTATAAAATTGTTACCATCCATATCGCCAGTTGGTGAATGCTGTCAATCATAGCATTTCCTCCTACTTATGTTGCCTTTGCCCTCCCTTGCACAGCTTCCTGGCATAGTCCAATACTCATCAAAGAGGATCTCTTCCATGCATTCAGCAACAGACGGAACATGGCTCTTGAACTTCACCAAGTATTGCACCCCCTTCTTTGTTTGCAGGTCTTCTCCTATGACAAAGAATCAGTCCAGGGACCAATACCTTTATTGCATCTTCAAGTTTTGATCATGGAGATACGCTCGCAGCATACTAAAATAATAGCTTTCTACTCTCACTTTGAACAATGGTTGGGGATGGAAGGCACTTGAAAGTTGCAACTAGGTTCCTAGGTTCTCTAACAAAATGGGCTCACAAAGTTCCAAGTTATTGTCAGGTATAATGGTCTTAGGTAAGCCATGAAATCTAACCCTAAGCACATCCATAGTAGTTCTTAGCAATAAACAATCGTGGGGCAGAAAAACTCAGCTCCCAATCACCCCCGAGCACATTGTTCCAACATCCCCCCATGGGATGTTGGAACTTGACCACCCGCATAGGGCAAGGCTAGCACAACACAATGAGTGGTGCGGAACAATCGGATGGCCAGGCTTACACATTACAAAAACCAAAGTGTAGAAACAAATACTTATAATGAGCAATCACAACAAAACCCATGCCACGCCGTAAACAATAGACAGCCACATACGCCGCCACAAAGTCCAAGTCAAACAAACAGCCACCGGTGAGCAGCGGCCGCCACATAGTCCACATGTCTTTTAGTGCTTTGATACCACTGTTAGCGACCTAGATGGACCATGTGTTAATCGAGGATGCATCGGGTGCGGAGGGTCCCAAGCCTCCATCCCATAATATAAATAAATTCTCCAAGTCTTCACCACGTACAATTCCTTTTCTTGAGTACCATCGAACCTAGGTATCACCTAGCTTTCTACTCTCAGCAGCTACAGCTCGGCCCTCTTGGAATAATACCACACCTACCATCCTGACATGAGTACCCAATATTTCCCAAGTTAGTATGCTAATCAATGGATTAGTCAAGAGAAGAAATTCGGTTCACATGGCTCTAAAATTGGAGTCATATTGAGTGAGATAGAGAGGAAAAAGCTTATGTTAAGTTATAGGTCATTACCTTTTCTCAAGTATGCCATCGAACCTGGGTATTACCTAGCCTTCTACTCTCAACAGCTACAGGTCGGCCCTCCTGGAATAATATCACACCTACTATCCTGACATGAGTAGCCAATATTTCCCAAGTTAGTATGCTAATCAATGGATTAGTCAAGAGAAGAAATTCGGTTCACATGGCTCTAAAATCGGAGTCATATTGAGTGAGATAGAGAGGAAAAAGCTTATGTTAAGTTCTAGGTCATTACATAGGGATAAAAAGAGAATATAATAACTAAAGTGTAGGGAGAGGGGTCAAGGAACCCTAGAGACTCTACTACATAAGGTCTAGAGATTTGACCAGCTTTGAAAGCACGTCCAAGCGACATTGTGGATAAGGATTCGGAAGCACTAGATAAATGGTTCAATGATGATTCAAATTCTCAATTTAATAATTGAAAGAAGAAATCACCTAATGAAGGCAAATGATCTGGCGAGGGTCCGTTGCAATGCAAACAAAGCTTGATGCAATCGAAGCACAACGAACACATAGGCTTGGGAATTGTGTGGGTAGGGATAGCCAATCAATTTCAAAGGGCAGATAGTCAGACTCTATGTTGAATCGAAGAAGCTTGCAGATAAAGATAATTATTTTATTAAAGGGAACAAATGAGATAAAATGACCTTAAGGGATTTAAATTGCATTAGAAGCCTGAGGATGAGTGGTTGTAAGATAGCAAAGGAAAGAGTGTTTTCCTAGAAGGGAGATAGGGACAAAAAAGGTTTTGTTAAATTATAGGTCATTGCCTAGGGGTAGAAAGGGATTAGAATAATTAAAGTGCAGGCACGGGGGTCAAGGAACCTTAGAAACGCTAGTGCCTAAGGTCTAAGAATTAACCTAGGTATTAGGGAGAATTGAAAGGGCACTAGGCACATCTAATGACATGTGACCACTCATGGTCACATCACATCTTCATGCATTCTACCTTTCGCATCCCATCCTTCTCGCCTCTCACCCACAGTACTCAGCTTTAAGCACACTCAGGGTACATGTAGATAGTGAGTCTAGCGTAGGAAAAGATGATGATAAAGAAATACCCAATGTAGTGGTCATGGAGGTGCTACTACAGCTTGAATGTTGTAGGATGGCCTGGAAATCAGCCATAAGTTGTAGTTTCCCAACAAATCGAATGGAAATCTGTAATTTGAGCAAAACCACAAAACCTGGGTCATTACACCTACTGCATGATCACTAGCATCAGCCTTGAACATGAATGAATGGCCTGTTAGGATGCAATAGAGCTAACACAGGTGCATCCTTCGCCTTCCGCGTTATAGTCTGAAAAGTGTTCACTGTTCATTCCATATAATAGGACTATTGGACATACATCCACGTCCTATGAGGAGATTCATCAAAGGAATGGTTAGCTTCGATATTCCTTTACTGACTTCTTCAAGTAGACAGTAAATCCTACGAAAGCCCAAGGTTACCTAACCGTCTGAAATCCAAAACCTTTTGGATTGATCACAAGCAATACTTATTTGAGGTAAAAGAGTTTCTTTTGAAGAAATTAACACTTAGACTCCTTTGGGCATACTTTCTCTCATCTCAATATCTTCAAGACAATTCATAATTACTCGGCATGCTTGTTGTCAAGGGTCCTACTATACAAAAGAATATCATCTAAGAATACCACTACAATTTTCCAAAATAATCTTGAAAAAGACCATTCATTATTTGTTCAAATGTACTGGGGGGCATTTGTAAGTCCAAAAGGCAATGTGTGAAACCGGTAATGCCGATACCATATATAGAATCCCATCTTAAAGATTCCTTTGTCAGCAATTCGTATCTAGTGATAACCAATAGGCGGTCAATCTTCGTGAGATAGGCAGCTCCCTTAGTGCTTAGCAGCACTAGAAAGAGGACATATCCTTGGGGTGTACTAGTCCGCCCCACCTTGAGGTATTCTGACAATTGTCAAGACACCTCATCTTCTTCCATTTGGCTCATTCTATAAGGTGCTATACTCACAGGCTGAACCTCTGCAACTAATCAATCTTAAGATCAACCATCCTAGCAGGTGGAACACCATGAGGGGATTTAGTTGGAAACACATTCACAAATTCAGATTGAATATCATGAGGTGCCCTCGATTCCCATGCATATAATTGACTTTTTTAAAATATTTGTCAATTTGAGATGCAAAATTAGATAAGACACATTGGAACACTTCATACTGACAATCTTCTAATAATTTTCTATTTCGACTGAATTACAAAAGTCTGAGATGGAACATCAAAATCACCCCATAGTCAGTATCCTTAAAAAAACTCAGCCTATGACTATTTCAGTCAATAACTCTTTTCCCAAAATTACATTGGCCTACTCTAACATGAAATCTAGATGGCCCCGTGTAGTCTTTTATCAGGTCGTCGATTCCCTATTTGACCTCCAAACAACATATCAACTCAATATATACAGTCACTTGACTGCATCCATACTAGGTTGGCATTGATGAAGTGACGAGTACTTCTTGAGTTAAAAAGATTGTGCGCAATCTTCCCTAACACAGACCCATATATTCGTATAAGGTCATTAGGGCCAAAAACTCACATATTAAAGGTACAATCTTCAACTCGAGAGTTAGCTGTACTTTCTTTGCTCGCTTTGATGCTGCATCCCCCACAGTTTGCATGGAACTCTAAAGTTGATTATGGTTACCCCTCAAGAATGGAAAGCTATGTTTCTTCTTTTGTAGCTATGTGTTCGTGGGAGGTTGTACCCTTTGTGAGGTGCTTCCTTTGGCCTGCCACACAATGGGACCTCAAGCCTACTCTCCCTGGAGAGTCTGAAGCAACCAATTCGGGACTGTTTTGGCTGCATGTATCTCTTGAATCTCTTGCTTGACAACTTCATCCACATCCTGTGGAGGTACAAAATCAGCTGGTGGCTGAATCGGGGCATCTGGATCAGGAGGAGGTTGCTGTAAATTCTGATTTTCGGGGGGGAACCAAATGCTATAGGAAGCATCCCCTCAAACACATCATATGAAGAAGTTGGAATCTGAAATTCAGCATGTGTATGTGCTGAATTTTCAGAGCATATAACATCTCTACTCACAAAAATCTTGCGTATAGCAGGATCGTAGAGACGATGGCCTTTGCTTTGTGAACTATACCCCACAAAAATGCATTTACGTGCCTTTTCTGACAACTTGTGTCGAAACTCCATAGGCACATGGGCATATGCAACACAACCAAAAACTCTGAAGGGATCCACTGAAGGCTTTCTCCCATGCCATGCCTCATAGGGAGTGATTGTCTTTAAAGCCTTTGTGGGAGCCCGATTCAAAACATAGTTGGCACACATAAGGCCTTCGAGCCAAAACCTATGAGGCAATTTCTTACTTGTAAGCATGCATCTATTCATCTCCATAGCAGTGTGATTCTTCCACTCAGCTTTGCCATTCTGTTGAGATGTAAGCCTCACTGTAAGCTGATGCGTGATACCTTTCTCCTTATAAAATGCCTCAAATTCATGAGACGTATACTCTCCCCCTCAACCTGTGCAAAGTGTCTACACCTTGAGTCCTGTCTCATTCTCCACCATAGCCACAAAGTGTTTGAAATGCATAAACACTTCTGATTTTGCCTTGAGACCATAGACAGAAGTGTAGTTGGTGAAGTCATCTATGAATGTAACAAAATAAAGATAAACCCCAAAAGCAAGTGTCCTCATGGGACCGCAGAGATCACTGTAAATAAGCTGTAATTTCCGTGTAGCTTTCACTGCACCATCCTTCTTGAAAGGAAGTCTATGCATCTTGCCAAGGATGCAACCTTCACATGCATGAGGAGGAGGTGACTCTAAAGGAGGCAATGCATCAACCATATCATGCCTCTGAAGTGTCATTAAGCTACCATAGCTCATGTGCCCATACCTGGCATGCTATAACTCCGCATTCTGCATCGCAGCAGTGGGAGTGCTCATCACTAATAATGCAAGATCGGATCTTTTTTCATATAAATCAAGCTGAAAAAGACCCCAATACAAAGTGCCAGACAACATCAAATCATAGTCATTCTCTTTGTCTCTGACTGTGCACTTATCATCATAAAAAACAACCTGAAATCCTCCTCTATTGTGAGAGGACACTGAAAGCAAATTCTTCTTTATGCCTGCCACATAGAGAACATCTGAAATTCTGAAATATGTGCCATCAGTGGATGTGAGAATAATGTCTCCCACTCCACACACTGAATAAGAAGAATTATTCGCACAAGTCACCTTCTTTTTGGTAGGTGGAGGATGCAGAGATATAAAACGACTCTTCTTGGAAGTGATGTGCTTTGAAGCACCACTGTCAAAATACCAAGTATGCAGTGTCTCATTGACACTGAGAGAGCATGCATCCTTTGAAGGATCTAGCTGCAAGTCAAAAAAGCATAAGGGTCATCATCATTAGTGGTTGTAGCATCTAAACTACCCACTAAAAAATCTGAAGTGCAAGACAGAAAGACATAGTGCTCTTCCACAAAGTTGGCTGCAACATCTCCCCCATCATGAGGAGGTGATGCATCTGACACAGCCATACTTGAATCCCTTTTCTTCTCTTTCGTTATGCACTTCTTGCATTCACTAATATAATGACCTAGCTTCTTGTGTGACAAATGCCCTTCTTTTTCTACTTATTTGCATCACCCTTAGCCTTATAAGAGGGCTGTCTTGAATTAGCTTTATGCTGATGTGCGGGCTCATTGGCATGTGGCTTTTGCTGCCCTTTACCCTTGGGCTTGAATTTGGAAAGCATGGCATGCTCGCCACCCCGGGTTGCCATATTTCTTCGTGTCTGCTCCTCCTATAACAGAAGTCCTACCAACTCGTGAAAGGAGAGAGGATTGCTCCCCCCCTCAATGATAAATTCAGCGAGGTGTGGAACCCAAGATAGGACTCAGGAAGAGAATTCAGAGTGGTGGTAATCATCTCTGAATCTGGAATGACTTCATCAATATTCAGCAATTGTTCCCTCAAGTCCTGAAGCTTTGTGAGGTAAGAATTCATGGCCCCTCATCGATATGCGTATGGAAAAGCTCTCACTTCCGAAAGGAAACTCTGGCATCATTTCCTACTGCAAACATACTCTCTAGTATCTCCCAAGTTGCTATTGATGTCTTGCATGACCAAATGTGAGGTAAAATGAACCTCTTGACAGAGAGAGAAATTGAAGAGTCACGTAGACAAAAGAGAGCATGTATAAGGTACAAGGGTCGATGAGAAGCACTGTCACGTCAACTAGGATAATAGAAAAGAAAGAGTACAAAGTACTTGTACCTAGACCTAGGACTAAGCATCCTATGTGGCCTAAAAGGCACTAACACTACAAGTGCCTATATTTATGCCTACAAGGCACATACCATGGCCTATAGGGCATCACTAGAACCACCAGGAGATGGCCTACAAACCCTTCTCCATGGGATGGGCTGAAGTACTCTGGAAACGTCTCAGAATACCTAATATTTTCTGGTCATGGTGGCACATGTTCATCCAAAAGGATATAGCCACCTATGAATGTACAAGGGATGTCAGATCATGTAACAAAGGGAACCAAGTGTAAAGCCTATTGAAAGACTTCGAACTTGGGATGAGGAAGTGCCTTTGTAAACATATCTGCTATGTTGTCCTATGTGGGAAGATAGGATAACTCTATGTCTCTTGCTGACAACTGCTCCCGAACATAATGATAATGAACTTCAATATGCTTGGTACGTGCATGAAACACTCGGTTACGCGCAATGGCCAAAGCAATTTGGCTTGTCAGTGTAGACAATAGTGGAGGATGTCTGGCAAATACCAAGATCTGTAAGTAACTGTCGAAGCCAAACACACTCTGCTGTAGCGGTGAAAGCTGCCCTGTACTCAGCCTCACAGCTAGATGTGGCAACTTCTTGCTGAGCCAAGAGATACATGAATTGCCAAGCAAAAAACAATTGCCAGTATGTACACTCTGGTGTCGGAACATCCTGCCCAGTCACTATCCGTGTAAGCATGCATGATAAGTGAACCCTGATCACCTTAGAAGAGGGCTAAATCCTAAGTGCCTCTGAGATATCTGAAGACTCTCTTCACTGCCTGCCAATGCTGTGAACTGGGCATGTGCATGAATCTGCTGAGCTGAGATACTGCATACTGCAAGTTAGGTCTAGTGTGACATAAGTAAATAAGGCATCCAACAGCCTGCTGATAAAGAGTGATATCACATGGTGGGCTCCCATCATGAGCTGAGAATTTGAAGCCAGGGTCTACTGGAGTAGAGATTGGCTTGCAATCTTCGAACTTAAAACGATCAAGGAGCTGTCCAATGACTGTGACATCATGATACCCCCCTCAACATGAGCAAACTGAATGCCCAAATAATAATGGAGCTGTCCCATGTCTAACATGTCAAAAATCTGTTGCAAATCAGCCTTGAAAGCTGCAATTTGCTGAGTATCTGGGCCCGTGATGAGCATATCATCCACGTATAAAATCAGCACTAAAAAATCAAATCCACTCCCACGGACATAAAGAGTGGGCTCTGTGGGACTATTCTGAAAACCAAGGGATAGTAAGTGTGCATGAATTTTGGCATACCATGCCCAGGGTGCCTGCTTCAAACCATAAAGGGCTTTACTAAGCCGGCATGCCTTATTTTCAGAATTAACAACCTCAAAGACAGGAGGTTGTGTGACATATACTTCTTCCTGCATTTCCCCATGAAGAAAAGCAGTCTTGATGTCAAGTTGGTGCACTTGCCAATAATGATGGGCTGCAATGGCAATGACACATCTAATGGTAGTAATCCTGGATGTGGGAGCAAATGTCTCCTCAAAGTCAATGCCTTGTTGTTGGGCATACCCTTTTGCAACAAGACGGGATTTGTATCGATCTATGCTGCCATCAGATTTCCTTTTTAATTTGTAGACCCACCGGGTTCCAATGGAGTGCTTGCCAGGAGGGAGATCTACTAATTCCCCTGTGTCATTTTTAGCAATGGAATGTAACTCAGCTCTCATTGCATCCATCCACTCTTTGCTGTCAAAAGCATCTTTATGGCACAGAGGCTCTTGATTGCAAGCTGTAGCAAGGAGTGCAAACTCAAGAAAGTGACCATGCTGTCTATTCCCTGATCTTGTCCACGCAGTAAAAGGCTGATCTTGTTTGCTGTCCCTCAATGTATCAAGAAGCCATCTGGGAACTTGCCTTTGCTGTCTATTAACAGCTCTTTCTTCAATCACTGCATCATGAATAGGGGATCATTTTGTGCTGGAAGAGAAACCTGCAAATCAGCATGAGGTAATGGCTGATCATTGCTTGTTGGAGGGCCTGCAGGAGACTCATGTTGCTGGTTAAAGTTCTTTTCTAAGGATGGCAGAGGTAACCAAGATTCAAAAGCATCAAACATGTCAACATCTGGCTTGGCTTTGCAGTCCACAAGAGGAGAAGCTGAATGTTCAGCAAAGATTACATCTCTACTGACAATAATCTTCCCACTATTTGGTTGACATAACCGATACCCTCTGCTCTTCTGGCTGTAGCCAATAAATATGCATTTGATTGCCTTGTCATCAAGCTTATGTCTCAGCTGAGATGGTACATGAACATATGCAAGAGACCCAAAAACTCTCATGTGTGAAAGTGAAGGCTTCTTGCCTTTCCATGCTTCATAAGGGGTAACAGTCTTCAATGCCCGTGTAGATGATCTATTCAGCACATAGTTGGCACACATCACTGCATCAAGCCAAAATTTATTGGGCAAAGACTTGGCCTTAAGCATGCATCTGGCCATCTCCATTGTGGACCTGTTTTTTCTTTCAGAAACAGGATTTTGCTGAGGAGTGTAAGGAGTAGTGCATGAGTGAATAATGCCCCGTGAAGACAAAAATGCATCAAACTCCTTTGACATATACTCCCCCCCCCCTATCTGTGTTGAGGGTGACAAGCTTACATCCTAATTCATTCTCAACCATATTCAGCCACCTCTGAAAGCATGAGAAAACTTCAGATTTGGCTTTTAAAGGATATACCCAGCAATATCTTGTGAAATCATCAATGAGAGTCATGAAATACTTATATCCCCCAATGGCATTTGTCCTCATTGAGCCACAGACATCACTGTGTACTAGCTGCAATTTCCTTTGTGAGTTTTGGACAATTCTTTTGAAAAGGAAACCGATGCATTTTACCCAAAAGACAACCCTCACACACATGTTTGAAAACTGTGTGAGTTTGAGGTACATCATTTGCCATCTGCTGTGAATGTAGCTTTGCAAGAGCTCTATAATTGAGATGGCCCATTCTTTGATGCCAAAGACGAGTTTCAGAAGCTGTGAATCTGAAATAGCCAATGCTTCAATAGAAAGTGCAGCTCAGTGATGATCAAGGTGATAAAGCCCCTTTTGCAAAGTGCCAATGAGAACTATGACATTGTCATCACGAAGATCATAAACTAGGCATCTGTAGCCATCAAAAATCACTCTGAAACCTGAAGTAGCAATTGCTGAAATTGAGATCAAGTTGACTTCAATTCCAGGCACAAAGAGAACATTTGTCAAAGTGACACGATGACTTGAAATAGATGTGAGATGCACATCTCCAATTCCTTTTACAGCATATGAAGCATTATTAGCACACGTGACAGTCCCTCCTCGAGGTGCATCAGCTAAAGAGTGAAACAATTGTTTGCAAGATGTGACATGCTTGGAAGCACCACTATCAAAGTACCAGGACTAAGCATCATCAGCAGTAAAGAGTGCATCAGCTTTGGAGGGATCAAATGAGCAATGGACAGCCCATGCCCAATCATCCTGAAGAGCATGTGCATGTGAAGCATCTACTGGCTCATGGGATTCAATAGCATGTGAGGCATTAACTATCAATCCTGCTTTCTTTTTCTCTGAAGCAATGTGCTTCCTGCATTCTGAAATGTCATGTCCAGGCTTGCCACAATAGTTGCATCTTTTCTTCTTTGACTTATCTGCTATATTTTTAGATGCATGGGAGGAATTGCAGCTGCTATGCGCAGATTTTGGCTTACCCATAGGCTTGGAAGCCTTGCCTCTTTCTGTTTGCTGTGAAGCACATGCATGATCAGGAATAATGGCTTGTCTATTAGCTCTACTTTGCTCTTCCTGCAAAAGCAAAGTAACTAGCTGATCAAAAGAATAGTGGTCTGGACTACCCATGGCCACTAATCGAAGGGTTGTAGCAAACCCTTGATATGTATCTGGCAGTCCATTCAATGTGGAACTGACAAGCTGTGAATTTGGCACCACCTCATCAATGTTGGCAAGTTGTTCCATGAGGTCCTTGACCTTTGTCAGGTATGCATCCATAGAGTCACCTTCATTCATACTGACTTCCTGTAATTGCCTTCTCAAATATGCAACACGTGCTTCATTGTGAATCTGATAGAGAGAAGCCAATTCGTCCAAAGCATCCTTTGCTGTCTTGCAAGACCGGATGTCTGGAATAATGATTCTCTTGCATGATAAAGCAATACATGAATGTGCATTTGCATCTCTTGCATCCCATCTTGTTTGTTCCTGAGTTGGAAGAGTAGTAGCAGGAGTGCTAGAGGATGAGGCATCAGGAGGAGTACCCCCTGCAGAGGGACCAGCAGTAGAGGCAACCACTGTAGCATTGGCTAGCCTCAGATCAACCCCAGAAACAATATTCCACAAATGCTTTGCAACAAGAATATGTTTCATGAGATAAGACCACATCGGATAGTTGGTGCCATCCAACTTATCATCTTCACGAAGAACGCCAAATAAATCTTGATTGTTCCTAGCCATAGCAAATGTGATACCTTGAAAAAGACCTCAAAACCCAAAAGCCTCAAGGCTATCACTGCAAAAAGCTGTCTGTCCAAAAATGACAGCAAATATCTAATCAAAGAGCAAATGCAGATCTGACCCAAATGTGACTGTGGCAGGCAATGTTCACTGCAAAAACAGCAAATCTGGCAAAAGCCCCAAATTGAATAAGGGCAGATAGGCCAAAAAGAGGGCAAATGCAAAAAAGCCCCAAATTTTGCTGTTTTTTTTTTTTGCAAATGTGACCCAATGTATGATAATCTGACCCAATGTATAGCCTCAAGGCTTAAAACTGCAAAAGTATGAGTTACTGTCCCAAACACCAGTTGAAATTGAGCTTCCAACACAAAAGCCCCAAAATTTGTTGACCTGAGTGATGACGTGGCACAATGTGACAGTCCTGAACCTGAAATTAACTGAAAACTTCAATTTTTGTAAGGATTTCAGTTGTCAACCTTGTCCAAAGTATTGTATTGACAGGTTGAAGGTCCAGATGTCAAAAACCCCTAAATTTTATGTTGGAAATTAGGGTTTGACAGTAAAAACTGTCAAAAAACAGTAAAAAATCAGCAAAGAAGCTTGTGGATAGCAAAAGATAGTTGAATCGCAAATGCAAGTACACTCTTCCACGAGATGGGAGCAGCCAATAGAAGCTTCAAGGGAGTAGCTGGAGAGGAGACGCCTTCTGGAGAAGGTAAGTCGCCACCTTTTAGTGCCACTGAAGGTTGAAGCTCAAATCTGGTGGGAAATGGATCCCAAGTTAGTCGCCCAATTGAGAGGGCCACCTGTAAGTGTAATGGAGCTAGATAAAGGGCTGTAGCAGCAGCTCGAGATGAAAAGGCAGCAGCAGCAGGGCTGGAAATGCCTCAAATCAGCCTCGAACTGAGTGTAGAGCTGCAAGGCACCCTTGGAACAGCCTCTAGACAAGTCGCGACTCGTAGGCGCCTAGTGTAGAAGCAGTTCGAAGTAATTTCCAGCAATGAAAGGCCTTGAACTAACCACGAAGAGCTGATATGGTCCACGAAAAAAACTGAAGCAAGGTCCTAGAACAGTCACCTCAGCTTGGAACCAGCAATGAGGCATGTTTTGGCGACGAAAGAGCGCTGGAAGCCTGGGACAGCAGCTGGAGGAAGTGTATGGGATCCATACGTATCTGTACGGACGTACATACAGGTGTACGGACAGTACGAAAAAGTGGCACAGGAAGCAGATCTGGGCTCTGATACCACTGAAGAGTCACATAGACAAAAGAGAGCACGTACAAGGTACAAGGGTCGATGAGAAACGCCGTCACGTCAACTAGGATAATAGAAAAGAAAGAGTACAAAGTACTTGTAACTAGACCTAGGACTAAGTGTCCTAGGTGTCACATATGACGAAGTGTCCTATGTGGCCTGAAAGGCACTAACACTACAAGTGCCTATATTTATGCCTACAAGGCACGTACCATGGCCTATAGGGCATCACTAGAACCACCAGGAGATGGCCTACAGAAATCACTGAAAGAGCTTGTGCATCTCTAGAGTCCCATCCTTTCTGCTCTGCTGTGGGAGCTCCTGGAGCAACAACTCCAAAAACCTGTGCTGTATTTTAACCTCTACCCCTGCCTCCAACTGTAGGAGTGACACGTGTAGCCATTGTATCTGGTCTTGCTTCATCTCCATTGACATAATCCCAAAGACGTCTGCCAACCAAGATATTACGAACCATGAAACTCCACAAGGAGTAGTTGGTGCCATCCAACTTATCCTCCTATGTGAGGACTCCGAACACCTCATTGGGGTTGTTCTAAGCCATTTTTGCCAGATAAACTCAAAAAACACAACAAACTGACCAAGTAAAATCCCTTTCTTGGATGTCAAATGCACACGTAAAGTTTGCAAAGAAAATCTGCCCACAGTAACAAATACTGTCACAGCCTATCAAAGGCTCAAAATGCACCAAAATGCTCAGCTGAATGCCCAAAAATCTGCAAAAAATGGCAAAAGTCTGCAAATTGACTCGTACTGAGTCTAGAACTATATACCTAGATGAATCCAGGAACATTCCCAAACTCATCCTCTAAAAACACAACATAGTGCAGTTTCAATCTCATGATAGTCACTCACAAGGTTGAAAACCATAAACTCCATCATGCATAGCAGGGACTAGCTACTATGACATCCCCACTGACGTCATCAGCGCCCAACAGTGGGTGTAGACCATAGTATAAAAATATGCTCTCACACATACAAATCCACACACCCACACATACTTGAGCATCCATTTATACAAAGTCTTCGTACTGAGTTTCTGTCGGCACTCCGGAGGTGAAGGGCAGACTCAGCCATGATGAAGGCTAGCACTAAAGGAGAAGGCTAATCAAAAGGTAGTCCAAAATCTCTTCATTCAAGCTACAACTGCTTGTGAAGTCTAAACATTTTCATTTTAGTCTCTCCCCAACGAGCATCTAAATCTAAATCTAGCTGATAGGGCAACGCACCATTTAAGATAGAAAGAATTATCACGATACCAGCAGGCCGCAACTTGATCTTTTACCTGCAAAATTGCAACCCAAATGCAAAGCCCCAATTTCTTGCAGGAAATTGCATACAGTAGAGGGCAAATGATCTGAAAGCCCCAATTGTTGCATAAATTACACTCTACCTACAAAAGCCCCAAATTTCACTGCAAAATTGCAGTGTAATTGCAAAAGCCCCTAATTTCTCCAAAACTTGTAGATCAACTGCAATGTCTGCTAAAGCTCCAAATGTGCTCCCAAAAGCTAAGCCAAACAATGGTTGAATGCACAACTGAACCTGCAAATGAACTCTACCAAAAAAATTACGGACACCTTCAGCCTGCAACGAGCTGCCAGTACGAAATCCGTACACGGACGACTGTACGAAAGCAGCAGGTACACAATGCAAGACAGTATGGACTGTCAGTACGTACGGTTGTACCGATAACGCAAGTGTACTGACGAAATCGTACGGCTATACAGTGAAACCTGTATAGACGGAGTTCTGAGCTATTGTACGAAATGCGACATACGAACGGGAGCAGTCATCTGGTACGAAATCCGTACAGTCGTACGGACTGTATAGACTGTACGGGATGCATGTCGCGATAAAGCTATACAAACGAGCAGGAGTTGGAGGTCAAGCTTGCGGGCAATGGAGCAGGTCCAAGAAGGAGAGCTGCTTTGATACCAAATGTGAGAAAAGAAAGGAAGCAAGAGCAAGAGTGAGCAAAATGGAGAGAGTGAGCTGAACGTAGTTCACTCCCCAAAGTGTATTGCACTGAAGTGACTAAAGTGAAGTACAGTGAAAGAGATGAGAGTTTTGTCTAAGTGACAAAACCCTATCTAATCACTAACCGTAGTTAGAGATTAGACCATGGCTAGGGGAAAAAACCTCTAAAAGGGAAAAGTGCCCCTGACCCACTTATTACATTAGATTGGCCACTGCCTAGAATATAATAATAATTCTAACACAGACCCCACAGCATCTCATCTAATTGCTTTATCACATCAATATTTGGTAGCAAAGCTATCCAGGTTTTAATCGAATCTTTCCATATCATCATCCTCGACCTGGGTTCGAGCTTGTTCAAGGTGAGGCTGCTTACTAGTTTGTGAACTCTCAGCCACAACTAATAATTTCATGCATGAAAGTAATAGCGGAGAGAGGAAAACTTGTTGCAAGGGAAGGGAGGGATGCCTGGGAGTAGGCTAAGGAATAGGAATTGGAAAGGGATGGGAATGATGTGTTGGATATATATGGATCAGCAATCATAGACAGCACAAATGTGAAGAGGGAGGCTGAGATTCAGCTAGACTTTTGTGTGGAGGAAGTGGGCACCCCAAGGCATTTATATAGAAAGCAATCCCCCTTCCAAAAGCTGGGCAAAATCAGCAGACAAAAAACTGGCCCAAAAAAAATCCCTCTTTCCAGAAGCAAAAGCAAACTTGCTTTCCACCCCTTCCAAAAGGTTCTAATTTGCGTTTCACAAAACAACCAGTCAGTCTTCTCTAAACAAGATCGCTCATCTTCACCATGGCTGTTCAGATCGAAATGGGCCGCTCTGCTCTAGAAATGGGCCGCCACAGCAAGAAACACCTAACACTCAGCATGAGGGATCCAAGAATAAAATCACCTTATTCCACAAGTGTTTTATCTGAAAACAGCAAGCCATCTCCCTCTCTCAGGATCATCTATTTCAATCAGGCCGTCCACAGTACCGCCCGCCCCCCGCCCCCCAACACACACACACACTCAAAATCATATATGCAGCATTGATTCTATCCTTGCATGCCATGTAATTCTCTGTGGAGGAACTCTCAGAAGCAACTAGCAATCATGTTTGCTGTCCAACACTATATAGTCGCAAAACAGTCCCAATTGACTATCCTCCCAGAGAAAACCGAAGGAAAACGGCACGTATCCAATGATGAGGTTCCCAGCAGCCAATAGCTGAGATCATGAACCCCACATCTCATGCTGATTTTTATTCCCAACCTGAGTGTACTTCCTCTTCCCCTAAGCCTAACAACCAAAATCCCATACAGCCACCCGATAAGAATTCAGATTCCAAAGCAATCATCCGAAGCATGCCTGGACATTACAATTCCTGTATAGCACATGTTGGTTCCGTCCATGATAGGGCTAAGCACCTGAAGGACATCATTCGTATTTGCTGTGCCATTTGAGCAAACAAAAAGAGATCTCAGCAAATTTCACATGTTGTGAACAACTTGCTCAAGTAACGGATATCGCTATTAAATCCTATACGAGGTTTGATGATGCCCTTTAAATATATCAGAAAGATACAGTGCTGGGATATGTGTTGCAATCTCGGAATTTCCCTCAAAAACCAGCCAAAGCTTGGCTCAACGAGGCATAAACCCAACTGAATGTTGGATTGTACAAACCATATTGCTTTCCTTCGAATATGCTTGATCTTTGTCTTGAAAAAAACAGCAAGTCCCCAATTGTATGGATTGAAAATGCACCTGCCCTTGCACAAGACAAGTCCAAAACAGCAAGGAGAGATCTCCGGAAGCCCCAAAACAGTCCTGAGAGTGATGGAAAACCTTCGAAACAAAGTCCTAGAAAACACCTCGAAAAGCATGTCCAACCCTCAAGAAATGTATTGGCCAAGTTCTTAGCAACAACAGTGAAGTTTTTCACGATAGAATTGAAGCTAGAGGGAATGGAGCGGAAGCAAGCTGGAATGAAATTGCAGCAACAACAATGAACTACAAAGCCACAGTATTAATAAAGACAAAACCTAGAATGAAATTACATAACATTGGCCACTGCCTTAGGAATACAAATATTTCTAACACAAAATGGTCCACCAAGCTTGGAAGAGTATGAGATGGTGGTTGAGAACTGCAGAGCCAAACAATAGCCCGAGATTATGTAGGAGACAAGCGCTGAGCAAGATAGACCCAATCGAGTCAAACAATTGCCATACAACATCAGCCAGTTGAGCAGGAAAGTGTCATATAGTAGGCGCGAATCTCCAGAATAGAGAGGCTGATGAAAACGAGCCATACAACAGGTCTTCCCAAACAAAAGTGAACTCCAGGGCTGAAAATGGTGCGGCATGTGTGGGAGGGCCAAGAGGAGCCTGCTTTGATACCAAATGTCAAAAATGGGAGGAGAATGTAGGCTATCTCATGGGCTATCCATAGATGCCACTTATACCTTGGTATGAGCCTTGTAGGCCTAGTTATAGTCAGTTATGACTATTGGTACAGTTAGTGTGTACCATCTAGGTCAGTTAGGACACTTAGTCCAGTTAGGGCAGTTAGCCTTAGGGTTTTGTTATGTTGGCTCTCCCTTGAGCCTCCACACTTCAGTTTTGCAACAATCTATTATAGCATCTCGTTTTTCTCCATTGTGCTTCCATTTTTAAGCTTCCATTGCTTCCAACACCCAACAGTGGTATCAGAGCAGGTTGGGAATCCATTCCCTCAGCCATTGAAGGTTTTCTCAAGCTGTTTGGCAGCCTTTTGAGCCCTCATTCTTGCTGATTTGCTCAGTTTTTTGAGGTTTTCTACACATCTGTAAGGACCTGTGACCTCCTGGAGCATTTCTGTTGCGGAAACTTCACTTTTGACGCGGGAATTTGGTGTTATGGAGCTTTTTCCACTGAAAACGGTGCATTTACTGCTGCACATTAATTGCTCACAGCATCTGTACAAAAAACTGTACTAACCTACCAAAGAATTCCATACAACCGTACGGACCTGTCAAAGATTTCCGTACAACTGTATGGACCTGTCAGATTGTACGGATTGTCAAATATTTCCGTACGACTATAGGGACCTGTCACAGTGTACGGAATTGTCAATGCATTTATTGCAGTGCAGACTGCATCAGCAAGCATTTAATGTAGTACGGAGCTGCCTCGAGGTGCGTGCCAATTATATTGAAGGTTTCTCATCATTTCGGAGCTGCCTCAAGCTGCATGCCAGTATTTCAGAGCTGCATCGAGCTGCATGCCAGCATTTGGAGCCATTTGGAGCTACTGAATTGATCCGGAGACTTCTCTTTGAGCCCTTCCCTCCTCATTTGGCATCCCTTTGCCTAGGGCTGTGAGCTTCTCTCCATTTCTAGGTGCTCTCCTCCTCGTGGGAGCACTTCTTTTGCTGTAATTCTCATTTTCTGCCCTCATTTGCTCGCTTTTAGAGCCTGTCACTGATGTACATCATTGTGTAAGCCGTTGTTGCATTGGCTTTTTCCAATTTTTGCTTCATTGGCATTTTGGAAAGGCCTTGTGTTGCTTTGGAAGGCCTTGTGTTGCCTTTAGGGATTTTTCTTGCAACAGGTACACCTTGGGACAGCAGAGTCTTTAGCATTTGCTGCCCATGACAAACAAAAAGGTAAAGGCAAGGTTTCAGCTAGAAAGGCCTCTCGTTCCCATGCTGATCATTCACATGGTGCCACTTCTTCAAGGGATAACAAAAAGAAGAAGATATGTAATTATTGCAAGAAACCTGGGCATGATATTTTTGAATGCAGGAAGCGCATAGCATTTGAAAAGAAAAAGAAAGAGTCTGGTCTTGCAGTATCTGGTTCTTCTAGTACAGAAGATCGACATGAGTCCGCTAATTTCGCACAAGACCACCATTGGGCTTTCTTGGTTACATGTTAGTATAATCCTGATGTTCATGATGCTTGTATGGCAATTTCAGATGTTCGAGATGCCTAGTTCTTTGATAGTGGTGCTAGCAAGCACATCACTTCCTGTAGGAAGTTATTCAGCTCATTGGAGCTTACATCTAAGGGAGGCAGTGTCACATGTGCCAATAATGCATCATATACCGTGAAAGGTATTGGGCAAGTTGCTCTTACTTCTGTCTCTGGTGGTATTGTCACTCTAGAGCATGTGCTTTATGTTCCAGGCATTCGTAAGAACCTCATTTCTATTTCAGCCATTATTTTTTATTGTGTGAGGTGTGCAGTGTATGATGTTACACATGCCTTTATCCTGGTTTTAACTGGCACATTGTCTAGCAGTCTTTATAGACTTGATGCTTATGATAAATGTTCTAATGATGATGCTGCACTCGCCGATGCACATGCCTTTGCTATTAATTCTACCATGGCATATACTCATTTGTGGCGTGAGAGGTTTGGACACCTCAATTTTGGAGCCCTAGTGAAGTTATATAAGGAAGATATGGTTGTGGATCTTCCCAAAATGCATATGCCTTCCAAACATATTTGTGAACCATGCTTACTTGGTAAGATGCACCGTGCTGCGTTTCCCAAGGATGGGAGAGTTGGTGCTTCACGTAAGCTTTATTTGGTTCATAGTGATGTTTATGGACCCATGAGGGTTACAGCTCTTGGGGGGTTCTACTATTTTGTTACTTTTATTGATGATTTCACCAAGTACACTTGGATTTTCGCATTGAAATCCAAGTCTGATGTTTCTTCATGCTTCAAGCACTTTATTGCCTTGGCTGAGAATGAGAGTGGGCTGCACATTGCTCACATTAATACAGACAGGGGGGTTGAATACATGTCAAAGGAGTTTGCTGTTTTTTTGGCTTCCGATGCACGGTGCCTTGTACTCCTCAACGGAATCCCGTGGCTGAGCGGAAGAATAGATCAGTGATGGAAATGGCTAGATGCATGTTGAAAGGCAAACATTTGCCTAATAAGTTGTGGTTGGATGCGGTCATGTGTGCAAATTACATCTTGAATAGATGTCCTACAAAGGCATTGCAGACTATCACACCTTTTGAGGCATGGACGGGTCGTAAGTCTCATATTTTCCACATGAGGACTTTTGGATGCTTAGCTTATGTTCATGTGCCTTCACAGAGACGCACTAAGTTGGATGATAAAGCTGTTAAATGCATTTTTCTTGTGTATAGTTCAGAGAGCAGGGGCTATAAGCTATATCAGCCCTGCACGGGCAAGTGTTTTGTCAGTTGGGATGTTGTGTTGATGAATCTTCCACTATGCCTTTGCTGGACTGTCAAAAACAGCCTGTTGTTGATGCCCCAGACATATTTGACAGCTTGATGCCTTTGTTTCCATCCGATGCTCGGAATGATGTTCCATATGAGGTTGTCCCTCCTCCATCTGTTGGTCATTTGCAGCCACATGTGCATGCAGAAATTCAGCCTGATATGCCTATCATTCATCAGGATCATTTGCATCGGGCTCTTGACCAGGAAAGAGCAGAAATTCAAGAGCCTAAAAAGGTACCCCGTTGGCTCCTTGACACATTAAAAGACAGCAAACAAGACACTCCTCTCCCAGCCCGTACGAGAGCAGCTGTCCGAAAAGAGCATGCTAGTTTTGTTCCTTATGCTTTGGTTGCTACAGCATGCAATGAAGAGCCACTATATCATCAAGATGCCTTTCAGAATGATTGTTGGATGTAGGCCATCCAAGCTGAATTGGATTCTATCCATCAAAATGGCACTTGGGAGTTGTGCGATTTGCCTTATGGCAAGAATGCCATTGGAACTAAGTGGGTTTATAAGATCAAACGGAAAGCTGATGGTTTAGTGGACCGTTACAAAGCCCGTCTTGTTGCTAAGGGCTATGCTCAACAGCATGGCATTGACTTTGAGGAGACTTTTGCTCCCACTTCCAGGATCACTACTATTTGCATTGTTATTGCCTTTGCTGCCCACTTTCATTGGCAAATACATCAGCTTGATATTAAGACAGCTTTCCCTCATGGCATTTGCAGGAAGAGGTCTATGTTTCCCAACCTCCTGGCTTTGAGGTTGAAGGTTCTGAAAGCTGAGGCTTTTTGGCAAGCTTTAACCTTAGTACCTTTTGTAACTTGATCTGTTGTAACTTGTACTCTGTACAATCATAGGTTGCTATATCCTACAGGACGAACATGTGCAATCATGACACAAGCTATTTAGGTATCCTGAGCCATGTCTAGGATACTTCAGCCCATACCATGGAGGGGGGTTTGTAGGCTATCTCATGGGCTATCCATAGATGCCACTTATACCTTGGTATAAGCCTTGTAGGCCTAGTTATAGTTAGTTAGGACTATTGGTACAGTTAGTTTATGTACCATCTAGGTCAGTTAGGACACTTAGTTCCATTAGGGCAGTTAGTCTTAGGGTTTTGTTATGTTGGCTCTCCCTTGTGCCTCCACACTTCAGTTTTGCAGCAATCTATTACATCATCTCGTTTTTCTCCATCGTGCTTCCATTTTCGAGCTTCCATTGCTTCCAACACCCAACAGAGAATTGAGAGTGGAGTGGGCAGGAGGGAAGCAAAACGAGATGTTGCTATTGCAAAAAGAGTAAATGAAGTACAGCACATGGTTAGGGTTATGCACCCTCAAGACAAAATAACAACCCTAAGTAGCCCTAACTAACCCAAGAGGAGGGAATCCTAACAAAGGACAAAAGTGCCCCTTCGGTGAGGTGTTCACATGAACCAACTACTACTATCTTACATTTGTGTGTGTGATGACATCTTTCAGCTAAATGGTCCCCCCCTCTCTCAAGAGCTCTTGGAAGCAATATGGTTGGTATTAAACTTGACCATGGGGTGGAGGCGGTCTGAGGTAAGATGTGAGCGCTCCTTGCCTGTGACGACTAGTCAAAAGACCGGACAGGTCTTTTTGATAGTAAAGCCTCCCATACTTGAAATCCAAGCATCTATAAGGATCTATGACACCCGAACATCTTAAACCGGCTGCAATATGTGTCACGTACCAGTTGGAGGATGCACATGAAGCATTGGCCCTCCAAATGGGGTGGAAGGAGTGCCCACCTGAGTGTACTTTTGCTATTGACAAATCTACCATGCTCATGCAATCCACAAACCACATATGAATGTCTATTGCCTGCCTATGACACTTTATGCCTACCATTTATTAATGCACCCATGCATTCCTACCCATTCCTATCCTAGGACCTACATGTGTGAGTGCACCATTTATATTAATCAATTAACATACCCAATACATTATCCATATGGCACTTAGTCTTTTAAACCTACCTAGCCTACCCTTCTAACTATTACATTTGATCATGCTAGCCTAATACATTCTAGACTACAAAATCGTGTCGTGACATGCCCTTTTGCTTGGGACATAGATGTCCTCATCTATTAGATACTCTTCTTTGTCTTTATGATCTTTAGCACTCTTTAGGTTCCTGTATAAACTTCCATACAACAACTTCAATCTTTCATCTTCATGTCTAATACTCCTGCCAAACAAGTCCAGCATTAGTATGTTCTTTTAAAGCAAATTTTCAAATTTAACTTTATCCATTAGGGTTAGTAGGAGTCCATTTCCATTCTACTTTTCCTTTCCAAAAAGATACCATTTCCTAATCTATCTCTCTCATATGCATGCATTGGTCCAAGTTCCAAGTGACTAGTTTGGAACCATTAGTTTTAGGTTGATCAGACCCAAAGCTTACAAGATAGGCCTAACTTACAAGATCAAGATCACCAGATCTTGCTTGAGTACTCATTCTAGACCACCAAGTCTAATTGTGGATCCACCCATAGTCATGCGTCCATGACTTACCAATTACTTGAGATCTCTCTAAGGTCACCAGACCTTACTAAGCGCTTACATATCCACCACCTATGACCACGTATAGCACCCTCACGCTTGGGAAGAGTCCAAGTACTACCTTGGCTCATCAACCCAACCTAAGAGAATGACTTAACCATCTCTAGTACTCCAACTTCAAGACCCTTGGTACCATGGATGCCTTCCAAAGAATCCTCATCGAGTGTCTCTATATGATACCATTGTGTACATCTCCAAAGTAATAGTTATGCACGTGCTCCATTCTTGAGTTTTTACACAAAAGTATGCACCTCGGGGACGACACAGGATTTGTGAGACAGGGCCACGCGTGACGGCTACAGTAGCCGGGGCTCTGAAGACCCACGATTCCAGATGCGGGCCAGTCCCCTTTTTTTCTCTTTAAAAAAAAATTGCCTATCAAGAATTGTCTAAGCAAGAAGAAAGCGACTTTCAGAGAGGGAAAAGGAATCCCCCTTGTGATTTCTTGATTCTTGTGTGTCCTCAACAATGTCACGCTAATGTCGGCATGCTACAACATGGCAAGTCCACACAGTCAAAGAATCACTGCTCTGATACTACTTGTCACGTACCGGTTGAAGGATGCACATGTGTGGGAGAATGATGCATAAATTGAGAAGCATTGGCCCTCCAAATGGGGTGGAAGGAGTGCCCACATGAGTGTACTTTTGCTATTGACAAATCTACCATGCTCATACAATCCACAAACCACATATGAATGTCTAATGCCTCATGCACACACTCAATGCATACGAGAGGTCACAACCTCTCATGCCTCTTGGGATCCATCCCTTGGGCATACCCCATTATTCTACCCTTAGTCTATGACAATTTATGCCTATCATTTATTAATGCACCCATGCATTCCTACCCATTCCTATCCTAGGACCTACATGTGTGAGTGCACCATTTATATTAATCAATTAACATACCCAATACATTATCCATATGGCACTTAGCCTTTTAAACCTACCTAGCCTACCTTCTAATTATTACATTTGATCATGCTAGCCTAATACATTCTAGACTACAAAATCGTGTCCTGACAATATGCAAACTAGAGTGAATCAAGGACAAAAAAATCCGAAGTAACAGTATATTTATAATCACAACTGCACTCAGCCTCACCATGCTTGCCATGCAAAGTTACACTAAGAATTGAAAGTCAAAAAGACTGGCAGTTTCACACATGGGCTCCTCCATAGTATCACGTTTAATGAAGTTGCTTCCCCTTTCACGATTTGCACATCGCTGATTCCTAACATTTCTTTTTCGAATAGGCGGAAAAATATTACCCGGAATATTTCACTTTCTGAAATTGACGGGCCAAGAGTACTTTCGTTCACACATGCGAGAATTGGGCGTACAAGAGCAGCAGCATAATCCTCATTTTGACAAGCAATGCGAGCAAATAGCTTGACTAGCAAGCCTTGCAATATTGCAGAAGTCTGCAAATTTTTGAAAGAAATTTGTTAGTCAACAATGAGAAAAGATTGTAAAACAAGGAAATTGAACAACCTATTTCATTTGTACACATAACATTTCCTTTGTTACTCGCTTTAGTGATTGAGCCCTCATTTCTTCTTTTGATTTAATTATCTTTTAAAAAAGCATACAAGAATAACACCAACCATGATTCATCACTTAGATTACTACTTTACACATAAATTTTTTAAAACAGAGAACTACGCTATATGAAGCCATTTAGCAGCTGGCATGCATAGAGCCTGAGTTAAATTATATTCAGGCGGTACAAAAAATCTCCATTGAAACTGTTAATAGCTGCTGGTTTTGTTCTGATGTTCAAATATTTGCATCAAAGGCATCATTGATGTAGAGCAAGACTTTAAAAGAGAAAACTAAAGGACATAAAAGCAACAGCAATACTAATATGTGCTGAAGTTTCATATGGCCAGTTGGATGCTTCACCTGGCCCCCTAGAAGAAGAAACTTAGAAAGGGCTACACATCTAACTCACTGTGTTGAGACTAAAGTTGAATCTGTCAGTTAACAGGCAGCAATCTGTTCAATTTTGGTTGCAGAACAGATTGCTGCCTGTTTAACGGAAGGCTTCAGCTTACCATGAGTTAATGGTAGCGATATCTAATCTTGCAAATAATTTTTTATAAAACGAGCAAAAAAAAAGGAGAGAGGAAAAAAGGCAAGGGAAGAAGCCAGATTGCAAGAGACAACAAACGAAACTAACAATAACAAAGATAAACGAAATAAGAAAAAAAAATTGGGCAAAAACAAAATAAGAAAAACTTAGGAGAAGCTATGCTTAAAAACCTAATACAATGATCAAAAGGGTGGAGCTACTAAGCAAGCATCTTAACCCATGCTAGAGAAAACTGTGTAGACATAGTCAATGAAATTAGCATACATGTCACCCTAGTCATAAGGTAGTGTAGGCAAGAAGCCCATGATAGATAGTTGTCTGCTATTTGGATGAGTGTTAGAATTATTATTATATTCTAGGCAGTGGCCAATGTATTGTAATAAGTAGATTAGGGGCACTTTTCCCTCATTGAGGTTTCTACCCCTAACCACACTCGAATCCCTAACTACAGTTAGTGGATAGGATAAGGCTTTTGTCACTTAGACAAAACCCCTCACTCTCACTTGTACTTCACTTCTTCTATTCAGTTATTCAGCTCACTCTCTTGCTCTCTCACTCTTGCATTCTACTCCCTTTGTTCTCACATTTGGTATCTAAGCAAGTTGCTCCTGCCCGTGCTTCTATTGCCCATTGCCCGCAAGCTTGATCTTCAACTCTCGCTCCTACCCATCCGTGCAAGATCTACTACCGTCCGTACACCTGTACAGATTCCATACCTGCACGTCAGATCTGTACGGCTGCAGCTCCCGCACGCAGCCCGTACCAACTCCCACACGCATTCCGTACCTGCATTCCGTATTGTGCAAGTCCCATCAGCGCCGTACTTGCATTCTTTATTGTACAACCACTGCATCAGCACTGTACAGCCAGCCTTTCTATTGTCATTCCGTACAGTCCCCATACGACTGTATGATTCCGTACGACAATTAGTTAAGTGTTGAACTGCCAGTTCCTCCATTCTGTACAAGCACCCAGCAGCAGTCGTCGTCCCGTACAAAATGATGCTCCCGTACATTCGTACGGCTTCCATACAGTCGACTGCACTTTTGACGTACAGCTCCCGTCAACTATCCATACAGCCGTACAGCCCGTACTGTACGAACTGTTGCAGGTTTCTTGAGCATGGTACTCTCGCTAGGTGATTGTTCACAGGGTCTTCTTTCAAGGTCCATTTGCAGGCAATTTTTTGAACATTGTGCCATTGCTTGGCTGAAGATTCGGGGCAGATCTGTGTGTGCGTTGCAGGCCACATTTTGTGAAATTGGGTATTCTGTCAATTTGCGGCTTTTTTGTGAATTTGCCCCAATTTATGCTCAATTTCACCCCAAAATTTGGGGCTTTTGGTTTTGCACTGCAAGCTATTGCATATTTGGGGCTTTCAGTTAAATTGCCCTCTTTTGGTTGCAATTTCCCTGAAGAAATGGCTTTTGGCATTCGGATACAATTTGGCAGTTGAAAGATCGTTTGGGAGTTTTGCAAGCAGCTTTGGACTCAGTGTGAGTCAAATTGCAGACTTTTGCCACTTTTGCAGATATTCTTTGCAGATTTTTGGGCATTTGCAGAGCACTGTGGTGCATTTCAAGCCTTTGCTAGGTTGTGACAAAATTTGTCACTAAGGGTTGAATTGTTTGGCAGACTCTAGTTGTGCATTTTACATCCCAGGAAGGGATGTTACTGTCTTTTGCTGCGTTTTTTTGAGTTTTCTAGCAGAAATGGCTCAAAACAAAACCCCAATGAGGTGTTTGGAGTCCTCACACAGGAGGATAAGATGGATGGCACTAACTACTCCTTGTGGAGTTTTATGGTTCGCAACATCTTGGTTGGCAGACATCTCTGGGACTATGTCAATGGAGATGAGGCAAGGCCAGAATCTGTGACTACACCTGTCACTCCTATAGCTCGAGGCAGAGGTAGAGGTCAAAATGTAGCACAAGTAATTGGAGCAGCTGCTACTCCAATGGCTCCCACAGCAGAGTAGAAAAGATGGGATTCTAGGGATGCACAAGCTCTTTCTGTTATTTCTCTTTCTGTCAAGAGGTTCATTATTCCTCACATTCGGTCATGCAAGACCTCAAAGGCAACTTGGGAGATTTTAGAGAGCATGTTTGCAGCAAGAAATGTTTCCTTCCTGAAGAGAGAGCTATCTCATACGCATATGGATGAGGGAGATTCCATGAATGCTCACCTCACAAAACTTCAGGATTTGAGGGACAGTTGCTCAATATAGATGAAGTTATTCTGGATTCAGAGATGATTACCACCACTCTGAATTCTCTTCCTGAGTCTTATCTTGATTGCCACACCTCTGAATTCTCAAAGGCAGCTTTGGAGATTTTAGAGAGCATGTTTGCAGCAAGAAATGATGCCAAAGTTTCCTTCCTGAAGAAAGAGCTATCTCATACGCATATGGATGAGGGAGATTCCATGAATGCTCACCTCACAAAACTTCAAGGTTTGAGGGAACTGTTGCTGAATATAGATGAAGTTAATCTGGATTCAAAGATTATAACCACCACTCTGAATTCTCTTCCTGAGTCTTATCTTGGTTTCCACACCTCGCTGAATTTGTCGTTGAGGGGGGCAGCAATCCTCTCTCTTTTCCCGAGTTGGTAGGACTTTTATTGCAAGAAGAGCAGACAAGAAGAAATATGGCAACACGGGCTGACGAGCATGCCATGCTTTCTAAGTTCAAGCCCAAAGGAAAAGGGCAACAAAAGCAACATGCCAATCAGCCCGCACATCAGCATAAAGCTGATTCAGGACAGCCATCTTATAACGCTAAAGGTGATGCAGATAAGCCTAAGAAAAATGGCATTTGTCACTACTGCAAGAAGCCAGGTCATTACATTGGTGAATGTAAGAAGCGCATAGCCAAAGAAAAGAAAAGAAATTCAGGTATGGCTGTCTCGGATGCATCAGCTCCTAATGCACATGATGGAGGAGATGTTACAGCCAACTTTGTGGAAGAGCACTATATACCTAGATGAATCCAGGAACATTCCCAAACTCATCCTCTAAAAACACAACATAGTGCAGTTTCAATCTCATGATAGTCACTCACAAGGTTGAAAACCATAAACTCCATCATGCATAGCAGGGACTAGCTACTATGACATCCCCACTGACGTCATCAGCGCCCAACAGTGGGTGTAGACCATAGTATAAAAATATGCTCTCACACATACAAATCCACACACCCACACATACTTGAGCATACATTTACACAAAGTCTTCGTACTGAGTTTCTGTCGGCACTCCGGAGGTGAAGGGCAGACTCAGCCATGATGAAGGCTAGCACTAAAGGAGAAGGCTAATCAAAAGGCAGTCCAAAATCTCTTCATGGAAGAGCACTATGGCTTTTTGTCTTGCATTTCATATTTTTCAGTGGATAGTCCAGATACTACAGCCACTCTTGAGGATGACCCATATGCTTTCTTGACTTGGAGTTATGACCCTTCAAAGAATGCATGCTCTCTCAGTGTCAATGAGACACTGAACACTTGGTATTTTGATAGTGGTGCTTCTAAGCACATCACTTCTAAGAAGAGCCTTTTTGCATCTGTGCATCCACCACCTGCTAAAAAGAAGGTGACATGTGCAAATAATTCTTCTTATTTAGTGTGTGGAGTGGGAGACATCATACTCACATCCACGGATGGCACACATTTCAAAATTACAGATGTTCTTTATGTGCCAGGTATAAAGAAGAATTTGCTTTCAGTGTCCTCTCTCAATAGAGGAAGATTTCAGGTCATATTTGATGATGCTAAGTGTGCAGTCCGAGACAAAGAGAATGACTATGCTTTGATGTTGTCTGACACTTTGAATCAAGGTCTTTTTCAGCCTGACATTTATGAGAAAAGATCCGATCTTGCACTTTCAATGAGCACTCCCACTCTTGCAATGCAGAATCAAGGTCTTTTTCAGCCTGACATTTATGAGAAAAGATCCGATCTTGCACTTTCAATGAGCACTCCCACTCTTGCAATGCAGAATGCGGAGTTATGGCATGCCAGATGGGCACATAAGCTATGGCAGCTTGACGACACTTCAGAAGCATGCTATGGTTGATGCATTGCCTCCTTTGGAGTCACCTCCTCCTCATGCATGTGAGGGTTGCATCCTTGGCAAGATGCATAGATTTCTTTTTAAGAAGCATGGTGCAATAAGAGCTACTTGTAAATTACAACCCATACACAGTGATGTCTGCGGTCCCAAGAGGCCACTTACTTTTGGTGGATCTCTCTATTATGTTACATTCATAGATGACTTCAGCAATTATACTTGGGCCTATGGTCTTAAGGCAAATCAGAAGTGTTTATGCATTTCAAACACTCTGTGGCTATGGTTGAAAATGAGACACGACTTCAGGTGCAGACACTTCACACAAATAGAGGGAGGGAGTATCACATATCAGCTTACAGTGAGGCTTACACCTCAGCAAAATGGCAAAGCTGATCGCAAAAATCGCACTCTTATGGAGATGGATAGATGCATGCTTACTAGTAAGAAGTTGCCTCATAGGTTTTGGCTCGAAGGCCTCATGTATGCAAATTATGTTTTGCATCGGACTCCCACAAAGGCTTTGAAGACAATCACTCCCTATGAGGGATGGCATGGCAGAAAGCCTTCAGTGAATCACTTCAGAGTTTTTGGTTGTTTTGCATATGCCCACATGCCTGTGGAGTTTAGACATAAGTTGTCAAATAAGGCACTTAATTGTATTTTGGTTGGGTATAGTGCACAAAACAAAGGCTAGCGTCTCTACAATCCTGCTTTCGCAAGACTGTAAGTAGAGATGTTATTTTTTCAGAGAATTCAGCACATACACATGCTAAATTTACTATTCCAGCTTCTTCAGATTTTTGAGGGATTGCTTCCTATAGCTTTTGGTTCCCCAGCTGAGGCTCATGCTGAAAAACAGAATTTACAGCAACCTCCTTCTGATCTACATGCCCCGATTCAGCCACAGGTTGATTTTGTACCTCCACAGGGTGTGGATAAAGTTGTCACGCAAGAGATTCAAGAGATACATGCAGCCAAAACAGAAGCTTATGCACGTACTCTTCTTGATGAAGAAGAACCTCACTCTTTTGAAGAAGCCAAGGATAATGTGCATTGAATGCATGCCATGCACAATGAATTGCAGTCCATTGAGAAAAATCAAACATGGGATGTTGTGGATTTGCCACCACGGAAGCATGCCATTGGTACCAAATGGGTTTTCAAAGTGAAACGGAAGCAAGATGGGTCCATTGATAGGTACAAGGCAAGGCTGGTTGCCAAAGACTATGCACAGAAGAAGGGCATAGATTATGAGGAGACTTTTGCTCCTACATCCCGGATGACCACCATAAGGTCAGTCATTGCCATGGCTGCAAATTTTGTTTGGAATGTCCGTCAGTTGGACATAAAAACAGCTTTCCTCAATGGGGACTTGCCAGAAGAGGTTTATGTCAAGCAACCTCCTGGATTTGAACTTTCTGGCAATGCACTTCAGGTTTGCAAGCTTAACAAAGCTTTATATAGGCTGAAACAAGCCCCACATGCATGGTATGCCAAGATAGATGCATTCCTGGCAAGTAAGGGATTACACAATAGTCCCACGGAAAGCACCCTCTACATCAGAAAGGATGGGTGTTATATTTTGGTCATCATTCTTTATGTAGATGACATGCTGCTCACGGGGTCAAAGAAGGAAATAATTGCAGATTTCAAAGCTGAGTTGAAAGCTGAATTTGACATGACAAATTTGGGCATGTTAAATTTTTATTTGGGGATCCAGTTCATACAAGACAAGCGTGGTCGTTATGTCTCAATCCAAGTATGTGCAAAAGCTCTTGGATAGGTTCAACATGCATGATTGTAAGCCTATCCCATGGAGCCGGGGCTGAAGCTTACTATGTATGATGCACGTGAATCAGTGGATGTCACACTTTACAACCAGGCTGTTGGATGGCTCATCTATTTATGCAATACTAGGCCCGATATTCCATATGCAGTATCTCAGGTGAGCAGGTATATGCACAGTCCAAAGACAACACATTGGCAGGCTGTAAAACACATCTTCCGTTATTTGCAAGGCACAAAGTCTTTTGAATTGATGTTTCCCAAGGGGGGTGACTTGCAGATGCATGCTTACAATGATTCAGATTGGGCTAGAGACTATGATACCAAGCACTCCACTAGTGGTAATTTTTTTTTTTGGTGAGCAAAGCTTGTATTTCTTCGCTGAGCAAGAAGCATATACCTAGATGAATCCAAGAACATTCCCAAACTCGTCCTCTAAAAACACAACATAGTGCAGTTTCAATCTCACAATAGTTACTCATAAGATTGAAAACCATGAACTCCATCACGCATAGCAGGGACTAGCTACTATGACATCCCCACTGACGTCATCAGCGCCTAACAGTGGGTGTAGACCATAGTATAAAAGTATGCTCTCACACATACAAATCCATACACCCACACAGACTTGAGCATCCATTTATACAAAGTCTTCGTACTGAGTTTCTATCGGCACTCTGGAGGTGAAGGGCAAACTACAGTGGCTACTTCCTCATGTGAAGCTGAATACAGGGCAGTTTTCACAACGACATTTGGAAGTGTTTGGCTGCATAGTTTGTTCGTTGATCTTAGTCTCTTATTAGAGGGTCCTTCTCCAATTCTCACTGATAGTCAAAGTGCTATAGCAGTGGCAAAGAATCATGTGTTTCATGCTCGCATGAAGCACATTGAGGTTCATTATCATTATGTGAGAGAGAAGTTGCATGCAGGGGAGATCAGTATGATCTATGTGTCAACACATGACAATGTTGCAGACATCTTTACCAAAGCATTTCCACGTGAGAAGTTTGAGGCATTTCGCAGTGCCCTAAACTTATCTCCTTTTGGTGATTGATCACTACCTTGTACACCACATTGGCACTGCAGGGGGGTGTTAAAATTATTATCATATTCTAAGCAGTGGCCAATGTATTGTAATAAGTAGGTTACGGGCACCTTTCCCTCATTGAGGTTTCTCCCCCTAGCCACAATTCAACCCCTAACTACAGTTAGTGGATAGGATAAGGGTTTTGTCACTAGACAAAACCCCTCACTCTCACTTGTACTTCACTTCTTCTATTCACTTATTCAGCTCACTCTCTTGCTCTCTCACTCTTGCATTCTACTCCCTTTGTTCTCACAGAGAGGTCCGTCGTGCCATCCTGGTAGCTATCCGACACCTGATGAGCGCCACAGCAACCCCCGTCAGCCGTATCCCAAGTCTGAAAATGGAAGAAATATCGGTGAGTGTGATTTGTATGTCTGTCCTGTGTCGAGTGTACCGCATCTCAATCTCGGGGTCGTTGCCTCTCCTACTATTGGTGGCCGGGAGGGTAACATGCTCTAACTCAAAGAGCTCTGTGATCATACTCTAGGATGGACCAGGGAAGAACCCCCCACTCCTGTCTCCGTGATCTGATGAGATACTCCCTATGTCGGACCACCTCACGAATGACAGCGAAACATCTATGGTCTGGGTCTGGATAAGCCCTCGAATCCGTCTCAGAAAAGACAGTGGTATCGTCCACGGATCTCATAGTAGACTCGGCCACGAAAGACAAAATGCTCCTCTAATTCCACCTCATACCGATCACATAGTGTGCAGATACGACTCTCTCTGGGGATCCCATTAGATCACCCACTCTCGATACGAAGTCGGTGTGATGACACGCGGAACTATCCAATGGCAATCTTGAGTGAGTGTGGTAGATGAATCTGGGTGGTACCCTGGTGGGATAATGAAACCCTGCCCAATCAGCTAGTATGTCATCTTGGTTATCCTCTAGTTTGGTCCATTACTCGTCGTAAACAGATTGATTGGGCTCTTGTCAAACTAAGGAAAAAGCTGAAATATTGGAATTTAGTGGCTTGACCTTTGCATGTCCACCTCAGAATTGTTCAATCTATTTTGGTGGCCTACATTCAATTTTATCTGCCATTGATCTTTTTTACCAAATGAGATCTTACATCCTTAATGTCCCCCATTATGGAAATTTTATGGCGTTCAAAGCATGGCAGGAAAAGCTTGCGATTGCTTCCAGTACAACGGCTATGTTCGCCTAAGTTGCATGAGGGGTTGAACATTCACAACATTCATGTACACATTCTGGCTCATAAAGGAAAAATGATGCTACAGTTTCTACATGGCGATCATCCTTGGGCTGCAATGATGCGCTATTTAATACTTCAATTTACTACTACTACTTTTGGCCATTGGCAACCCACTCAGTGGGATTTTCAATTGGGCCAAGAGCCCAGACGCTCGTACTTTCTTAATTCAAAAGGAATTTCCTCTGTGGCAGATGTTATTCAGGATGATGGCACTGCTGCAAATTATGGTTTGGGAATGCACTATCATCCTATATGGCAAGTCATTACTCCAATGCTTCAGCCATTTCAGCCCGTACCACCTTTAGAACTTCAAGACAGGCTTCAAGGTTGGACTCTTCTCGGGACAAGGCCAATCAGATTTGGACTTTGCATCGTTCAGTCAAATGGCGGAGAAAGAGATTGAAGCAGAGTGATACTCCAAGGTTCCATTACACCAAAAGGTCTTTCTATGGCGTGATCTGTTGGGGGTTGTTCCATCTAGACAGCTTTTATCGTGCTGACGTATTGCTCCAACTATCTATCGTCGGTGTTTAAGCTCCGAGGGAATCCATATCTCATATCTTTTTGCATTGCCCCAAGACAAGGAGCTTCTTGGGCATCCTTCGGCACAAATTGAGAATGAGATTTTCTCAGGCTTCTTTTTGCAAGCTTTTATGGCTGTTTGGGATCTATCCTCAACAGCCGGATTTTAAGTTGTTCTTTACTTGGGTTCACTACTAGGCACTCTGGACTCTCTCGAAGGTTGGAAACCACACAGTCTTTGGTGATCCAGTTTTGTTTTCTTCCGTTGGTCTTTGCAGCAATCGCTCTTCGATAGTCTGCAAACTCACTGCATAGATCAGGATGTTTATTTGTCCTACATGAAGATTTTCTCTTGATGTTATCTTTTGGCTTACCAGTTTTTCATGGGATAGCTATCTTGTAGTATAAAGCATTCAAAGTTTTTTATATACCTTTGTAAGACTAGAGTAAGTCCAATCATACAAATTTAGCTTTTTTGTTGTTCTAAAGATCAAAAATCTACAAAGAATATAAAAGAGAAAATGAAAGAGAAGAAAAAAGAGGTAAACAAAAACTTTTATGAAAAACAAAAGGAAGACATACTTAGCAAGCAAAGCAACACTTATGTCGTCATCAGTGCCCAAGCATAAGCAGCTATACTGGGTTTCTAAAGACCCGCGGCATTCAAAGTTTTCACTTTTCTTTAATTTAAAAAAATGTGTGTGTGTATGTGTGTGTGTGTGTGTGTGTGTGTGCATGTTGCTGCTTCCAAGCCTTTTCCTTAACTCGAATGGCGGATTATTCCTATGAGAAAACCTTTCACAAAGACAAGTCGGTTTCCAATAAGAAATAAAAACAGGTGATGGATTCAGATGATTCCCTTCATGACACTCTCAAGTAAATATGCTTGATCATCTGAAGTGTGTTACTCTCAATGTACAGGGAATGTATGATGGTCGCAAATGGAAACTGGCCTGGATGTATATCAGGCAATTGCAGCCTGATATAGTTGCTTTGCAAGAGCATAATCAGCATGTGTATGCTGGTCAAATAGGCCATTTTGCTGGTTATGATATCTTCTATGCTGGAGAGCAGTCCTTTTCTGGTGTGGCTTTTTTGGTAAAGCACGACCTTCAACCTGTTGTGGCTCTCAATGATCGCCATGGTAGATGGATTATTGTTCAATGCCTTGTTCAAGGGAAAATTTTTGAATTTGCGTCCGTTTATGCCCCCCAATCTTCTCGTGATAGAGCTTTGATCTGGGCTACCATGCATACTTATCCATGGCGACAACATGCCTTCATTTGTGGTGACTTTAATAATGCCCCTCAATCGGGTGACAACACCTCAGGCCACACTCATATGTTGGCTTCTGAAACACAGGCATGGTCTAATTTTTTGCTTCAGTTGCGCCTGCTTGATCTCTGGAAGGAATTACAGCCCACGCTTTCGGGCTATACCTTTCAGCATAATGCTCAATCTTCTTATCGGGCACGCTTGGACAGATGGTATCAGATTGATCCAAAGCATTGTGATGCCTTTACTTCTCAAATATGGGTTGATCATGCTTTCACACATTCGGATCATACTCCTCTTTGGTTGAGGCTTTTCTTACATGAATTTCCCACTGACAGATTGCCTTGCCGAAGGCTTTTGCTGATTAATAATAGTTATCTGGAGCATGCTGACTTTAAAGCCTTGGTCGCTCATGCTATTCAGCCTCTCTCTCGTCAGATACACATTGATTTGGATTATGCCTGGTAGGATTTTGTTGCTCGGATGCAAGCACTTATTCGAGATTATGGCAAATCCTATATGTAAGCCACAAGGGAGACTGTAGCACATGCCAAATTTACTTGTCAGAGTTTGACTGTAGCTTGAGAAGATCCTTTTTCCATGACACAGGCATCTGCGGATTCTACCATGCTGTAGTTACCATTTGTAGCAATGTGAATTTAAGAAGATCCCAGAATGCAAGAAAGAATTCAACAGTGAGACCATCCCATCCTGAAGATTTCCATCCGCCACAGGATCTCAATGCATCAGACAATTCCCTTTCAGTGAAGGGATGTTCAAGTTTTAAAGCCCGAGCATCAGACAGAATTGGATGAATATGCTGCAAAAGAAGCTGACGTGCAGACATGACCCGAGGAGAGAGAGTATCCACATGCCCAAAATGAGTGGAGAAGTGCTGCGCACATAAATCAGCAAGCTCTAAACGAGATGTTGACCAAGAGCCATCAGGCATCCGGATCCGACAGATATTTGCAGCCTGTCTTTTGTAGTGTAAACTCTCAAAAAATTACTTGGAAGAGCAGCCTTTATCCAAAAATGCCCGTTGTCTGGATCGAGTTTCCCATTTAGCAAGCTTTCTGTGATCATTGGATTGAAGAGAGAATTGAGCCTGACATAAGAGCATGCTTTCCTCTGAAGACAAAGGGCGAAGATGAGCAAGCGTTTTATGATTGCTTTCAGACTCATCTGATTGACCATGATGTATATATGGCTTATACTGAGATTTATCCAAAGAAGCAGCTATGTGATTCACTTGGTGATTGGAGGCCAACTACGCTCATGCCAGTCATTTACAAGATCATTGCCAAAATCGTGGTTGATCGGATTAAAGGTTATTTGCATGATGGGTTGCATCCCTCCCAATATGGCTTTGTTCCACGTTGCCATATCACTGATAACATTGCCAATGCTTATATTGGGATTGAATGTGCCAAATACATGCAGCAAGATGTTCTACTCTTGCAAGTAGATATTGCAAAAGCCTTTGACACAGTTCAATGGGATTTCATCTCGCAAACTAAGCGAGCTTTGGGGTTTGGACAAAAAATGCAGCAGGTTATTTACTGGCTTTACAGAGATAGCAATGCGGCTTGCATTCTTTCTGGGGATATCTCTGATGAGTAGACTCTTCGTTGTTCGGTCCGCCAGGGGCCCTCTCAGTGCTTTACTGTATGCCATTGCTACTCATCCTATGCTGCAATATATTGATCATCTTGTGGCTACAAGATCACTTCATGGCTTGGAATTGGATGCTAATCGCAGCATGGTTGCTCAAGCTTATGCTGATGATTCTTTCTTTACCCCGAAGAATACGCCCCATGATCTTGGTGCCTTGATGCAGGCCCTCTCTGTTTATGGTTTGGCAGCTGGTTTTCATGTTAATTTTCAGAAGTCTAAGCTGCTCCCTTTGCATTCCAAAGACTGGCATAATGGGCCGGGGATATCATTCCACCCACTAAGTTTGTTCGTCATCTTGCTTACCCTTTGGGGTGGGAACTCACTCTTGCTGACAACAAACTGATTGGGTTTTGGCTAAGCTTCGGAAAAAGCTTAAGTATTGAAAACTGGCAACCTGGCCTTTGCACGTTCATCTTCGAATAGTGCAGTCCATCCTTGTGGCATATATTTAATTTTACTTGCCATTGATCATGTTCACTAAGGCAGATCTTACATCTTTCATGTCTGTCTTTATGGAAATCTTCTGGCGATCCAAACATGGCAGAAAAAGTCTCAGGCTGCTTTCGATGCATCACATTTGTTCTCCCAAGATGCATGGTGGATTGAACATCACGGATATTCATGTGGATATTCTTGCCCACAGGGTGAAAATGTTGCTGCAATTTCTGCAAGGTGATCAGCCTTGGGCTCTCATGATTAGGACTCTAATCACTCATATCAGTATTCTGAGTTTAGTCATTGGCAACTCGATCACTGGGATTTCTTTTTTGGCTGCACTGATGGCACTTTGCCTGGCTGTCCTTTTGTCTCCCACTTGCTTCTTGACTGAAAGCATGTTCTTTCTCATCTGGAATGGAATGAACGGCAATCTTTACTTGGGAATTCTTTGAGAGCTGAAAGCATTCACTGGTCAAAAGTCTTTTAGCCTCCCTTGGATTTACAGGAACCTCAACGTTTCTACTTTGTCTCGTTTAAAGGCATCACCTCGGTTGTTGATGTTATAGATGATGCTGGTACTGTGCTCCCCTTTTCTCTAGCAACCACTACATATGGATTGGGCTCTTATTATTGTTCTTTGTGGTAACAAATTACTTCTATGCTTTCGCCTTTTGTTCCGATTCCTCCTTTGGAACTCCAGGGTCGGTTGGAAGATTGGAATTTGACTTCTCCAAGATTCTCTTCTCGTCCTTTGAGGCTATCTCAAATTACTGTACCTGCATTGTATAAAATCCTTTTGCCTCAACCTTGGGTTTCAAAAAGAGGTGATTCTGTTTGGCGAATGCATCACCTAGCCAAGTGGTGGAGGAAAAGATTACAGCAACTTTGGGCCTATAAAGTACCGCTTCGGCAACAGGTTTTCTTTTGGCGAGTTCTTTTGGAAGTGTTTCCATCCGAACAGCTATTAGCTCATCGACACATTGCTCCTGCACTTTGCCACACATGTTCTGCTTCTTCGGAGACTATGTCTCACTTGTTTTGACATTGTCCGTGCTCTCGTGAGTTTTTTGATCTGCCTTGACAACGCCTGCGAGCGAGATTCCCATCTGTTCCGTTTGGGAAGCTCTTCAGGCTATTTGAGTTTCATCCATCTAGACCGGAGTTTCATCTTTTCTTCGTTTGGGTTCGCTACTGGGCACTATGGACTTTATGGACATATAGGAATTGTAAAAACTTTGGTGATCCTACTTTCTCTCTGTTTGGCTTTTTTAGGCATTCTCTGCAGCAATCTTTCTTTGATTGCTTGCAGACCCGCTGCATAGATCATGAGGTCTTTTTGGCATATACTGAAATTTTCAGTTGATGTAATTGTAGCACCTTATTTTGAGGTTGCTACTCATATAATATAATCAATCAAAGATTTCACCCACAAAAAAAAAGTGTGTGTGTGTGATAGGAGAGGAGCGAAGGAGACCAGCCTTGCTGCCAGCACCCTGTGAGCCCCTCGTTTAGGGTTTCCTGCACCCTATCTTGGTTCGTGCTTCAGCCTCCGTGCTTCCCCACATCAGCTGCTCTATTTTCGCACCAAAAACCTCCTCGTGGTCCTACTGCAGATCCAGTTTTGGTTCCGTACAGCTTGTACGGATTCTGTATCCTTTGTACGGCTGTTCCAGGCCCTCCTACGTGTGTTGTTCCTGCTCCTCGCAGTTTCTACATGAAGCTTTCTCCTCTCCTTCCCTTCTTTATTGCAGTTTTTTCCCTTTTCTCTTGTTCCATCCTTCCCTTTTAGGGTTTTCAGCTTCTCCTTGTAGCTCCTTCTCCAGCTTTTTGTTCGTATATATCAGCCCTCTTTTCTTTTCTGTACGCTTGTTCTTTAAACCCTCTTTTAGCATGTATCTTCTCCCCCTTTTTCCTATCTACCCTTTACTTGCTTCCTGTTCAAAGCTCTGTTTCTTTCCTATCTCTCCAGATACGATTTTACAGATACTCAATGACTACTACGAAGACATACATAAATAAAGGGCACAAGCAAGATTTGGGTCAAGATGACCCTGCACATGTTTCTTTGGAGGCTCAGTTAGTTTATGATGTGATGCATGAGGGTTTTGATGATACACGCAAGGATTGGAAGGATCCTACTCCCACTGTTGGAATAACGGTGGAAGAAGAGGATATTGAGGATCCGGTGCGTGAATACGCCAAACATGCAGTTATTACATTTTTTCCATGAAGGATGCCAGTTGCAGCGGATGTTGGAAATTGGCTAACACGCACTTTGGGGGGCTGTTTTGTTCGCAAAGCACAAGCACAAGTAGATGCTACTTGAGCATTCCCCTCTCTTTTATGGATGAACAGCACAAGCAAATGCTACTTGAGCATTCCCCTCTCTTTTATGGACAGCAGATGATACATGTTCTCCCTCGGTCGCCTACTAGGGATTATCAGGCTTTGATTAGGTATCCTTGTCCTATGTGGGTGGAAGTCGTGGACTTCCCTCAATGTCTTGCCTCATTGTTGCCAAAAATTGCAGCTTCTTTAGGGAAGGTGGTGTGTCCACCACGGCCAAATGGCAACTCCAATAGATTTTGCATCTTGTGGGATACAGATAATCCAACTCTAAATTCATATTCTATTGCGGTTAATAATGTTGCGATGGGCAATGCATTTTACAAGTTGAAATGGGGTTTATTTGCAATGGCATGCTTTGAGTGCAAAAAATTTGGACACATGGCTTCACAATGCCCTCTAGTCTGGGGCACAAAATGCCTCCTGATGCTATGCCTACTGATATGCATCCTAAGGATACTCCTGCCTCCTCTCATGCCAAGAATAAGTCCAATAAATTAGAAAATGCAGCTCAAGATAAGGGAAAAGCTCCTGCTGCGTCAAATGCTAATGTTTCAGCCTCGATGCCCTCAACTTCTCAATTAAAAATAAAGGAGAAAACTTTGCAGGAAGCTTGGCAGAGTCCAAGAAAAATTATAACAGCAAGGAGACCTCTTCCATCACGTACTTGGAATGGCTCGTCATCAAGTGGGAACACACCACAAGAAAATTCAGAGATTGGAATTACTTGGGCCACAGTGACAACCAGTTGTACTCTCTTTCCTGAAGAGGACGTGGCTGCTCTTTTATCTTCTCTACAAACATTAGTTTCATCTCAGGGTCGGGGCTGGATCCTGAGGTTGAAATGCAAACTTGATCTTTTGAGTTCTTCAATGTAATAACTTTGTAAATATGTTGTCATACATAAAGTGTCTTACTCTCAATGTACAGGGTGTATGTGATCCCAGGAAATGGAAGCTGGTTTGGGGTTATCTGCATCAATTGCAGCATGACATAGTTGCATTGCAAGAGCATAATCAGTATATGTATGCTGGTTATCATGGGCATTTTTTTGGTTATGATATTTTATATGCAGGAGTACATGGTTTTCCTTGTGAGACATGAGGTAGAGCCAGTGATTGCTTTAAATGATAGTCAAGGTAGATGGCTTATCATCCAATGTCTTATACAAGGGGAAGTCTTTGAGTTTGGATCAGTCTGTGCACCACAATCTTCTCGTAGCAAAGATTTAATTTGGGCTGATATGCAGAGTTATCCCTCGAAACAAAATGCCTTCATTTGTGGAGATTTTAATAATGCCCCTCAACCAGGTGACAATACTTGAGGTCATACTCACATGTTAGCCTCTGAACTTCAGCATTGGTCTACTTTATTGACTCAGCTCCCTCTTATTGATTTGTGGAAAGAATCACAACCTATGCTGCCTAGTTACACATTTCAACACGATGCTCAATCTGCTTATCGGGCTCGGTTGGATCAATGGTATAGAGTTGATCCTCAATGTCATGACTTTCTCATTGTCAATTTATGGGTGAATTGCACATTCACCTATTCTGAACATGCCCCTGTGTGGTTGAGGATTGGTCTCCATGAGATACCTGATGACAGGCTTGTGCACAAAAGATCGTTCATTGTCAACAATAGTTATTTGGAGCATGAAGCATACAAGGGTCTGGTTAAAGATGCGGTTCAGCCACTATCTCAACACGTTGCCATTGGCATTGATTTTTCTTGGGAAGCTTTTGTTACACGAATTATGGCAAAAGCTACATGAAGACCTTGAGGGACAATGTTGCTCGGGTAAAATTTCAATGTCAGTCTTTGACAGAGTTGAGTCACTTCAGGGATCTTTCTTCTCAGGAAAATTAGATTTTATGTTAGGCAAAATATTATCTGCAATGCAATGACAATAGGAAAATAGCCAAATGGCAGACATGTGAGCGATAGAGAGCTTTTTTGGATGAAGGCGGCTCCTCCAAAGCTCTTTTAAAAGGGCTACATTACAGAAGGGTCTTCTCAAAATGTTTGCAGGGTTTTGTTATCAGATGGTGTTTGGACTTCTTCTAAGGCACAGCTTGCTGCAGCTTGTGTTCGACATTATTCTTCTCAGTTTGGGAAAGAAGATTTACCTTCGCAGGAGGTTATTTCAACAAGGGAAATTTTATTACAGCATGTCACTCCAATTGTCTCACTGGCATAGGCCTTGGATTTGGAAGCTCCTTTCACTGAACGAGAGCTAAGTGATGCTATTAAATCATGTGGTAGATGGAAATCTCTTGGCTGGGATGGTCTAACGGTAGAATTTTTCTTGGCTTTTTCGGATCTGCTGAAAATGTCTTTTCTGCAAATGTGTGTGTGTGTGTGTGTGTGTGTGTGTGTGTGGATTTTACCAAAAAAAAGTGTGTGTGTGTGTGTGTAGACGATTGGAAGAGAATTCTCTCTTATGCTAAATGGACAGGTGCTTCCTCTCATCATGGTAATTCTTTTCGCTTGGAAAGCATCCATTGGAGCAAGGTGTTTGAATCACCTCTCGCTTTACAGGCACCTATTAAAGCATATAATCTTATGAAATTGGGCATAAGATTTGTTGGAGATGTTGTGGATCAACAAGGTTATATGCTTTCATTTCCACAAGCTTGCAGGACATTCTCCTTGGGTCTGCATCATAGGTCCATTTGAAGAATACTTTCAACTATATTGCAGCCATTTGTTCCTGTTCCTCCACTGTTTGTACAGGACAGATTACTGGACTGGAATTTGACTTCCTTACCTCCTGCTACCCATTCGCTTTCAATGCATAATCTGGCCTCCTCCATGGTCTACAGATTTCTTCTTCCACCGCCATGGATTGATAAGCATGCCAACACTCTTTGGAATTTGGATACGCCTTTATCTTGGTGGCAATCACGACTCATGAAAATTTGGAAAGCCAAATTGCCATTGAAACAGAGGCTTTTCTTTTGGAGATGTATAGTGGGAGCTTTTTCCATTGGGGTGAAATTGGCAGCACGTCGCATTGCTTCCCCTTCCTGCCCCCGTTGCTCTCATCACCGCGAGACAGTTCCTCATCTATTATGGTCTTGCCCGCACTCTGGGATATTGATCACTCATGTCTCTCATTTGCTGCGGCTTCGGTTTCCCTCTATCAGATTCGGGAAACTCTTCTGGATGTTTGGATGCTTCTCATCTCAGATGTCGCCATTCCTCCTCTTCTGTCATTGGACTCGTTTTTTGGTACTATGGACCATTTGGACACAGAGATTGCATTCTAGGATGGGTCAACAGTTTCCTCAGGCATATGTTTTCTTCAGAATGTCCCTCAAGCAATCTTTATATGATACTTATGCTGCAAAGGACTTGGATGCTACTAGCCTTGAAGTGTTTTCTGACTGTTTTTTAGGCTCTTTTTTGGAGTCTAATGTCATGTACATTGATTTCATGTTAATAATATAGTAATGTGCTTTCACAAAAAAAAAAAAGGAGTGTGTGTGTGTGTGTAGATCTAAATATATGACAAGTATAGATCATAGTCTATATACTGACTTTGCAGACAATCATAAAAGGATTGCTGCAAAGAGTGCCTGAAAAAAAGAGAAAAGTGAAAAAATTGGATCACCAAAGACTCTATGATTTCTGTCCTTCCATAGAGTCCAGAGTGCCCAATAGCGAACCCAACTGAAAAATGAATCAAACTCTATAATATAACGCAAAAGAAATTTCACCCAAAAAAAGTGTGTGTGACTGAGTGAGAGAGAGAGAGAGAGAGAGAGAGAGAGAGAGAGAGAGAGAGATAGATGATTCTATTAAAGTCCGCTTGAGACCTATGGGATCTATGGGACTAGAAGCCACTGTCATAATGACAGTGGCTCTTTTACATCTGACAGATACATTTTCCAGTAAACCCAATGTGGTTAGTATCTGCTTGGCCAACCTATAAGTCATGTCCAAAAGTTTACTGCGGTGTCCCAGAGTTTCCTTAAGGTAAAACCCAGTTGCCTGGCTGGCTGGTTCCTAAGGACTGTTAGGCTGAGGTCATTGCCATCGTACCTTTTATTTGTACTTTTCCCTGATATGCATGTATGCTCCAAAGTGAAGGAGTGTATGTGTGTGCGTGTGCACGTGCATGTGCATGTGCACGTACAGCTCTTTCTTGCCTTGCCGTATTTCAATCATGGCTTCAGGATCGGATGTTTGTACATATGCTCGAGAAGAAAGACCCGCAAATGCCAAGCACCGTCCTTCACAACCTGCCTCACAAGATGATGAACTTACTATGGAAGCTCAATACGTGTTTGATACACTTAAGGATGACTTTCAGCAATCACGACAGGAATGGGGCAAACCAGTTCCAGAGGTCACATACAAATTGAAATTGCCATCCCTCATGAATCCTCTCAGGAAGCTATCTCAAACTGCGGTAATAATTTTCTTTCCAGGAAGAATCCCAGCAGCCAGTGATGTTGCACAGTGGATCAAGTCCATCCTTGGAGAATGCTTTGTAGAGGGAGTCTATTTTGCATCTAGAGGCTTTTATGAGGTGCACTTATTAGATGCTTTGTGTAAGCAGAGGCTACTTGAGCTTTCTCCCCTCTTTTACGGGAAGCAGATGGTACATGCTATGCCTTGGTCCCCAAACAAGGATTATCAAAGTCTTATACGACATCATTGTTCTGTATGGGTTGAGGTTGTTAACTTCCCGAATTATATGCATGAAGAAGTGCCTGGCCTAGCTGCTTCTTTGGGACAGGTCATTTGTTCTCCACGCCCCATGGGAAACCGTAACAGGTTCTGCATTCTCTGGGACACTGATACACCTACCCCTCCTTCTATTGCAGTGGAAGTTGACGGAGTGCAATTGGGAAAAAAGTATTTTGAATTGAAATGGGGTGTGTTTGCAGGAGCTTGTTTTGCCTGCCACAAGTTTGGGCATCTAGCCTCTGAATGCCCAATGGTTCTGCATCAACCCCCTCCTAATGCCTTGCCGCCCCAGACACGGGAAAAGAATGAGAATTTGCAAGCTAAGACAGCAAATAGAAATGGAGCAAAGAATGCCAAACCAATTAATCAGGTGCAATCACTTGCTGGAAAAGGAAAAGATAAAGAAAAAGAGAAGATGAAGGAATGTGCGGGAACTGATCGGGATGGTTTTCAACAGCCTAAGAAGATGGTTGTATTGAAGCAACGCCCCTTTCAATCTCGTCAATGGGATGCTTCTTCTCCCTCACCAGGACAGGCTTCCACTTCAGCTCCTGTCCTTCAAAATTGGGTGGGGGTTTTGAAGAAGGGCATCCCCATATGTGATTCTGAAGAAGGGGAGAATGCTATCACTTTCATGGATCATGAGGGAATGCAGCCCATGCAGGCAGAGGCTTTGCCTCTCTGACATCTTGTTTTATACTTATACTTTACTGTATATACCTCTTTCATGCATCAAACACTTAAGTGCTTTACATACAATGTACAGAGCCTCTGCAATGTCTCAAAGTGGAGGCTTTTATGGAATTATGTACATAAAATGCAGCCAGATATCGTTTGTTTGCAAGAGCATAATCAACACTCTAAGGTTGGTCTTGATGATTATTTTGGCGGGTATGACATATACTATGCTGGTACCACTACCTACTCAGGGGTATGCATAATGGTTAGACATGAGCTGGAGCCTCAGTTAGCCTTCAATGACAGCAGTGGCAGATGGATGGTCATACAATGTAATATCAATGGTGATATTCTTGAGTTTGCATCAGTCTATGCCTCCCAGACCTCTGCCTTGAGGGCTTCTTTGAGCAAATATCCATGGAGATCTAATGCATTCATTTGTGGAGATTTTAATAATTCCCCTCTGCCAAGAGATAACACCACTTCAAGATCTCATATGCTATCATTGGAAAGGCAGAAATGGGATAGCATGCTTCTTTCTGTGCAGGCTGAAGATTTATGGCTGCTTCTCCAAGGGTCAATGCCTGGATATACTTTTCATCATAATGCACTTACTACATACTGGGCAAGGCTTGACAGATGGTACTTGTTTTACCCACAACAATATGCAGATTTTAGCCCTCATCTTCTCGTAGATTTTTCATTGGACTTGTCAGATCATGCCCCATTATGGATGAATCTGCATCTTGGTATGCCACTGGATGATTTGCCACCCCTTTCTAGTAGATTATTGCATGTCAATCAGGCTTATTTCTGACATCGTTATTTCCAGCAAATGATCAGATTTGCAATTCATTTCTTGCCTTTGCATGCCCAGAAGGACATGGATTATGCTTGGGACAGCTTTGTCTCTCGTATACAGAATGTCATTAGGGAGTATGGAAACTCGCATATGACTAAATGGAAGAATGAGGTTAAATGGGCAAAAAGGACAGCACAACAATTGATTGAATTTTCACGTTTGAGGCCTCTCTCTGAATCAGAAAATGATTCCCTTTCACATGCTCGAATTAAATTGACTGTTAATGATCAGAGGAAATTGCACAAATGGCAAATTAGAGCAAGAATGAAGCCCCTCATGGATAAGGGCTGCTCATCAAAAGCCTTTTTCCAGGGCCTGCATGCTACTCGAAAGAAAAACTCATGTCTAAGGGTAAGGAAGCCCAATGGCTCTTGGACACACTCTTTCTCTGATCTCCAAGATGAATGCCAAAATTATTTCCAGAAATTATTCTCTGCTCCTGGCTCCCCATCAACTCAAATGACTGATGCGAGGACTGAATTCCTCCAATATGTTTCTGAAATAGTGGAAATGGATGATGCTCTTACCTTGGAGAGACCTTTTACTAATACATAACTTGATAATGCCTTGATCCACCTCGGCAAATACAAGTCCCCTGGCTGGGATGGCCTTACGGTGGAATTCTATATTTCTTTTTGGGATGATTTGAAAGATGTTCTCTTGCAAATGATCAATGTTGCCTGGCAAGAAAATCAGTTACTGCACTCTTGGAAGCATGGCATAGTCAAACTTGTGCCCAAAAAACATCTATGTGACCATATGTCAGATTGGAGGCCTATTACTTTGATGCCTGTAGTTTACAAACTCATTGCCAAAATGATTGTGTATAGGCTTCATGGGATACTGAATGCGGGCCTTCATCCTCATCAGTATGGGTTTGTGCCGAGAAGACAAATCCATGACAATATCTCCAATGCATTGACTGCAATTGAATATGCTAAGTGCTCACATCAAGATGTGCTCATATTGCAGGTAGATATTGCTAAGACATTTGACACTATTCAATGGGATTTTATCTCTCAAATTATGACAAAGTTGGGCTTTGGTCCAAAGATAGCAAATGCAATTTACTGGCTCTATTCTGGCTCTACTTCTCAGTGCAGTCTTGGGGGTCATCTATCTCATGGACATTGGGTAGATCAATTAGACAGGGCTGCCCTCTTAGTGCTCTCTTCTATGCCATTGCAACCCATCCCCTCTTAATGTATCTTGATCATCTTACAAACACAGGACAGATGACTGGTCTTAAAATTCCTGGGGCTGCATCTTTTTTGGCACAAGCATATGCTGATGATTCCTTCTTTATGCCACTGAATTCTCCCCGGGAAGTTCACATGCTTATGACCGCTCTACCATTGTATAGATTGGTAGCGGGATTGCATATTAATTTTGACAAATCTAAATTGATTCCTCTGAAACAATGTGACTGGCATTCTATTCTTTGGCCAGGTCAGGTGGTGCATTCCAAAGATGTAGTCAGACATTTGGGATATCCTATAGGATGGCATATCACCAGGAAGCAGCAGTTAAAATGGATCTTCCAAAGACTTTAACATACACTGCAATACTGGAAAATTTCTACTTGGCTACTTCATGTCAGGCTCAGAATAGTACAGTCCATTGTAATGTCCTATGTCCAGTTCTTTTTGCCTTTGCTGCATTGGTCCTCCAGAGATATTTCAGCCTTTATGTCTCAAGCTATGAAGATGTTATGGAAGACAAAAACAGCTATGAAAGCATTGAGACTGATGAAGATGGAAATGGTGTGCTCTCCTAGGATGCATGGTGGACTTAATATCCTCAATATAAGATATCATGTACTTGCAAGGAAGGCGACTATGCTCCATACTTTTTTTCGCCAACAACAGCCATGGACTTGTATGATAGCATACATGTGTGTCAACATGAGGACTTCTGCTTATGGTCATTGGACTACAGATCATTGGGAGGTTGTAATTGGGAGATTTGTAGGAAAGATAACTAGCTGTCCTTTCTCTACTGCTCTGATACTAGACTGGAAACAAGTACTTTCTAAGGTCAAATGGGCTCCTGACAATTGCTCGGGGACAAACTCAATGAGGAAAGAAAGTATTCATTGGAGTGCCATCTTTGACATTCCACTTGCTTTACAGGAACCTGTTCGGGCATACAATCTCATGAAATTGGGAATTAGATATATACATGATGTGGTGGATAATCAGGGCTATGTCTTATTCTTTCCTCAGGCCACTGCTTCCTATGCATTGGGAATGCACCATCGGTTGATATGGAAGAAAATTGCTGATTTGTTACATCCTTTTCTACCTGTTCCCCCTGTGGCTGACACAGACACGCTTATGGATTGGCAATTGCAACCCTCTGCTGCATGCTCTCATCCTCTTCCTCTACCTGCCCTGACCTCCATCAAAGCCTACAGGCTTCTTCAGCCTGCTCCATGGATTCAGCAATATGCCAATACTCTGTGGCATATCAGGAAGCCCCTTTCATGTTGGCGGAAGAATCTCCGGATATTATGGAAGTGTAAAATGCCTTTGAAACAAAGACTTTTTCTTTGGAGATGCATGACAGGCACATTGTCAGTGGGAGTCACACTTGCCAAACGTCGCATTGCACCATCCACATGTTTAAGATGTTAGGCTCCTTCAGAGACTGTCCCTCATTTGCTTTGGCACTGCCCGTGTTCCAGGAACCTCCTAGGGAGAATTTCAGATCATCTTCGGCTCCGTTTCCCGAGTCACAGATTTGGGAAACATTTTTGGCTATTTGGCAGATTTATGAGGTCTTTGTCTCAATACTCACTATTTCTCTCTTGGGTGAGATATTGGGCTCTTTGGACAATCTGGAGTGAGCACAATTTGGCATACTTGGGTCGGCAGATTCACAAGTCATATGAATCTTTCCACGCATCATTGCGGCAATCCTTATATGATGCCTGCCATGAGGGTGATATAGATGCTTCTTGCATAGAGCTTTTCTTTTTATGTTTCTGATCTTTGGGATACTCTCCATTTTGGAGACTTCCCATCTTGTAAATTTATGAGCATATAAATACAGCACTGGATATTACCAAAAAAAAAAAAGCATGTGCATGTGCATGTGCATGTGCGTGTGCGTGTGCATGTGTGTGCACATGTGTGCATATGCGAGTGCATGGGTGCGTGTGCACGTGTGTAAGGGGAACAGGTTGTGGATGGAAGAAAGAATGTTGGGGGAAAGAGCAGCCAAACAGCTGCAGCAAGCTGCTACTTGCAGCCCAGATAGGGAGAGGTGAGGGCGAACAGATTGCGGGAAGAGAGGCTGCAGAACCTGAGGGGAAGAGGGAGAGTCCTGTCTCCCTCCACCTCTGCTTCGCCACCCTCTTTCAAAGAGGGAGATGGGGGTTTAAAGCAGTTTCTCATTCAAAGACTAAGCACCCTGGCTGGGATTCTTAGGAGGCCCCAGTCCCAAGAATTCGCACAGGGTGTCCTATTCAACCCAAATCTGTTCTTGGCATCCATCTGTAAAACTGTAAAGCTGACCAACATTCAAAACTCAAAAATCTTTGGGGTTTGCTGCCATATAGTGAGTGGCTCATATCAAGGCAGTATTCAAGAGAATTGGTGAACAGTACAAAATATCTCACAACACTTCCAAAAATTTAAGTAACCCTCACTTATTTTTTTGGTTTTCAACCCAATAAGCCTTGGCTATTTGATACACCCTAAGGCAGTAATAAAAAATCACTGCATCACCTCGCACATCATAACATCACTTCTCAGGACTTTGTAAAAGCAAGAATGCAGCATCTTACAGTGCAAGCAAGATGTGAAACCATCAAACAAATCTGATCCAGATGCAGCCCTATAGCTTGAATCAGCTTGTGGGAATCAGGGCCTTCACAATGCCATCCAACAATCTTCATGCTCTTTACACCCAATAACGTTGGAACCGCTAAGCTCTTTAACATATCAATCGCCCTGATTTCGTTTGTGCAGAGCATCGGAGATTCTTCAGGAAGCATATCTCCCTGTTTGCAACAACGACCGAAGTTATCCATATACACAATTTCACAGCATCACAAGTCAAATGTGTTCTTTTACAGAAAATAAAAAATAGACATTCAATTCCATTTCAAACATCCACACTGAATATACCAAAAGTGTGGAAACAATTATACCAGGAGGGACAATACACTGACTGCTTCCTTGGGCTCCAACGGAAAGACATTCGATGTCTGAACCAAACTGAAAGTATTGACACCTAGAAGCTTTGGGAAAAGTGACGGTGTCCAACTGCAAACTGGCCAGAAAGCTAAGATCGATGCTAACACCCGCGAAACCGATGCAAGAACCAGCATTCCACCAGCTTGTGTGGGGACCGTCACCCTGGAGGCCAATCGTGCACTGTTCATAAGGAATACACATTAGACTCTTAGATAATATCATCAATCACCAAGACAATAAGGTGCAATCAAAGCATTTTTTGGGGGGAAAACCACTTTTAAAGTGAATGTTTGAACTTGTGATCTATAACAATGCCTTATAAGTTGCTGCAGTCAAACTTCTTTGAGGAAGATACTCTGATGATTAAATAATTCTCTCTCTCTCTCTCTCTCTCTCTCTCTCTCTCTCTCTCTCTCTCTCTCCCGGTAACGGGCGCACACACACACACACCTATCTCCTCTTAGTATATCCATCCCCGCCTCATGACGCACACCACGACACATTACATATGATGACATCCACTTTGATCATAGCCTCTCCCATGAGTACTCTGCACACCTTTCCGCTCTATTCAACACATCTCCAAGACATCCCGCTCCTAGAAGATCAAGCCGGTTTGATCACCTGATCCCTGCATAAGGCCACCCTACACACCTTCACACACACCACTGGCGCCACTCTCTATACTCGGTACCCTGCAATAGCTAGTATGATGATGAGTGTAAGGCTCTATGCCGTCACCTCAAATTCGAGACAAGTATCACCTTTTGAGTGAGGCAATACATGAGCATTGCCACCCGGCTGACCCAAGGAGATTCTCATAGACTTATACTAATAGAGAGGTCATCTTCTACCCTAAGACACATGAGAGCCCAGAGAAAGCACTACTCAGTGTGTCAAGATACGCCTGTGAGTCGGCTCACAGGAAGGAGATGAGAAGAGATACTAGGATACGATGTTCTTAAGGGGTAGCAGTTCTTTTTGTGAGGAGATGGTGAGTGAGAGAGAGCAAGAGAGAGTGAGAGCTGGAAGCTTGGAAGCTGAAAGCTGAGTTGCAATAGAAGAGTGTAAGAGTACGACTCAATGAGAGAAAAAGATAAGGTTTTATCCTAGTGACAAAACCTTAGTAGTCACTAACCATAGTTAGTGAACTAACTGCGGTTAGGGGGAAAAATCTCTTAAAGAGGGAAAAGTGCCCCTAACTAGCTTATTATATTACATTGGTCACTGCTGAATTATATCTATAATTCTAACACCCCCCTGCAGTGCCAATGTCATGTACAAGGCTGATCAATCACCAAACGGATATAAGTTCAGGGCACTGCGAAATGCCTCAAACTTTTCACGTGGTAGTGCTTTGGTGAAAATATCTGCAACGTTGTCATGTGTGGACACAAAGATCATACTGATCTCTCCTGCATGCAACTTCTCTCTGGCGTAGTGATAGTGAACCTGGATTCTTTGCCACTGCAATGGCACTCTGACTATCAGTGAGAATTGGAGAAGCATCCTCCAAAGACAGATGAAGATCAGCAAATAGACGTCGCAGCCAGACACATTCAACTGTTGCTGTGAAAGCTGCCCTGTACTCAGCTTCACATGATGAGGTAGCCACTGTAGATTGTTTCTTGCTCAGCCAGGAAATGCAAGATTTACCCAAAAAGAAACAATTGCCACTAGTGAACTGCCTAGTGTCATAATCACCAGTGCAATCTGAATCACTGTAGGCATGCATTTGCAAGTCACCCCCCTGGGAAATAGCAAGCCAAAAGACTTTGTGCCCTGCAAATAACGAAAGATGCGCTTAACTACCTGCCAATGCATAGTTTTTGGGCTGTGCATGTACCTACTCACCTGAGATACTGCAAACTGAATATCAGGTCTAGTGTTGCAGAGATATATGAGGCATCCAACAGCCTGACTGTAAAGTGTGGCATCAACTGATTCTCCTGCATCATGCATTGTGAGTTTCAGCCCCAGCTCCATGGGAGTGGCTATGGGCTTACACTCATGCATGTTAAATCTATTGGACCCTGTGAGCAGTAAGTCATCGACATAAAGAAGGATGACTAAAATTTCCCCCCCCATCCATCTTGATGTAGAGGGTGCTCTCAGTAGGACTATTGTGCAGCCCCTTGCTAGTCAAAAAGGCATGTATCTTGGCATACCATGCACGAGGGGCCTGTTTCAGCCCATATAAAGCTTTGTTGAGCCTGCATACTTGAAGTGCATTTGCTGTAATTTCAAAGCCCGGAGGTTGTTTGACATACACCTCTTCCAGCAAGTCCCCATTTAAGAAGGCTGTTTTTATGTCCAACTAATGAACATTCCACTCAAAATGTGCAGCCATTGCAATAACTGATCGGATGGTGGTCATCCGGGATGTAGGAGCGAATGTCTCCTCATAATCTATGCCCTTTTTCTGAGCATAGCCTTTAGCAACCAGCCTTGACTTATATCTGTCAATGGAGCCATTTGGCTTCCGTTTGACCTTGAAAACCCATCGTGTGCCAATGGCATGTTTACCCTGTGGCAAGTCTACAACATCCCAAGTTTGATTTTTTGCAATGGACTGCAACTCATCGTGCATGGCATTCATCCAATGCACATTATCCTTTGCCTCTTCGAATGTGGCAGGCTCCTCCTCATCAAGGAGAGTACCTGCATATGCTGATTCCACTGAATTAGCACCTTCCATGTGCCTTGCTGCACTGCGAGTCCTGCCAGATAACGGAGCATCAATTTTACTCTCCCTGAGAGTCTGTAACAGCCAGTTTGGGACTGTTTTTGCTGCATGTATGTCTGCAATTTCTTGCTGCACCACCTGTTCCACTGCCTATGGAGGGGGCAAGACATCCTGTGGCGGAACTGAAGCATCTGGAGGTTGTTGTAAATTCTGATTTGCATTAGGAAAACCAGCAGGGGAACCCAAGGCAATGGGTAGCAACCCCTCAAAGACATCCTCTGAAGACGAAGGCATTTGAAATTCAGCCTGAGTGTGAGCTGAATTTTCAGAAAATATCACATCTCTACTTACTATGATCTTGCGTGTAGCAGAATTGTAGAGACGGTACCCCTTGCTTTCTGCACTGCAGCCAACAAATATGCATTTGATGGCTTTATCTGACAACTTGTGCCTAAATTCAACTGGCACATGAGCATAAGCAATGCATCCAAAGACTTGGAAGTGATCCACTGAAGGCTTCCTGTCATTCCAGACCTCATAAGGAGTTTTTGTTTTTAAAGCCTTAGTGGGAGCCCGATTCAAAATGTAATTGGCACACATCAAACCCTCTAGCCAGAATTTGTGAGGCATGTGTTTGCTTTTCAGCATACATCTATCCATCTCCATGAGGGTTCTATTTTTCCTCTCAGCTTTGCCATTTTGCTAAGGGGTCAGCCTGACTGTGAGCTGATGCACAATACCCTTGCCTTTTAGAAAAGCATCAAATTCTGCAGACAAGTATTCCCCACCTCTATCTGTGCGTAATGTCTGTATCTTGAGTCCGGTCTCATTTTCAACCATGGCTGAAAAGTGTTTAAACACCATGAACACTTCAGATTTCTGTTTCAGCCCATAAACCCAAGTAAAATTGGAGTAATCATCAATAAATGTAACGAAGTAGAGATGACCACCCAACGATGGAGTCCTCATGGGACCACAGACATCACTGTGTATAAGCTGTAATTTGCGGACAACTTTAACTGAACCATCCTTCTTGAAGGGGAATCTATGCATCTTGCCTAAAATGCACCCTTCACAGGCATGTGGAGGAGGTATCTCAAGAGGTGGCAATGCATCAACCATGGAAAACTTCTGAAGTGTCATCAAGCTGATGTAATGCATGTGGCCATATCTGGCATGCCATAATTCTGCATTCTGCATGGCAGCTGTAGGCGTAGAAACTGCAAGAGCATGGGCTGCTCTTTTCTCAAAAATATCAAGCTGAAAAAGCCCACGCAGCAGAGTACCAGATAACCTTAAGGCATAGTCATCTTCCCTGTCTCGGACAGCACATATGTCATCCTCAAAGATGACCTCCTCTGTTAAGAGTGGACACTGAAAGGAGATTTTTGGTTATGCTAGGCACATATAAGACATCTGAAAGTCTGAAAATTGAGCCATCAATGGCAGTGAGCTCAACATCTCCTGTGCCACGTACTAAATATGATGAGTTGTTGGCACAAGTGACTTTTTTACCAACGGGAGGTGGATGCAAGGAAGTAAAAAGACACTTCCTAGAAGTGATGTGCTTGGATGCACCACTGTCAAAATACCAAGTGTTCAGTGTTTCATTAACACTGAAAGCGGATGCATCTGTAGAAGAGTCATAATTGCAAGTCAAAAATGCATATGTATCATCACTGCAAGTGGCTATACTATCCCGAGCATTTGGAACAGCCAACCTAGAATCTGAAATGCAAGATAAAAAGGCATAATCCTGTCCAATGAAGTTGGCTGCAGCATCCCCACTGTCAGATGCATGAGGAGCTGAATCTGAAACAGCCATACCTGAGCTGTTTTTCTTTTCTTTTGCAAGCCTTTTCCTGCATTCTGCTATGTGATGACCTGGCTTTTTGCAGTAGTGACAAAAACCCTTCTTCTTGGGCTTACTTGCATCATTTTTAGCCTTTTGTGAAGGCTGTCCTGACCCACTGGAAGGCTGATTTACTGATGTCTTTGCCTATCCCTTTGTTTTTTATTTAAATTTTGAGAGCATGGCTTGTTCACCTGCACGTGAGGCCAAATTTTTCCTAGTCTGCTCTTCCTGAAGCAGAAGTCCTATCAACTCATGAAAAGTGAGAGGATTTGCACCCCCCCTCAATGATAAGTTCAGCGAGGTATGAAAGCTGAGATAAGACTCCGGAAGAGAATTCAGAGTGGTTGTAATCATCTCTGAATCAGGGATAATTTCATCTATGTTCAACAATTGCTCTCTGAGATCCTGTAGCTTTGTGAGGTGGACTGACATGGAGTCACCCTCTTCCATATGTGTATTACTCAACTCTCTTTTCAAGAAAGATACCCTTGCATCATTCCGAGCTGCATACATGCTTTCCAAAATATCCCACGCTGCCCTGGAGGTCTTACACGACCGGATATGCGGAATGATAAATCTTTTCACTGAAAGAGAGATGCATGACAAAGCTAAGGCATCCCGTGAATCCCATCTCTTCTGCTCTCGAGTAGTGACTGTAACTGCACCAACAACTTGTCCTACAGCTGCACCCTGTGGACGACCTCTTCCACCTCCTTGCTGGGGAGGGGTAGCAGGTGCAATATCTGCTGGTCGGATCTCATCCCCATTGACATAATCCCATAAATTGCGAGAAATCAGAATATTGCATACCATGAAACTCCAGAGGGAGTAGTTGGTACCATCCAACTTGTCTTCCTGTGAAAGACCACCGAACTGGAACTCATGCTGATTTTTATGAGCCATATCTGAGAAAAAGATTGAAGCAGATACAAAGCTGAATTCCCTTACTGGGAATGAAATGCACAACTCCCAAAAAACACAGCCAAGCACGGGCTGTAAATGCAACTTAGATTTATGTACTTGCACTCTCAGAAATCTGTCCAAGCATCAAAAACTCTCCAGAATCTGCCAAAAGTGCTTCAAACACTCCAAGAAGGGCAGTATGAATTGAATACTCCAAAAATTGCTCTCCCAACACAAAAGCCCCAATTTGTGGCTTGAAATTGCAACCAGAAAGGGGCAAATTGAACAAAAGCCCCAAATGTTGCAAGAATTGCGCTTTGTCTGCAAAAGCCCCAAATTTTACTACAAAATTGCAGTGTAATCACAAAATCTCCAAATTTCTTCAAGAAATTGCACTGCAAAACTGAAAGCCCCAAATTTCAAACAAAATCTGTAATTTTTGCTCCAAGTGAAGCTCCGAAACTACACAATGATTGAAATGTCTGCAACATACAAAATGCCCCAAATGTACTCCCAAAATACTGAGCCAAACAATGGCTGCTGCAAACAATGCCTGCAGAAATAAAACTCTGCACTGAAGACCTGTACGGATGACCGTACGAGTGTACGGACTGCGGACGACAGAAGCTGTACGGACGACGTACGAAGTACGGGCGACAAGGTACAGCGTACGGACAACGATGTACGGCGAGCAGATCTGCACAGCGCTGTACAGACGACGATGTGCGGCGTACCGAGTACGGACAACGATGTACGGCGAGCAGGTCTATACGGCGGAGTAGTACGTTGTACGGCAGGATTCCGTACATTCGTACGGACTGTACGGACGAGGTGTCGCAGACTGTAGCTGGAGCTGAACAGGAAGGTTGGAGCTGGAGGCAAAGAGTAGGAGCTGAAAAGAGCAGGGAGCACGGAGCTCTTGAACCCGCTCTGATACCAAATGTGAGGAGATGGTGAGTGAGAGAGAGCAAGAGAGAGTGAGAGCTGGAAGCTTGGAAGCTGAAAGCTGAGTTGCAATAGAAGAGTGTAAGAGTACGACTCAATGAGAGAAAAAGATTAGGTTTTGTCCTAGTGACAAAACCTTAGTAGTCACTAACCATAGTTAGTGAACTAACTGCGGTTAGGGGGAAAAACCTCTTAAAGAGGGAAAAGTGCCCCTAACTAGCTTATTATATTACATTGGTCACTGCTGATTTATATCTATAATTCTAACACTTTTCACACCACATTTGAGACGACTCATTTGTGATGCAGGACGAGCACGCACAATACGAGTTCAATCTCCTGATGCACAGCCGATTTTCATCGCAGTGTGCTAGTTTCCCCGGGTTACATCCTCCTTTGCACATGAGGTCACCACAGAGGGTCACAACCCATCTCAGACGATATACGATGATATCATAGAGTTCTATAGGTAGGAAGAGAACCTCCTTCTAGGTGACTTCAATGCACGTATGGGATACAAATAGATGGACTTACTCGTGTCATGTGAAATTCTATTTAGCGGGTTTTTGTGACACTATGTAGGAGGCTGTGTCGGGTTGTTTTGACAGTTCACCTCTGCTAAGGAGTCCAGAGGGAGGTGGCGTGTTGAGTGAGCTTTCAATTGGGACCCGTTTCATGTTGATTGGGTCACTGGGGCTCGAGATATGTAACTAAATGAGTTGGTGTAGGGTCATGTTCCCATGGGGGGGGTAGAGTGGTTTGATGAAGTGGTGTAGGACTAGGTGTGAAGAGGGGAGAGGTAGTGTTCCAGAGAATGGGAGGTTGACGAGTTTCTACGTATGGAGAGAGAGAAGGTGCGTAAGGGGGATTCACATTGGAATTAGGAGGAATGAAAAGATAGCTTTTGGGGGGTTTGGTTTTGCTCTCACTCTCTCCTTCAACTCTACTTGCATCCCGAGCAAAAAGCTTGCTTAATTTTCTCAGCTTTCATTTTGGTGGAGACATCGTGTACTACAGCTTTCATTTTGGTGGAGACATCGTGTACTAGTCTAGTTACGGAGAAAGAAAAGAAAGAAAGGTGTATTAACGTCTTCAGAAGATCTCGCGGATCTATGAGACAAGATACAAGATATATGTAACCCTCACAAGCCACTATGGGCTGAAGCAAAGGGCTCACTAGGGCCCTTGCTGAGTGCTAAGTGCTAAGAATGCAAAAAACTAGTACAAAATATAGTGGGAAAAAAGAACAATCAAGTACTGCTCAGAACCAGAGCTCCAAGTACATGTGGAGGCTCTTTATAACCCGGCTCCCTGATGGCCCTTTGATGTGATGCAAAGAGCTCACGTATCTGTCTCTGTCGAGATGTCTCCCGCGGTGGCGGGGGGCGCACTCTTTTGGATCTCTGTATCCGATGGGCTACATTGAGAGTAATGCCTCGTCTCTAGTGGTCCCCTCCGAGGAGGGCTGAGATAGGTCGAGCCTCAATCGTGCCTCTTGTCGCCCCACCTGTCTTGTGTGGTCTTCGCATCTCTTGTCCAGCCACATCCTAGTGACGGGTCTCATTGCTGATCCATAGTGCTCTAGTCTACTCGAGCTCCTCCCCCTCGATCTCATCTGGTGCTGGCTCGGATACGTAAAAATTAGTGACGCGTGTCTGTGCTTGGTCTAGCTTGGTGCCCTAAGGCATCGATTGTAGCTGATCTCTGGACTGCTGCTCAAGGGAATCTCTATGTCTCCGTATCTCAATCAGGTAGAGCCGAACGCAAACTTGGTCGCGAAAATGTATTAGTCGTGTGAGTAGTCTGAAGCCGAGCCCCTCCTTAAAGAGGCAGTGGTATCCCCTCAGATCTCATAGTAGACCGGACAAACACATAGAAAATGCTCCTCTGTCTCGACCTGCCCCATCGTGCAAAGTCAACAGACCCGTTGCTCTCTAGGTATGCCGGCCGCTCTCCCAACCTCAATCCGCAACTGGAGGGATGAGACTCGTATCTATCCGATAGCAATCCGCAAGGTGTCTGAGACTCTCCTATCCTCGAGGTATTGGGGCCTGATGATGAGACCATGCTCCGATATCCTCAGAAAGTGGTCATGATAGAGCAGGGTCTTGGTGGGGAACTCCTGATCGGCCCCCAAGCTTGAGATGTGTGAAGTTGGAGAAGGTTTAACCGTATGATACGGTTAATCTCATCATGTAGAAGGAGCTCTAGTGGTGCATCCATGCTGTACTGAAAGGGGGGGCGCCTATCCATTTTGATATAGTGGCTATCAAACCATGTGGACACCCGCGCATACCATGTTGTGTCAAAGCCTCTCTGTGCCAAGCGTCGCGATGACTTCAGTGCCAGTCTCGGTAGTCTCCACTGAGATAGGGCCCAACCTTGGAACGTGATGGTCTGAAAGAGGACATCCACTTGGAGAGGTGTCATGGCGAACTCTGCCCGTATGATCTGATGGGAAACTGAGGGCTTACTCCGAATCATCCTAGTGATAAGCTTGCATCCTGATTCATTCTCAACCGTATTCAGCCACCTTTGAAAGCATGAGAACACTTCAGGTTTGGCTTTTAAAGCATATACCGAGCAATATCTTGTGAAGTCATCAATAAGAGTCATGAAATATTTGTATCCCCCAATGGCATTTGTCCTCATTGGGCCACAGACATCATTGTACACTAGCTGCAATTTGCTTCTAGAGGACCATGGACAACGGGCTCTCGAGCGGGTAGGGTTCCGGAGACAACACTCCACATTGGACCATATTTTTACCTTGAGAACCATCATCGAGGAGGCGAAGTCGAGGCATCAGAAGGTCTACACTTGTAGACGGCTTTTAACACAGTCCCTCACTCTCTCCTAATTGGGCGACTACAGGAGTTGCATCTCCTAGGGGTCATGATCTTGGGAGTGATGAGTCTATACGAGTTCCTCAGAGGGCGAGTCCGCGCTCCTGGGGGACTATCAGATTGGGTTGAGAGCACCTTAAGAGTGAAGCAGGGTTGCCCCCTCTCACTCACTCTGTTCGGGCTATACATTGATGAGATCACATCCTTTGTTGATCGCCTAGGAGGAGAGGGCTCCCTATTGGTTGATTTGATGGTACAGATACTACTATATGCAGATGACATAGTCCTCATTTCGTCCTTAGATGAGGAATTGCAGAAACACTTGGAGACCTTGGAGATGTTCTATAGAGAGAGGGACCTAACAGTCAACCTTGGAAAAACCAAGGTTATGATCTTTAACACATCCGAAGCAATGCTTCATCAACATCGACGTCATCATAGCTTCACTTACCGAGAGGAGCCAGTCGAGATAGTAGGGGCAGTATTCACGGGATCAAGCTTCACGATGACCCATGCCGCCAAAGCACGACTTACACGAGAGAAGGGTGCCCTCGCTCGATTAGAGAGAGTGCTTCCAGGCGCATTTCTAGGATCCACTGATGAAGGGCTGGCTTTTTGACACTTTGTGAGACCGACTGCCATGTATGCAACACCTTTTTGGGAGAGTGACCTTTCAGCTACTGACTAGAAGGGATTTGAGCCGTTATAGGTGATCAATGATGATATGTGAGGTGCATGGAATTGCATAACTATATGGAGATTGGGATCCAAGGTGTACTCTTACCATACATTGGATAACCCTCAACACAGATAGGGGGGTAGAGTATATGTCAAAGGAGTTTGATGCATTTTTGTCTTCACGGGGCATTGTTCACTCATGCACTACTCCTTACACTCAGCAGCATAATCCTATTCTTGAAAGGAAGAACAAGTCTACTATGGAGATGGCCAGATGCATGCTTAAGGCCAAGTCCTTACCCAATAAATTTTGGCTTGATGCAGTGATGTGTGCCAACTATGTGCTGAATAGATCACCTACAAGGGCATTGAGGACTGTTACACCTTATGAAGCATGGAAAGGCAGGAAGCCTTCACTTTCACACATGAGAGTTTTTGGGTCTCTTGCATATGTTCATGTACCATCTCAACTGAGACATAAGCTCGATGATAAGGCAATCAAATGCATATTTTTTTGTTACAGCCAGGAGAGCAAAGGGTATCGGTTATACCAACCAATTACTGGGAAGATTATTGTCAGTAGAGATGTAATCTTTGCTGAACGTTCGGCTTCTCCTCTTGTGGACTACAAAGCTAAGCCAGAAGTTGACATGTTTGATGCCTTTGACTCTTGGTTACCTCTGCTTCCCTCAGAGGGGGAGTTTGACCAGCAACATGAGCCTCCTGCAGGCCCTCCAACAAGCAATGATCAGCCAGCACCCCATGCTGATTTGCAGGTTCCTCTTCCAGCACAAAATGATCCCACTATTCATGATGCAGTGATTGAAGAAAGAGCTGTCAATAGACAGCAAAGGCAAGTTCCCAGATGGCTTCTTGACACATTGAGGGACCGCACTGAGCAAACAAGATCAACCTCTTGCTGCCCGGACAAGATCAGGGAATAAACAAATGCATGGTCACTTTCTTGAGTTTGCACTCCTTGCTACAGCTTGCAATGAAGAGCCTTTGTGCCATAAAGATGCTTTTGATAGCAAAGAGTGGATGGATGCAATGAGAGCTGAGCTACAATCTATTGCCAAAAATGGCACATGGGAATTAGTAGATCTACCTCCTAGCAAGCATGCCATTGGTACCCGGTGGGTCTACAAATTAAAAAGGAAATCTGATGGCAGCATAGATCGACACAAAGCCCATCTTGTTGCAAAAGGGTATGCCCAATAACAAGGCATTGATTGACTTTGAGGAGACCTTTGCTCCCACCTCTAGGATTACTACTATTAGATGTGTCATTGCCATTGCAGCCCATCACCATTGGCAAGTGCACCAACTTGACATCAAGACTGCCTTTCTTCATGGGGATCTGCAGGAAGAAGTTTGTGTGACACAACCTCTTGGCTTTGAGGTTGTTGGCTCTGAAAACAAGGTATGCCGGCTGAGAAAAGCCCTTTATGGTTTGAAGTAGGCACCCAGGGCATGGTATGCTAAAATTCATGCACACTTACTATCCCTTGGTTTTCAGAATAGCCCCACAGAGCCCACTCTTTATGTCCATGGGAGTGGATCTGATTTTTTAGTGCTAATTTTATGTGTGGATGACATGCTGATCACGGCCCCTGATACTCAGCATATTGCAGCTTTCAAGGCTGATTTGCAGCAAGATTTTGACATGTCAGACATGGGACAGCTGCACTATTATTTGGGCATTCAGTTTGCTCATGTTGAGGGGGGTATCATGATGTCACAGTCCGAGTCCAAGTTTATTGGACAGCTCTTTGATCGTTTTTCAGTTTGAGGATTGCAAGCCAATCTCCACTCCAGTGAACCTTGGCTTCAAATTTTCAGATCATGATGGGAGCCCACCATGTGATATCACTCTTTACTAGTAGGCTGTTGGATGTCTCATTCACTTATGCCACACCAGACCTGACTTACAGTATGCAGTATCCCAACTCGGGTGTTGGGGCTAGTTCGATGGAGAGGTTACGAAAGGTTTCCCATGAGGCTGACGGAGAGGCTACAAGGGGCTAGGGGATGGCATCGATGGCAAAGAGTCGATGGCATAGGATGGCAGGTTGCGTAGCGTAGCAGTAGCAGCTCCCAACGAGGGTGGTGTAGCGTAGCAGCAGCAACGGGTGGCATAGCGTAGCAGCAGCAGCTCGGGAGAGAGAGAGAGAGAGAGCATACACACAATTGCTTGGTTGCACAGAGAGAGAGAGAGAGAGAGAGAGAGAGAGAGAGAGAGAGAGAGAGAGAGAGAGAGAGAGAGAAGACGTGCACCGTGGTTTGCACTGCTGGTTTGAATCAAAAGTTATTTGTCAAGTGTTTCGATCCCAGGGTGGGAGAATGCTTCATTCAATCGTGCTAGTCTGGACAGATAATTGTAAAGGAGTGGCATTGTTATTCTTTTGGATGGCCGGTGTCTCTGTCGATTGTCCCAAGCACTGACTAGGAAGCAAGGGTTTGATTGTGGCATTGGATTCTTCTGTCCACAATGGAAGCATCAGTGAGCAAGACAAGTGTTGTTCATTTCTAGTTTTACTGAGTCTTTTAACAAGAAAGGTCGCACTGTTCAAAAGTGTCTCCCATTCAAGAGGGAAGCCTAACTTCCACAAGTAAGGAGTATGGTAGCGATGGACTAAATCGTAAGTGGTCGATGGAAGGGCGATGGCGGATTTTTGACAGCAACGTGAGAATGGCGATGTTGCAAGAAGGCAGAGATCTGTTCTATCACTTCACGCGGGCTTGTGGAGATGGTCAAGAAAGAAAGGCAGAGACTTGCCTCTTCCACATCGCGCTCGCTTGCTGGAGGTTTTCAAGAAGAACACACAGCGATTCCCTGGCTGGTACGTTGTGCAGGCCTGCTGATGGTCTACAAGAAGAAAATCCCAATTTTGGACAGTGTGTGAAGGCTTTCTGGGACAGATGAGCTCACATTACATTCTGTGTTTAGAGACTGAGAAAAGCATGGCAATCTGGGTAGAAGGAGGAAATAGTTTTGTGTTTGATGTAGAGCAAGCTCAAATTTCGAGAGTTGACTCGAGGGACTTGGAAGGTTTTTCTAATGCAATCACTTATGAAACGGGGAGGAGCTTTGCAGATAGTAAATTGTTGCATGTAATTACCTTGACGTTGGGGCTGAGAAGAAGGAGCCACGACCTTTTTATGGACTTGGTCATGAGGATGTGCATGCCTTTATTAAGTATGTTAAGAACAGATGCAGTTCTGCAGATGATGAAGTTAGAGCAATATTTCTTGCACAAGGATTGGAGGAATATGCTCTCCTATGGTGCCAAGTTTTGCCCAATGAGGTCAAGTATAGCTAGAAATTGCTTACCAAATCTTTGATTAGGAGGTTTAAGGTGGATGACGACAAGTATGAAGCGTGATTGGCAGTCAAAGACCTAATCCAAGGGGATGTCTTGTAAGCTGCCGACCTCCATTGGAGATGATGCAGACCGCGCCCATGCCTCAAATGAACTGGAATCTATGGCACATGATGTTGCCGCCAGATCATTCCCTGCGATTCGGACCGCAACACATCCCCCAACTGGGAAGGTGCCCCGGAACCCATGGTTTGATGGTGAGTGCCAAGAGATGAGATCTCATCTCATACACGAGCAAGCTTTGGGGCACTTGACGACATATGAGGCACATCGGCATATCATGCTGTCTCAGACACCATAAGAGGCAGGCTTTCCTCTCACACAGGCTGGATAATATGATCCAATCTTTTCATAGAGGGGGCTCCACCATTGCATGGGGGCTTCTCTCTGAGGGAAAGCCACCTATCCCCATTACAGACACCGATGTCTAGCACACATAGGCAACATCACCCTATGGCGTCCCGATCCATGCAACAGCTGATATGTCCCCCAAGAACACCACATCCATCTTTTTCACGGGCCACGGCATTGAATGTGCAAGCTGCATTGCATCGGCTCAAAAACCAGAGCCCAAGACCAGTGAGGGGCTCCGGATTGAGCTCTTTGCTCACAGACGAGATCTTGGCCCAATCTTAGCACAAATGTTCATCTGTTGTATGCCACGGCTTCCCTCTGCTTGGAGTACCACCATCATCGTACCGATACACAAAGAAGGGGGCCCCACACATTGTCCAAGATATATACGGGTCTGTACTAGAGACAGAGAGACTTACCACACTCTCAAGATTGGTCACACATTGGCCATGATTTATGGATCAATAGTAGAGAGAGAAAGAGATCAGCTCCTACATAGAGGCAAAGGGACAGTGGGCCTTGAGACAGGTTAGGTTCTAGAGACAGTAGCCTACTCTTGATCACTGTACAGGCCGCGATCGAGACAAAGACGGAGATCCAAGAAATTCTATGCTTGCTTCATAGACTTTCAAAGGCCTTTGTCACACAATCCCGCATGATTCGGAGACTTCACGAGATGCAGAACCCAGGAGACATGATTTGGGGGTGATGAGTCTATATGAGTCAACTAGAGGGAGAGTACGTGCCCCTAGAACTCTGTCAGATTGGATTGAGAGCAAGATCGGAGTGAAGGAAGGATGTCCCCTCTCACCAATGCTCTTTCAATTTAACATGAATGCACAACAAACCAATCCCAGTCGAGCAAGATCACACACAACAATCTCCAGCTGTGCATGTTCCTCATTTTGATTCTCTTGACTTGATATTCAGTAGGTTCACCTCATAAAGGGATCATTTTACAAGGCTTTCCCTTCAAAGCTTAAACTATGAGCATGCATGTATGTATATATGCAGGCAACAGCAATTGCAAATTTTTTATAAGATAAACACTCTCCATTGAACAATGAGAATTTCACATACCATATGCATCGATGCAACTGTAACAACGTTTCTACAAGTTTTGTATTTCGGTACTCTTCTTCGGTCACCTGCATCCAAAATAGATCAGAGTCAGAAATTAAAATTCGTAAATAATTAATCTTAAATTCTCAAATATGACCCAGTGATGCTTGAAAAGAATATGCTCCATACAGGATTGTAACAATGTCAAGCTCCATCTACATCATTATTTAACTTATGGCTGTCGTGCGTCAAGTAACTCAGAATTCTTGGTTAATGGATAATGGCAGATTGTTTAATTGGACGTCGTTGCTGTCTAAGAGACCTGACCAATTTAGCTTTGTTCTTTACAAAGTGATTTGTTCACCAGTACTTCAAACTGAGTAAGGCAGAAGGCTTATGATTCCTCCATATCTAATACTCAGAAATTCACTCGCAGGAAGAGTTACACAAGCAGCACTCTCAAAGTCTGAACACAGTTGCATGATCAGGTCTGACCAATACTTGTTGGAATTATAGATATAATTCAGCAGTGACCGATGTAATATAATAAGTTAGTTAGGGGCACTTTTCCCTCATTTAGAGGTTTTTCCCCCTAACTGCAGTTAGTTCACTAACTATGGTTAGTGACTACTAAGGTTTTGTCACTAGGACAAAACCTTATCCTACTCACTTTGTGTTGTACTCTTTACACTCTATTTTTTGCAACTACAGCTTCCAAGCTTTCGTCTCTCTCACTCTCTCTAGCTCTCACTCTCTCCATTTCCTTCATTTGGTATCAGAGCAAGTTCTAGGCCTTTGAGCCCTCTGCTCCTTCTCGTACCAGCGCCTTGCCTCCAGCTCCAGCCCGCTCCGTACAGTCCGTACAGTCCGTACGACTGTACGGAATCCTGACGCATAGTGTCGTACAGCTCCCGCAATACCTCCGTACAGCTCCCGTAAAACATCCGTACTGCTCCCGTACAGATTGCCGTACATATCGACGTTGCTCCGTCCAGATCGCCGTACTGTGTCGTACAGATCGCCGTACAGCACAGTACGGGTCATCGTACCTGAGCAGTATTTCGTACAGCGCCGTCCGTACCGCACCGTACATCGCCATCCGTACATCGCCGTACTTGAGCAGGAGCACCTGGACAATCTTGTCGTACTGACCGTACAATCTGTACCGTACAGTCCGTACTGTACCATACCACCGTACAGTTAGTACTGTACCGTACCTCCTGCACTCTTTACAGATTTGTGTGCATTTCTGCATTTTCAGATCTGTACTTGCAGATTTTCACAGGTTGCATTTAGCCACAGGTGTTCTTTGGCAGGCACATCTTGCAGAAAACCATAGTTTGGTTCAGTTGTTTGGGAGTATATTTGAGGCATTTTGCATATTGCAGACATTGCAATCATTGTACAATTTTGGAGCTACATCTGAAAAAAAAAATTGGAGATATAGTCTGAAATTTGGGGCTTTTGTATTAAAATTGCAGATTTGGGGCTTTTAGCATTTTTACCCCTTTCTGGCTGCAATTTCTAGCCACAAATTGGGGCTTTTGTGTTTGGAGAGCATTTTTTGGAGTATTCAGTACATACTGCCTTTCTTGGAGTGTTTGGAACACTTTTGGCAGATTTTGGAGAGTGTTTTATGCTTGGACAGATTTCTGACAGCTCAAGTGCAGAAATCTAAGTTGCATATACAGCCCGTGCTTGGGTGTGTTTTTTGGGAGTTGTGCATTTTATTCCCAGTAAGGGAATTCAGCTTTGTATCTGCTTCAATCTCTTTCTCAGATATGGCCCATCAAAATCAGAATGAGTTCCAGTTCGGTGGTCTTTCACAGGAAGACAAATTGGATGGTACCAACTACTCCCTCTGGAGTTTCATGGTACGTAATATTCTGATTTCTCGCAATTTATGGGATTATGTCAATGGGGATGAAATCCGACCAGCAGATATTGCACCTGCTACCCCTCCTCAGCAAGGAGGTGGAAGAGGTCGTGCACAAGGTGCAGCTGCAGGACAAGTTGTTGGTGCAGCTACAGTCAATACTCCTGAGCAAAAGAGATGGGATTCACGGGATGCCTTAGCCTTGTCATGCATCTCTCTTTCAGTGAAAAGATCAATCATTCCGCATATCCGGTCGTGTAAGACCTCCAGGGCAGCGTGGGATATTTTGGAAAGCATGTATGCAGCACGGAATGATGCCAGGGTATCTTTTTTAAAAAGAGAGTTGAGCAATACACATATGGAGGAGGGTGACTCCATGTCAGCCCACCTCACTAAGCTACAGGATCTCAGAGAGCAGTTGTTAAACATAGATGAAATTATTCCTGATTCAGAGATGATTACAACCACTCTGAATTCTCTTCCTGAGTCTTATCTCAGCTTTCATACTTCGCTGAATTTATCATTGAGGGGGGGTGCAAATCCTCTTTCTTTTCATGAGCTGATAGGACTTCTGCTTCAGGAAGAGCAGACCAGGAAAAATTTGGCTTCACGTGCAGGTGAACAAGCCATGCTCTCAAAATTCAAATCAAAAACAAAGGGACAGGCAAAAACAGCAGCAAATCAGCCTTCCAGTGGGTCAGGACAGCCTTCACAAAAGGCTAAAAGTGATGCAAGCAAGCCCAAAAAGAAGGGTTTTTGTCACTACTGCAAAAAGCCAGGTCATCACATAGCAGAATGCAGGAAAAGGATTGCAAAGGAAAAGAAAAACAGCTCAGGAATGGCTGTTTCAGATTCAGCCCCTTGTGCATCTGACAGTGGGGATGCTGCAGCCAACTTTGTTGGTCAAGATTATGCCTTTTTATCTTGCATTTCTGATTCTAGGTTGGCTGTTCCAGATGCTTGGGATAGTACAGCTTCTTGCACTGATGATACATATGCATTTTTGACTTGCAGTTTTGACTCTCCTTCAGATGCATCTGCTTTCAGTGTTGATGAAACACTGAACACATGGTATTTTGACAGCGGTGCATCCAAGCACATCACTTCGAGGAAGTGTCTCTTTACTTCCTTGCATCCACCTCCTGTTGGTAAGAAAGTCACTTGTGCCAACAACTCCTCATATTCAGTACGTGGCACAGGAGAAGTTGAGCTCACTGCAATTGATGGCTCAATTTTCAGACTTTCTGATGTCTTATATGTGCCTGGCATAACCAAAAATCTCCTTTCAGTGTCCACTCTTAACAGAGGGGGATTTCAGGTCATCTTTGAGGATGACAAATGTGCTGTCCGGGACAGGGAAGCTAACTATGCCTTAATGTTATCTGGTACTCTGCTGCGTGGGCTTTTTCAGCTTGATATTTTTCAGAAAAGAGCGGCTCATGCTTTGGCAATTTCTACCCCTACAGTTGCCATGCAAAATGCAGAATTATGGCATGCCAGATATGGCCACATGCATTACAACAGCTTAATGACACTTCAGAAATTTTCAATGGTTGATGCATTGCCACCTCTTGAGATACCTCCTCCACATGCCTGTGAAGGGTGCATTTTAGGTAAAATGCATAGATTTCCCTTCAAGAAGGATGGTTCAGTTAAAGCTGTTCGCAAATTACAGCTTATACACAGTGATGTCTGTGGTCCCATGAGGACTCCGTCATTGGGTGGTCATCTCTACTTTGTCACATTTATTGATGACTACTCCAATTTTACTTGGGTTTATGGGCTGAAAAAGAAATCTGAAGTGTTCACAGTGTTTAAACACTTTTCAGCCATGGTTGAAAATGAAACCGGGCTCAAGATCCAGACATTACGCACGGATAGAGGTGGGGAATACCTATCTGCAGAATTTGATGCTTTCCTCAAACAAAAGGGTATTGTGCATCAGCTTACAGTCAGGCTAACCCCTCAGCAAAATGGCAAAGCTGAGAGGAAAAATAGAACCCTCATGGAGATGGACAGATGTATGCTGAAAAGCAAACACATGCCTCATAAATTCTGGTTAGAGGGTTTGATGTGTGCCAATTACATTTTGAACAGGGCTCCCACTAAGGCTTTAAAAATAAAAACTCCTTTTGAGGTCTGGAATGACAGAAAACCTTCAGTGGATCACTTCCGAGTCTTTGGATGCCTTGCCTATGCACATGTGCAAGTTGAATTTAGGCACAAATTGTCAGATAAAGCCATCAAATGCATATTTGTTGGATACAGTGCAGAAAGCAAGGGGTATCGTCTCTACAATCCTGCTACACGCAAAATCATTGTAAGTAGAGATGTGATATTTTCTGAAAATTCAGCTCACACTCAGGCTGATTTTCAAATGCCTTCACCTTCAGAAGATGTCTTTCAAGGGTTGCTACCCATTGCTTTGGGTTCCCCTGCTGATTTTTCTGATCCAAATCAGAATTTACAGCAACCTTCAAATGCTTCAGTTCCGCCACAGGATGTCATGCCTCCTCCACAGGCAGTGGAACAGGTGGTGCAGCAAGAAATTCCAGACATACATGCAGCAAAAACAGTCCCAAACTGGCTGTTACAGACTCTCCGGGAGAGTAAACTTGATGCTCCGTTACCTGGCAGGACTCGCAGTGCAGCAAGGCACATGGAAGGTGCTAATTCAGTGGAATCAGCATATGCAGGTACTCTCCTTGATGAAGAGGAGCCTGCCACATTTGAAGAGGCACAAGGTAATGTGCATTGGATGAATGCCATGCACGATGAGTTGCAGTCCATTGCAAAAAATCAGACTTGGGATGTTGTGGACTTGCCACAGGGTAAACATGCTATTGGCACACGATGGGTATTTAAAGTCAAACGGAAGCCAGATGGCTCCATTGACAGATATAAAGCCAGGCTGGTTGCTAAAGGCTATGCTCAGAAAAAGGGCATAGATTATGAGGAGACTTTTGCTCCTACATCCCGGATGACTACCATCCGCTCAGTAATTGCAATGGCTGCACATTTTGAGTGGAATGTTCATCAGTTGGACATCAAAACAGCCTTCTTAAATGGGGACTTGCTGGAAGAGGTGTATGTCAAACCACCTCCGGGTTTTGGAATTACAGCAAATGCACTTCAAGTCTGCAAGCTTAATAAAGCTTTATATGGGCTGAAACAGGCCCCTCGTGCATGGTATGCCAAGATACATGCCTTTTTGACCAGCAAGGGGCTGCACAATAGTCCTACTGAGAGCACCCTCTACATCAAGATGGATGGGGGGGAAATCTTAGTCATCCTTCTTTATGTTGATGACTTACTGCTCACAGGGTCCAATGAGGACAAAATTGCAGATTTCAAAACTGATTTGCAGACCCACTTTGATATGTCAGATTTGGGGCTGCTTCACTTTTATTTGGGGATCCAGTTCTCTCATGAGAGACGTGGCACTGTTATGTCTCAATCCAAGTATGTTCAGAAACTTTTGGACAGATTTAACATGCAAGAGTGTAAGCCCATATCTACTCCTATGGAACCGGGGCTGAAACTCACAATGCATGATGCAGGAGAATCAGTTGATGCCACACTTTACAGTCAAGCTGTTGGATGCCTCATATATCTCTGCAATACTAGGCCTGATATTCAGTTTGCAGTATCTCAGGTGAGCAGGTACATGCACAGCCCCAAAACTATGCATTGGCAGGCAGTTAAGCGCATCTTCCGTTATTTGCAAGGCACCAAGTCTTTTGGCTTACTATTTCCCAGGGGGGGTGACTTGCAGATGCATGCCTACAGTGATTCAGATTGGGCTGGTGATTATGACACTAGGCAGTCCACTAGTGGCAATTGTTTCTTTTTGGGAAAATCTTGCATTTCATGGCTGAGCAAAAAACAATCTACAGTGGCTACCTCATCATGTGAAGCTGAGTACAGGGCAGCTTTCACAGCAACAGTTGAATGTGTCTGGCTGAGACGCTTATTTGCTGATCTTCATCTGTCTTTGGAGGGTCCTTCTCCAATTCTCACTGATAGTCAGAGTGCCATTGCAGTGGCAAAGAATCCAGTGTTTCATGCTCGCACGAAGCACATTGAGGTTCACTATCACTACGTCAGAGAGAAGTTACATGCAGGAGAGATCAGTATGATCTTTGTGTCTACACATGACAACGTTGCAGATATTTTCACCAAAGCGCTACCACGTGAGAAGTTTGAGGCATTTCGCAGTGCCCTGAACTTATATCCGTTTGGTGATTGATCAGCCTTGTACATGACATTGGCACTGCAGGGGGGTGTTGGAATTATAGATATAATTCAGCAGTGACCAATGTAATATAATAAGTTAGTTAGGGGCACTTTTCCCTCATTTAGAGGTTTTTCCCCCTAACTGCAGTTAGTTCACTAACTATGGTTAGTGACTACTAAGGTTTTGTCACTAGGACAAAACCTTATCCTACTCACTTTGTGTTGTACTCTTTACACTCTATTTTTTGCAACTACAGCTTCCAAGCTTTCGTCTCTCTCACTCTCTCTAGCTCTCACTCTCTCCATTTCCTTCAATACCAGCACTGATGCATGCAGTTTTGAATCCACAAGCCATTTCTGAAGTCAGGTAAAAATAAGAAACCTTCAAAAGAGCCAAAGCCTGGATGCTGCATCAAGAATCTCCAAAGTTATTCCTTCCCCCTAGGTTTAAAGGGAATGGCCTAGTTTCCTGACATCATAATTCAAATGCCCAATTTTGATCAGTAGACAAAATTCATGACCCGAAAGAGCCAAAACCTGGATGCTGCATCAAGAATCTCCAAAGTTAGTCCTTCCCCCTAGGTTTAAAGGGAATGGCCTAGTTTCCTGCCAGGCTGCCGCTACTTCAGGCCTGGTTACCTCTTTTGGAGCACTCCTAAAACTGCTACAGGGCTGGCAGCCGACCATTTTTAAGGCCTGTTCACGTGAAATTCCACCTGATGTACCTGTTTTTTAGCAGGCTGTACCTGGTTTTGTGGATTTTCACTGGTTTCAAGCTCTTGGAGCTGTTCTATTACTCGTTGACCCAGTTTTTCAGGTTTTGGAGCTGCTGCCTTCAATTTCTGTCAAGTTGCCTTGACTTTTGAGTGTTTGCCTCAGCTTGGAGGTCGAAATCAGGACTGTTTTCTCTGTTCCAGCCCTGAAACAGCTCGGACAGTTTAGTTTGTGTCCCCTCTAGTGCAATTTGTGCTCATACAGTTCTGCATTCTCCCATTCCAGCCCCAATAGGGATTGAAAAAACTCTGTTTTTCCTCAGGCTGTGAAGCTTTCACTAAGGGTTCAGTTCAGATACCATTCTGTCACTTTTAGGGTAGATTTTGAGGTTTTTTGTTGTCCACTCTTCTGGGACTATCTTGTCATTCGCAGGTTCGATCTAAATTCAGGTGAGGTTGTGCATTATTTAGCCCAAAATTGGCTATTGGGGCAGTCTAATTTTGTGGGTGCAATACCATTCACAGAACGTGAATCTCTAGGACAGTTACTTGTCCATACTACTGAGATGGCTTAGAATCAGAATCAAAATCAGAATCCGGGATATGCGTTCGAGGTTTTGGCACAAGAGGATACATTGGATGGCACAAAAGTATTCCTTGTGGAGTTTTATGGTAAAGAATATGTTATTTGCACGCAGTTATTGCTCCTGTTACACTCCACGTGGTAGGCAGCAAGTCTAGAAACGGCCAGGCACATGTACTTCTCCTACTAAGGATCAGAGGAAGAGATGGAATGCCAGAGATGCCCATGCTATGTCTCTCATTGCCTTGTCTGTCAAAAGGTTTACGATACCTCATTTCCATTCCTCCACGACTTCCAAGAAATCTGTTTGTTGATTTACAGCCTGCTCCAATTAGCAAGAAAGTGTCTTATGCCAACAATTATTCATATCCCTTTGAAGGGAGTTGGAAAGATTTTGTTATCATTAATTGATGGGACTAATATATGCCTTCCAAATGTTCTTTATGTGCCAGGGATTAAGAAGAATTGTTGCCAGTTTCCTCTTTAGTAAGAAGAGGTTTTGCTATCGTCTTTTAGGATAACAAGTGCATTGTCAGGGATATAGAAAAAGACTATCAAATTGCCAATACAAGCACTTTAAACCAGGGCACTCTTGGGAGAATAAGTTTTGCTATCGTCTTTTAATGCATTGAGGAATATAGAAAATTGCCAATACAAGCATTTTAAATCAGGGTTTGTACCCGCTGGGCAAACATCATAGCAGCATGTCAAATGCATGTGCGGCATCAGTTATTTCTGCAATTAAAAAATCAAAGTTATGGCATGCAAGATTTGGTCATGTGAACTATGGAAGTTTACAGTATTACAGAGACATGGGATGTACACAATATGCCTTCTTTGGAGACCCTCCAAGATATATAAGGGTGAATTTTGGGAAAGATGCACAGGAATGCCTTTCGGAGAAAATGGATCTGTTACAGCTGAAAGAAAATTGCAACTCATACACATTGATGTGTGCGATCCTTAGAGGACACCATCTTTGGGACACCATCTGTATTTTGAGACCTTCATACATAATTTTTTTAGATTCTCATGAGTTTATCCATTAATAAAAAGTTGATCTCTTCCAATGCTTCCAGCACTTTCTGGCTATGGTGAGAAAGAGTCAAGATACACTTAGACTTTGAGAACAAAACAGAGGAGGGGAGTATATGTCAAATGCCTTCAAAAATTTCTTGAAGGAGAGAGGCGTAAAGCACCAGTGTACAGCTCCATACACGCCTCAACAAAATGGTGTACTGAGAGCCAAAAAAGGGTCTCTAATGGTGTCAAATGCATGGTTAAGGGAAAAATATTTCCACCCAAATTTTGGTTGCTGCATAGCCTATGCACATATGCCCCATCAGTTGAGAAGCATGTTAGATGATAAGGCCATTAAGTACATTTTGGTTGGCTACAGCAGTGAGAGCAAACATTACCATCCCTACAATCCTCAGACTGGTTACAAAGTAGCATAGTGGGCTTGCTGCTCTTGTTGTGCTAATGAAAGCCTCTTATGAATTCAAGGATCTGAGGAGTGCTTCTTCTCACTCCTATCAAAACACCATGTGCAATGACAATTGGAAGAAGCGAAGCTAAAACAAAAATGCACACGTCACTATATGATCCAAGATACCAAACCAAAAGGTATGCTCACACAAAAGCATGTATGTCCTTGCACATTGACTATCAATGAGTTTATGCTAGAGGAGAAGGAGAATCCCAATCAGTCCACGAGTGGCAATGGGGTCAAGCTAGTTCCTAATGACCTACTTCCTACAGCTGGTACAGATCCTAGCCAATCACTTACTATTCCAATTGACAACTCTCATCAAAGAAAGAGGGGCCGTTGGAAGGTCCTCCTCAACTAGTAATAGAAGTTACCCCCTTAGGTGTGGAAGGATGTGCCTTGTCTTAACGTATGTCATGACAAGAGTAATCACTAATCCGTGATTAGTAGACATTAAAACATTAATATATATTATACATAAATGGTGTGACGTGCATCTTTATTTATGATGGACACCAACCAATTTGTTATGGCGGTGGATCATCTGAGTAGATAGGACTAGTCAAGCTAAAGCCACTGCTTCAGACGGCATCAAATTTGGATATGTGATACTTATTCTATTAATAAAAATGTGCACACACACGTCTAAGTCATAGGGGCAATAGGAAGGGAAGGGTGCATTAAGGTGCATTAAATGGTAGATGCATGGGTCATAGGCTAAGGGTAGGTGTAAATGGAAAGATGGAACTTGAGTGATCTCAAGGGACATTAATCACCCTTTCAGTATGAATCTCACATAGCATTCTTCATTCACCTTGCATTCATCCGCCATCACACACACCTTACATGTAGGTCAAAACAAAAACAAGTACTCTCACGAGGGCGCTCTTCCCCATTGGAGGGCCAATCAGCATTCAAATTCTGCATGCATTGCACACATTTGCATTCTTAAGAAGGCTGCTTCTTCACATTTGGTATCAAAGCTTCGACGATCCACTACTGGGACAACAAGAGAGTGCATGGGACAGATGGCGAGAGGGCACGAGAAGACTGCGTGGAAGAGAGCCGCGGACGAAAGGCTGCACGGAAGGCACAAGAAGAGCGGAGTGCTACGCAGAAAGGCTATGCGCGAGCGGAAAGACATGCGTAAGGAAAGGCGCGGGGTACCAAATGGTGGCTTGCAAATTCCTGTGCGCAACAGCACCTTGGTTGGCGCATGCGTGAATTGAAGGTGAAGGTCGCTGCAACAACCCAGAAGAAACTTGGCTGTAAAGGGCGAGCTTGGAAGGCTCGCCACAGAAGGCTGGAAGGAAAGGTGTGAGTTTTGGAGGAAGATATTTCAGATCGTTGCAAACCCTGCATTTCAGAGGCCCTAAGGCAAGGGATTTCTTTGAATTTTCTGGTCTTTGGACCGGGAACGGGGTGAACCCCCCCGGTGCGAATAGACCCTTGAAACCCTTAAACCATGGGGAAAAGAGACTCCCCCCGTTCTCCCCAACAGAAAGTCGGATCGGAACAAGATTTTAAGGGGGTGATCCACCCACCAAGTACCCCCTATAACGGTATCTAGAGCTCCAATCCACTCAAAATAAGTAGCCCAAATGGAGCACACCAGTTTACAGCAGAAATACAAGAAGAAAAGCCTAAAAGAGAAGGAAGAAGAGGTCATTTGAAGTGGTTTTTTCACACAAGCGAAGCGGGAGTTGGATAAGTACCACCAACTCTACAACACTTGACTTTTGATGTAAAATAAACCCCTTTTTCTGAAATTACAGCAAGTCATTTTCTCTCTTGTATTACTAAAAGGAAAGAATGAAAGGAGAAAGGATATTTAATAATGAACTTGTCCTTTTTCCTCCACTACCAAAAGGAGATAGGGAGAGAACACCATCACCTCCTCCTGAAGAGGATAATGTAGATGGGACTAGTCGAGCTGGAGCCACTGCTTCAGACGGCATCAAATTTGGACATGTGATACTTATTCTATTAATAAAAATGTGCACACACGTGTCTAGGTCCTAGGGGCAATAGGAAGGGAAGGGTGAATTAAGGTGCATTCAATGGTAGATGCATGGGTCATAGGCTAAGGGTAGGTGTAAATGGGAAGATGGAACTTGAGTGATCTCAAGGGACATTAATGAAAGGGTATCACCCTTTCATTACGAAGCTCACATAGCATTCTTCATTCACCTTGCATTCATCCGCCATCTCATACACACTTTACATGTAGGTCAAAACAGAAACAAGTACTCTCACGAGGGCGCTCTTTCCCATTGGAGGGCCAATCGGCATTCAAATTCTGCATGCATTGCACACATTTGCATTCTTGAGAAGGCTGGTTCTTCACATTTGGTATTAGAGCTTCGACGATCCATTACCAGGACAGCAAGAGAGTGCGTGGGACAGATGACGAGAGGACACAAGAAGACTGCGTGCAAGAGAGCCGCGGAAGAAAGGCTGCACGGAAGGCACAAGAAGAGCGGAGTGCTACGCGGAAAGGCATGCATACCGAACGGTGGCCTGCAGATTCCTGTGCGCAACAGTGCCTTGGTTGGCGCATGCACGAATTACAGGTGAAGGTCGCTGCAACAACCCAGAAGGAACTTGGTTGTAAAGAGCGAGCTTGGAAGGCTTGCCACAAAAGGCTGGAAGGAAAGGTGTGAGTTTTGGAGGAAGATATTTCAGATCGTTGCAAACCCTGCATTTCGGAGGCCCTGAGGCAAGGAATTTCTCTGAATTTTCTGGTCTTTGGACGGGGAGCGGGGTGATCCCCCCCCCTGGGCCCCGGTGTGAATAGACCCTTAAAACCCTTAAACCGTGGGGAAAAGAAACTCCCCCTGTTCTCCCCAACAGAAAGTCGGATCAGAACAAGATTTTAAGGGAGTGATCCACCCACCAAGTACCCCCTGTAACGGTATCTAGAGCTCCAATCCACTCAAAAGAAGAAGAGGTCACTTGAAGTGGTTTTTTCACACAAGCGAAGCGGGAGTTGGATAAGTACCACCAACTCTACAACACTTGACTTTTGATGTAAAATAAACCCCTTTTTCTGAAATTACAGCAAGTCATTTTCTCTCTTGTATTACTAAAAGGAAAGAATGGAAGGAGAATGGATATTTAATAATGAACTTGTCATTTTTCCTCCACTACCAAAAGGAGATAGGGAGAGAACACCATCACCTCCTCCTAAAGAGGATAATGTAGATGAGAGTTACACACATATTGAGTATGATAACCCACATATAGAATTACCTTCATCTCTCCTTCAAGAATCTCTTGATAGGGAGTCTTCCTTCAGAAATGAAGGGAGAAACGAGTCCATCCAAGAGCAAGGCGCCGAGTTTACGCCTTTAACTCAAAATCCCGTACACATGGATTATAATCCAAGTACAAGGAGAGAGGAGTCTCCCATTGATAAGCTCATTTCTCAGGTTAGCCATATGATTGAACAGTCCATTATGACAGAATTTGGGACTAAGAGAGTGCTGAATTTGAGGGATGAAGATTTAGGTACCCCCTTGAAGAGAGTCAAATTTCAACCTCGAGAGAGAATAGAGTTCCCAAAGTATGATGGAGTAAGAGAGGCGGATAAAATCCTCAATTGGGTTCGCCATTTTGAGCTATATTTTGCCCATCAAGATAACGAGAAACTTGCTCTTGCCACACTGCATCTACAAAAGGATGCTTTGATGTGGTGGTCTTTATCACCAACGGGAAAAGAGCCTATCCTTCAATGGTCCAACTTTGTAGAGCAGTTGAAGGCCACTTTCATGTCTCCAAGGCATGAACAATAATTGACCTTCCGCTGGGAAAGGTTCAGGCAATTTGATAACGATAGTAATGCTGAATTTACAGCTAGGTTCTGAAAACTCTCTTTAGAGTTACCTAAGAAGAGCGAGGATGATAGAAGGAAGAAGTATTTAGCAGCCCTAACCCCGAAAGTGAGGTATGAGGTTGAAATGTCCAACCCAACCACCCTTACAGACCTCACTAAGTTGGCTGAGATTGCTGAGAGAAAAGTGAATCCTCGAAAACCTTTCAACAAAGGAAAAGAGAAAGCTATTGTACAAAATGTTAACAACCAATCATGTCCTGGATAAATACCATTTCCTTCCATTACTGACGATGAGAAGAAAAAGCTAATTAAGGAGGGTAAATGTTTCAGACGTAAGAAACATAAACCAGGACATCTATGGCATAAATGTCCTCAAAATTGCCAAAACGAATTAGGTAAAAGGGAAGGCAAAGTATCCAAGCAGGAGGGTGAGGCTGCTACCTTCTCATCCCAAGACTCTGCGGTGAACATAGAACCAAGAGTAAATGCTATCCATTCAGCCAACACTGGTGTATGGATGTGTGACCTGAATAGAGAGTAGGCATATTCACTGTAGAGTATGAACAAAGAATAAATATTTTTATCCTCCATGTAGAGCGTCTAATAGGATGAATAGGGCTGAAATAGAAGAGTTGGGAAAAAGAGATTGAAGGTCTATAGTTTCTATAGACTAAGTAGCTCTCCATCGCAAAATCATCTATAGCCAAGGTCTACCTAGTTTAATGAAACATTTGGGTGAGAGAATCGTTTTAATACTAACCACTTTGTTGAGAATATGTTTCAGCTTATTGAGCAAGTTACTATAAAGAGATTTCAGCAGCTTGGAACTGATGCATATCATAAAGTAGCTTATGCAACCAAGCTACCTCACATGTAGCCATTGTTGCACCCCTGTACTCAACCTCTGTGCTCGACAAGGCAATTGTAGGCTGTTTCTTGTTGCTCCAAGTGAGTGCAACACTCCCAAAAGAGAACATATATCCACTTGTAGATCGTCTATCAGAAATACTACCAGCCCAATCAGCATCAGTGTATTCATGCAACTGTATCTAAACCCTAATCTCATAAAATAATCCATACTGCAATGTGGACTTCACATACCTCAGTATGCATCTAGCCGCATCCAAATGCAATTTTCTTGGAGCGTGCATAAACTAACTTACCAACCCAACAACATAGCTCAAATCTGGCCTGGTAATAGTCATATAAATCAAACTTCCTACCATGCATCTGTACATAGTAGGGTCTTCCAAAAGCTCACCTACATCTGCGCTCAATCAGAACTTGAAGATGGGATTTAATTTTTGATTCAGAAGAGATCGTGTACAACCTAGAGGAGACTATTTGCAGTTATGAAGAGGAGATGCAAATGCAGAAGCAAAAGAGACGCGTACGCAAGAGAAAGAGACAAGAAAGAATCCAAAAGAGGACTTCTGGCCATTCAAGCAGGAGGGAGTGTCATGACAAGAGAAATCACTAATCCATGATTAGTAGACATTAAAAAATTAATATATATTATACGCCAATGGTGTAGCATGCATCTGTATTTATGATGGACACCAACCAATTTGTTATGGCGATTAGTAGACATTAAAACATTAATATATATTATACGCCAATGGTGTAGCATGCATCTGTATTTATGATGGACACCAACCAATTTGTTATGGCGGTGGATCATCTGAGTAGATAGGACTAGTCGAGCTGTGGCCACTGCTTCAAACGGCATCAAATTTGGACATGTGATACTTGTTCTATTAATAAAAATGTGCACACACATGTCTAGGTCCTAGGGACAATAGGAAGGGAAGGGTGCATTAGAGTGCATTGAATGGTAGATGCATGGGTCATAGGCTAAGGGTAGGTGTAAATGGGAAGATGGAACTTGAGTGATCTCAAGGGACATTAATGAAAGGGTATCACCCTTTCATTATGAATCTCACATAGCATTCTTCATTCACCTTGCATACATCCGCCATCTCACACACACCTTGCATGTAGGTCAAAACAGAAACAAGTACTCTCACGAGGGCACTCTTTCCCATTTAAGGGCCAATCGGCATTCAAATTCTGCATGCATTGCACACATTTGCATTCTTGAGAAGGCTGGTTCTTCACAAATACACTGAACAAACACATAAAACCCCACAAAGGAAAGAAGAACCTCATACAAATGAGTCAGATGAGTCCAAGCCAAAGGTGGGTAAGTCAATGGCTACATCAAGGGAAGCAAAGTCTATGGAATTACATCAATAGTGCACGAGGTGGAAGTTCAACACAGGTTACCATCACCAAGATCCTTAGCTGGGTCCACAAACTCCTCATCAAAGTCATCACGCATTTTGCCAACCATGGCATCATTGGCCCCAATGTTGTCCTCCTCAAGGAGAGGCTCCTTGCGCTTTACAAGGATTGCAAAGCAGTTTGGAGAGGCAGAAAGTCGTAGGTGAGAGGTGTGTGATGCAAGGGAGAGGACGTAGGCATCTACGATACGACCCACTATCCAAATCCAAGCATAGGAAGAGTGGAGAGTAGGGATGTCAAGGTGGAGGTGGAGGGACAGCTGGATAGGATATGATGTGTCTAGTCCTCCTAGGGCAATCTGTGACAAAATGATGTGTCTAGTCCTCCTAGTACTCAAAATGTCTACATATATGTGCAGTGATTTTGAGAGCGAGTGACCTCCATCTGTGGTCTATAAAGAGGCCCATCACGTATATGAAGAGCAATCAAGTATCTTAGCACTCCGTCTTCCTATATATATGTTTAGGTTTGTATTTCCTCTGTTTTCAAACATTCAATGGCAGTGAACCCTTGCAACTTGTTGCATTGTGATGCTTATATATACCTAGATGGATCCAAGAACATTCCCAAACTCATCCTCTAAAAACACAACATAGTGCAGTTTCAATCTCATGATAGTCACTCACAAGGTTGAAAACCATAAACTCCATCACGCATAGCAGGGACTAGCTACTATGACATCCTCACTGACGCCATCAGCGCCCAATAATGGGTGTACACCATAGTATAAAAATATGCTCTCACACATACAAACCCACACACCCACACATACTTGAGCATCCATTTATACAAAGTCTTCATACTAAGTTTCTGTCGGCACTCCGAAGATGAAGGGCAGACTCAGCCATGACGAAGGCTAGCACTAAAGGAGAAGGCTAATCAAAAAGTAGTCCAAAATCTCTTCATTCAAGTAACAACTACTTGTGAAGTCTAAACGATTGCATTTTAGCCTCTCCCAAACGAGCATCTAAATCTAGCTGATAGGGCAACGCAGCATTTTAAGATAGAAAGAATTATCACAATACCAGTAGGCCGCAACATGGACGAAAACTTCACAAGGTGAAATCTGCATGTCCACTAATATGGCAGAAGCATATACCTAGATGAATCCAAGAACGTTCCCAAACTCATCCTCTAAAAACACAACATAGTGCAGTTTCAATCTCATGATAGTCACTCATAAGGTTGAAGACCATAAACTCCATCACCCATAGTAGGGACTAGCTACTATGACATCCCCACTGACATCATCAGCGCCCAACAATGGGTGTAGACCATAGTATAAAAATATGTTCTCACACATACAAATCCACACACCCACACATACTTGAGCATTATACTTATCTTGTTACATTATACTTCCTACGATTCCATGTGCAATGTTGCTTGGTGAGCCACCAGCATAGTTGCCATAAGTCGTGTTCCATTGGCTTAGTGAAGTGTGAAAAAGTTTTTGAACACTTTGGCATTTTGCTATTTTGACATCTTAAATTAGCCTCAAATGTCTGAAATGGGGAGAATGTCTAAATACGGGCGGGGCGGTTGCTTTTCATTACTTCTCTTTTGCTGGCTGTTGCTTTGCTTCCCCAACTAGCACACTCTTAAGATCCTAGCCCTCTTAGTTTCATCTTGTTAAGTGCTCAAGAGAATGCGGGTGAACGTGAGTATGTTGAGTTGTGGACTGAGTCTTCAGTTTAACCCTCATCATAAAATATATTTAAGTTTTTGCCATCATGCATGGTTTCCAAGCATTGGCTAGTCATCAATCATGTTTGTAAACTCTATGTTGTGGCATGAAATTGTTAAAGGGGTCATAAGCATAGAGAAGCTATAGCACAAGCGAGTGAACCAAGCAGACTCACTCCACAATTGCTCACTCAACAGTCTCCTTCAGCGCCATTGCAGTCTTCGCCAAAATAGTTGCTTTGGTGCGAAGGGTAGTGACAACAGAGCAGAAGGATATGGAATTACGTTGCTGCAATCGCATCCTAGATTTCCCTTTATGTAATTGCAATTCACTCTCGAACATGCATACGCACACCAACATGCACGCAAGTGCATGCATGTGCGTGCCCATATACGCACCCTTACATAGGTCATTTCTAGAGCTCTCTTCCTCCTTCCTCTTTCCCTTTTTTGCAGGAGGCGGATTGCTTTAATAGAGATTTGCCTCGGCCTTCTACCTTGGATCCATGGAATGGTATCAATTGATCCCTCCCCGTCCATCCCCAAACCTTCACTGGCTGAAAAAGGTAATTTCTTTCATGGAAGACGGGCTCAGAGTTCTCTAGGCAAACATCATGTTAGAGCATAGATATACTTTGATTGGTAGAGTATTTGGCTTTCTTTTTTTTAAGAGCTAGTGTAGAGATTTATAGCTCGTAGTGCTTCCTTCAAATTAGGTGCCTCACCTTAAAGACATCGGACTCGTTTGTAGGAGCATCTTCGAACTTGATTTTGATGCCCTCAAGGTTGCCAAATCCGTTCTTGCTGTTAGCTCCCTTGCCATTGGAAGAGGCAAGAAGGCGTTTATGTTTCCTTCTCGCCTCACCTTGGTCCTGTTGTTGAGGACTAGAATTACTCTATCCTCACCCTCCGCTCTCCAAGCCTTCCTAAAGTTTCTATCAAGCTCCTCAATCCTACTGGAGAGGTTCTCCCCTTTTTACACTACACTCCACATCCTCTATCTAATCGTACAAATTCAGATTTTTGTTGTTCTAAGGTCCAAAATTCCACAATGAAAATAAAAGAGAAAACAAAAAACAGGAAAAATGAGCTAACAAATTTTTTTTGAAAAACAAAAGGTAGACATACCAGCAAGCAAAGCAATGCTTATGTCGTCATCAGTGCCCAAGCATAAGCAGCTATACTAGGTTTCTAAGGACCCGTGGAGCCAATTGGGCAAACCCAGTGCTTACTAAAATACGTCAATTAAACAAAAGGGAAAGATAACAAGAAATAAAGAAGAAAGAAAGAAGGTGAATAACCAAAAAACAAAAAACAAATCAAGAAACAAAAGAGACCAAAAAACAGGAATAAAATCTCTCTCTCTCTCTCCCTCTCTTTCTCTCAGAAAGAATGACAGAATGAATGAATTATTTAAAACATAAAAAACTAAAGGAACAATTTTACACTTATGTACCGCTTCCTACAATACTTAGAAAGCACATGCATACTCAATTTAACTCTTTGAATGAAACCGGTTTGCAACCACTAAAAAGAGTCTGCAGACTAGATGATACACAAGAGGGAGTCAATTTTCCCATTCATGGAAGATTAAATACCTGTAGTCTTTTAAGCAGGTTCAGCAAAAGTAAGAGGGTGGGCAGCAATAGACCCAAGAACGACTGTTCTCTCCCCTGCTCTAAAATCATTTCAGTTATTCCATCACCTTCACTATCTTCTTCCACTATGTAATCTGTTTCAACATTAGAGAAAGTTCCAATATTAATCTTTTGCAGGACATACAACTCAAGCAAGTCCATAGCAGCGCTCTAAGTTGATCTGCGCACCATAGTCACTTGTTGAAGTCTGTAAAAAGCCAACCCCGTATTCCAAAAGAATGTACAGGATTGACATGGCTCCTTCTCCATAGAAAACTGCAGCCATACCCTTCTCAACAGCAAAAGTCAATAAGATAGCCTATAGCAATTGCAATAAATTCAGGATGCTTAGCTGTACTTTTGAATTTCAAAGATAATTGTAGAAACCTACAGGGTGACATGATATCGAAGACATGATACGCATTGAAACCGTTAGTTGTATGACAGCTGTATCAGGAAGAACAGTTCCCAAAGCTCCCAGCATGACACCTCTTCCCAACAAAATATCAACTGTGGGAAGCTCTGTGCTTCCGGCTGATTCACCCATTGTGTTGTCTGGCTCAACAGCGTCAGAAGTTGGCAGCCCCCCAACAGCCACTGAGGTGACACTACCAGCAACTAATGCTGCAGCATATCGTAGAAGGCCAACTGGTCCCTTCTTGTGAAATATAACTGCCGCATCCACCCAGTCAAGGAGACGGGCACAAAGCGCATCTTTACTACCTGATCCTAAAGCATGACTACCAACTGCTATGTCAATTGTTGTTGGAGAGCAATACTGAAGTGCCTTCTGCAAGGACAAGGCATGGGGTATCCATGCAGCAAGGCTGCTGGCAATTGGATCCATAAGTATAACCTGCACGACCTCTGCCGCCGAATGTAGAACAGCCCTTTTTAATGCATGGCCTTCTGCACTCACGAAGCATCTGATCAGATAGAAACTACAACTCAGTTGCAACAAGGGAGACATGAAGCTTATGAGATCATAAAACCTTTTATATCAGCCATGACAGAATGAGATTCAGGTTGCAAAGCTTCCATCATTATAAGGAAGACCTGAAATGATGATAAAGACAAACCAATTGTTATGATTGGGAGCTATAGATATCAAAAATCACACCGGTCCCTGTGTGTTGCAATAAGACACAATGATACCTCAGGAAAGTGTGCAATAGCCGACAAAGCTTGTTTTCCAGTCTCTGATCTACAAATCTCCCACACCATCCTTTTGCCTCAGAAAACATAATACTTGGGAAACATGAAATCAAATATACTTGAATGTAACACATCTATCAGAAGCATGAGAAACCTAGTTGATATCTTCTATTACAAACTCATCATCTTCACCTTGAGAATACAGAAAGCTCCCACAGTACCCAGAGAAAACTTTCTGAGCTTGGAGATGTATCAAGCAAGCGATCAATGGCACCAACCTGTGAAACACCATACATCATTTTACTCTATATGATAATCTCAACCTGAGGTTCCTTGCCACAGTACAAAATAGACGGACTCCATTTTCACCTCAATAACTGAAAGTCTCTCTACAACAGAAACATAGGATTGTGTAATTATGTTTACTTGAGATAGCCGTATATTAAGATGCATCCAGGAACATGCCTAAACTCATCATCTAAAGGAAAAATTAGAAGTGCAGCTACCTACCTACTATGACATGCCCAGCACCACTGGTAGCGAAAAACAGTTTTCTGACTTAAGAAAAAAAGATGACCCTTGAACAACACATTTCAATGCATAAATATGCAAGTTATGGTTTTTTAAGCTAACAAGCACAGATTTTGGTCGGCTCCTTCAAGTAAGACAAAGCAAAATCCCATCCCGTTTTTGTCAATTTAGGCCCTTACAATGTATATATATATATACCCTAAAACTAGCTTTTCTAAGCACAGACCAGCATATGCCCAATTGTGAGTTTCCAGATATTGCATAAAACACAAAGGGTACATGTGGTATAGTTATAAAAGGTCTTACTCAAGGCTCTCATTTGAAAACATAATCGATTTGATGAAAACTAGTGATTTGATCCCCCCCTTTCCCATTCACATTCCATCATTGTTGTGAACTAGTATAAAAGCTAATGAGGTCCACATTGTTGTGTAAGCAGAACGATCTTTGTGATAATCAGAGCACTGCGTGCTATCCAGCTCTATGAATGTGTTCTCGTACCATAGAGCCCATTAGAAATGGATCCACATGGGTTTGGTAGTCAAATGCAGTAGCAAGATCTGCTCATAAGTGATATAGCAGCAGGCAGCAGTGCAAGTCTGTACTAGAACTTTGATTACACAACAGGCTAAGGAAGCGAGCAGAGCTGATGGCGCCTTAATCTACAGGAGGAAGTAAAGGCTCTGATACCAATGATAAGACTAGCGAGGCCCGCCTACTTTGTCACGCAAACTCATGATAATGAAGAAGACCAAGAAGGATAGGACTATGAAGCGCACACATTGATAGAGATATCTGGGCGACCCACTCACACACCTTCCCTCCTTAAACCAAGGTTTGTCAATCCCTCAAATCAAGGGGTTAGGGTGATACCTAACAAAGCTCGACTTATAACACCATCACCCACACTCATCATTTGTAGGGTTGCACAGGATGGACTCCTTGGGATATCGGCACTTAGAGCAACCCTATGCTATGCCTGGCCTAACACTTGAACCGGTGGACTTTTGTGGTGTGGGACACAAGGGTTGTTGCCATGCACATGGCCCTTTTTTGCTTATCCTCAAGATTGGAGGGTGATCCTTTACATTGGATCTATGGCTGGTCACCTCGATTTACGTCCATTTACTCTGTTGAATTTGCCAGATAGTGTTAAGCAGGCATGCACATGTCCAAGAAGTCTTGTGTAAAACAGTTGTTTCTTATCCAAAGACCAGTTCAAGGAGAAATCTCCCTCTCTTTTACAACTTTTATCTTTATCATCACTCCAAGAAGCCTTGTGTAGATGAAGGAAAAGTGTGCTTCATTTCTACAATTCTCCATCTTTATCATCACAATCCTCTTCTGGGAGGGGGATGCTATTTTGCAGGCATGGTGACTATTTCACTCATCTGCTCTGTAGAATCGAAAATCCCCAAGGCCGTGCCCCTACCTCTTCTGCCTACAAGTTTCCCCCTAGATGGAAGTGAAAGTTAAAATTCCTGTCTTGAGATGCAGTTGCAGCTCGATGCTTCCAGACTGCTTGAAGGCAGAGAGAAATTTTATTGGTTGTTCACACTGTTGCAGCATCGTCTTACTTCGATACATTTTTTGTTTACAGCATGCACGAGTCCCTGAAGGTGCAGAGATTTGGACTGCCACCTTTCCGTTTCATTCTGTTCGATTTGACATTCAAATCTTGTAGCAGTGCTTATACACCAGTACTTCCAGCAGCTCAAGCATATTACATCTATTTATGTCTACTGGCTGAAGGTGCACGATTGAATCTACAGCATCTATATATACCTAGATGAATCCAGGAACATTCCCAAACTCATCCTCTAAAAACACAACATAGTGCAGTTTCAATCTCATGATAGGGACTAGCTACTATGACATCCCCACTGACGTCATCAGCGCCCAACAGTGGGTGTAGACCATAGTATAAAAATATGCTCTCACACATACAAATCCACACACCCACACATACTTGAGCATCCATTTATACAAAGTCTTCGTACTGAGTTTCTGTCGGCACTCTGGTGGTGAAGGGCATCTGCAGGTCTAGCTTCTGAAGGTCCAGTATGGCATCTATAGCGTCACCCTACGAATTGTAGCTGGGTATATACATCAGTCAGCTCTATTGGCCTCGCTAGCTTCCATGATCTGCTACTTTTGCTTCTCGAGGCAATTGTCTGTCATAGCGACTGAGCCATTGTAATGGTTGACTGTTTTTGAAAGTTTACATGCTTCTGGTATGAGCATAAATTTGGCGGATTACGTCCATTGTCCACCGACTGAAGGATGGCAAAAGCTGTTATCTTCATGGGATTTCTTTAATTCATGCTAGCTGCCAGCGCCTCAGCTGGTTCTCATCCTCTGTAGTTCTTTTGAACAAACATCTCATGCGTCAATGCTCTCTATCTTGGCATGTTTTGATCACCCAGATGCTCCAAGACCTATTCTCTCAGCTATGATCTCATCAATGGATGTTCTGTGGGGACCTTTTACCCATGTATGCCACTTGCAGATTCCGATCAGTCATTCTGCAAGCTGAAGTCTGAGTATCAATTGGCTGATTCTGTCTATTGATTAAAGGCTCAACATAACTCTGCAGCAATGTTCCAATGCAACATTTCCACGGATGCTTTTCTGTTTTGAGCACACCTTTTGGCCGTGCTACAGCTTTGCAACTTACAGCTTTGATCATTGGATTCTACTCTCCTCAAGTCATCTCTGCTCCCGTGCCATCATCTCATGGCATGATTTTCTTTGGCATCAGCAATTCGGATTCTGGTTGATCGTTAAGCATGCAGATGCACGCTGCATCTCTGATGTCTTGTGGGGTGGTATACACCTGCTGATTGCCCACAGGCCACAGCTCATATGTATAGACTCACACCAAAGTGTCCCTAAGCTAGGGGCACCCATACACTGCATATTGGGATCATAACATTCTCCCACCACAAAATAACCCGACACTAAGAAGTTATATAGGTGGCGCCAAGTTTGTGTCCACCCAAAGACTACAATTTCTACCCCACATCTAGCACAAGTGTTTGTGAAGAATTTTATTTAGCCTTTATGGATTACCAGCTCAGATCATTAGTGACCGTGATCCTGAGTCAACAAGTCATTTCTGGCAACAAGTGTTCAAAAAGTTGGACACTAAGATGAGTATGCGTTCATCCAAACATCTCGAGTCAATGGAGCAAGTTAATCCGATCCTTGAGGATATCCTCTGTGCATTTGTCTCTTGAAAACAATCTCCTTGAGGATAGTATCTTCCCATGGCTGCGTTTGAATATATTATAGTGCAAAGCATAGAGTCCATTTCTTTTAACGTATGGACTCCAATCAAAGGCTCCATGGACCATTGGTCTGCAAAACAAAAAGGTATGAGCTGCCATACATTGCATATTAAGTTAAAGTAACATTGCACTCCTTTTAAAGGGTCCCCTGCTTGCACCTAATCTCATACCAGTTGCCATGATCTTGGGGTCATGATATTTCTCCCACCCCAAAACAACCTCACTACACAAATGCGACACTCTCCCAAAAGTCGTCACTACTTGATTTTTCCTTCTAAGAAGCTCATGAACTACCCTGTTCCCTATAATACAAAACTATTTCTCTTGAGGGATAAACAAGACAGATCATGCCAGTAGACAAGGTCCTCAACTGAAAATAAGCTATCAGCTGTGCCTAACATATCTTTTAGGAGACTAAAGCGGAGCTAGATATACCCTCACAACCCTAGTTCACAAGTTGCCTTATTAATCATGTGGATCATCCAAAATGGACCACAATAATGAGCTTAATGGCTGATAAACTTAACCAGTTCTTACACCCCCATAATCTTTTGCAATCTAAAGGTCGTACTAGCCCTATGCAAACACTCAAGGTAAGCACTGCTGATTTTCGTAAACTGAACTCTATTATATGCTGTGCAAAGATCCTCCTTCGTAAATTGCAACATGTCCTATTGCAATTGCAGAAAAACAGGAGCCACTCAAACATTATGTTCTGCAGACAATAGTCCATGGAGCCTTAGGCTAGAACCCATAGATAAACACAAGTGGGCTAAGCTAAGTGGCTAAATGTTTTGCACTATTATACCCAAACTCATCAATGGGAAGATATTCTTCTCAATCAGATTGCTTCCGTGAGACACCGCTAAGCATATTTTTATGCAATCTGATTAACCCGTTCCATCTGTCCATCAGGATGTTCAGAAAAACTCATACTCAGCTTAGTGTCCAATTGTAGCCAGAAATGACTCGTGAACTTAGAACCACAATCACTAATGATTGCAGCTGGTAATCCAGAAAGACTAAATGATTTTTCCACAAACACCTGGGCCAGTAAAGGTCATTCCAATGATCAAGCATTCATAGCTTCAGATAGAATCTAGTATCAATATCAAATCCGATACTATTACCAAATTCGGCACCATTACCAAATCTAGTACCTACATAGAATCTGGTACTAGTAGCATAGATCCAGTTCCAACACCAAATCTACAATTGTTGATGCTCTTGTTTGCTCATCCTAACATGTTACTTAATGATATAGCTCCTTCAATGAAGCCAATATGCTTCCTTCAATCCATTAAAATCCACGACAAATGGTAAAAGGATGCGTGCACACATGCATTGACTAAATTGCCTCCAACACACTCTTCAAAGCTCCGCATGTAGAGCTCCGAAAATTCACAGAGACTAATCCTCATGCATACCGAGGAAATTCACCTAAATTCAAGCAACAGAGTGGCTCCAAACCAATTGGAACATGCTCCTAGGGCTAAGATCAAGCCTAGAGTAAACCAACATGTAACTCTGAAGCTACAATCGGCAAAACCACCAAGCATTAGTAAGGACCATTTTTGGGAGTTGGTGAGCTCACCTCCCAGCCATAGACCCAATATAGAGGATCACACTCCGAGCCCGAGGTCAACCAAGCACCAAGCTTCATCCATGGCCACAATCCATGTATCCCATACCATAGGGACCCAAAGTTCAAGAGTTAGGCTGCATAGTCCTGCTCTAGGTCCCAATATCACAAGGAGTCCATCCGAGATCTCTACAAATGAGCCCACAGCTCATGTATAGAGACTCACCCAAAGGTGTCCCTGAGCTAGGGGCACCCATACATTGGGAATTGACTAATTGGGCCCCTTTTAAAGGCTCCACTGCTCAGACGTAACCTCATCCTAGTTGCCATCTCATGCTATGACCTTGGGGTCATAACATGCAAAGTACCAAATCAAATTATTCATGAGAAAAGAAATATAAAGGTCAATGATTGGATAAAACAGAAAAAATAATAAAGAACAGACTCGCATGTACAAATGCTGCATTAAAACTCTTATGACAAGATTGTGACCAGCTTGTCATCTTCAAAGAACCTTCAATGACTAGTAACAGAAGGCCTGAATCTGAAATTGCCCCCCCAACAAAAAAAAAAAGGCTTCATCAAATTGTCAAAAAGTTTGGCTTCAGACCGTAACTACTCAAAATCTATCAAACGATACACAACCATCTTCATAATATAAGAATCAGAGTAAATGTTACCGGAGAAAAAGCAAAAAGACCACTACACTCATAACCTGCAATGTACTTTTGTTTGCAAGATATATATGACATACGACTCAAAAAAGCTGATAAAACCCATGATAGAACTTAATATGTTTTACAAAATACATTCACATCCTCAAATAGTAATCTTACCACAGAAAGACTTGTGTGAAGCATGCGTCCCACGTCTTGGGTCTTGCACAGGAAACCAGCTGACATTAATGAGCGTGCATGCCTTAAATTTATAAAATCACTTCCTTGGAATTCTTCCATTCCTACAAGTCCAGCAACAAGCGCTGCTGCTGCCTCCTGATCAGATGCAAGGAAAAGTAAACCTGCATTTGCCAATGCTTTATAATGTTTCAAACGGTGCCAGAGAGCTAGAGGGATATACCTTTGTCAGACTAGAATAAGTCCAATCATACAAATTTAGAATTTTTGTTGTTAGAGAGCTAGAGGGATTGTTAGAATGCAGGATGTACAGAGTCAAAAAAGCTTATACCTGCATACACAACTATTTAGAAAGGACAAAAAAGGTAGGAAAGAGGACCTGACCGCGAGCTGATTAATGCCAAGATGAGAGCTTCCACATTTCCAACGAACTCAAGGAAAGATTCCTTGAATCTCCCAAGGGCTGACCTCATCCAAGGGGCTGAGAGTAAGGCCACAAGAGAGGGAATAAAACGCCTTTCCTACAGCATGGCAACACAAACTTAAGTTCGCTAGTTAAATTTTGTGCACGGCTCTCTCAACTCTTCTCTTACCAACCTCCAAGTCTAGCAAACTGTACAACACAGGGAAAAACCCAGATGTTTAGCGAATTCAAAGTTTAATCTCCCAAGATCCATGCCCCTCATCACAAGCTAATTTACTAAGATTTTTGCACCTTCAGCACTGGTAACTAATCTATGGTTCTCAAAATATGAAACTCTGAAGCTAACACTTTTCCATGGAAAGGATAAACAAGACTATTGCACCACTTTTTGCACAAAGAATCGACCTTTTATAACCACAACTGAGCTGACATAATTGAAATGAAACTATAAAACTCTAATAAGATAAAAACATCAGCTACATACCTGCAGAACCGATAAAATATATGCATTAAGATCCTTAAAAGCAAAGGAGTATTTAGATGCAGTGATCCAACTAAAGACCGCATTTGGGGGCAAAGAAAAAGCATTATCATCCCCATCCAGTATTGACCAATGTGCCATCTGAGCAGGAGACCAATCTTGCGGGAAATCGTTGGCATTCAACGAATTCTGTGCCAAGAAAAGAGGGACAGAGAGAGGGAAGGGAGAGGGAGAGGTCCCAAAAAAAAGGAAGTTAAAAGCCCATCAGAAACCAGTCGTGCAGAAACAACGTTCAAGAGCAACATTAATTTCATACCACAAGCTCTTTCAATGAAATGTTGAGTTTCTTGAGAGTATAGTCTGAGACTGCTTGGCCCCTCACACATGTCATGGCAGAATTCTCTAGCAACGGTTCCAACTCACACTGTAGACACAAAACATCCAGTAAATCAGCATCATCTATTTTTCCAATAGCAAACCTGGTAATTGACCCTGGACAACATACAATCCAAGCAATTAAAACAAGCCAACGTATCCAAATGTCAACCACATATCCCCCCCTGCCCTCACCCCTCTTCCTCCAAAAAAGATTAATAAGACCTCAAATCAAGTACTTGACCTGGAACTCAGAAACAAGTTCATACGCATGGAGGTGGTGAAGGACTTGTGATGCCAACTGGGCAACATTATGCCGTCTTGTTTGCAGCAGCAACTTCAGGATTGCACAATAACCAACACTCACATGATTCTTTAGTTCAATTAGTGGTGTATTCACAGGCCACCAGCCTAAAAGTGCCTCACATGCAAAAGCATGTTGACAGGCACATTTTAGTGCTCCTAAAACTAACAAGGCTGTTGCAGAAGACTCAGCTGAGGTGTAATGTAACACGTTCATTAAAAGATGCATACCACCAGCTACCACAAACTGAAAACACCAGTGAGCATCTGTACACAAAAGCTGTACTGCTGCAAGCCCCCCCATCAAGTATTCTTCCTGTTTAATGCAAACAGAGAACAAAAAAAATCAATATAAGGGATGAAACAACAACCGGGGTAAATTAAGGAAACAAACACCACTGGCACCAGAGCGTTTACTTACCATGGACATAACAGAGATCGTCCTTTGATGCGATTGGAAACTTCTCTGAATCCAATCACAAATCACCTCCATTACTGTGGATTCGTTCTCCAAGGTTGAAAGTTCTTCATGCATGACCCTGTTTTGCAACTCCACTTTAATTGCTTGAATATTGTCTCTGGCATGTTTCAGGGCATTCTTTACCTTCCTTTGACTTTGTGCAGGGGTTTTTGTAAGAGTTGGCCATTGTGGAAAGCCACTTTCAATGCCATGTTCAGACAATACAGTAGAAGCCGCTGAAACAAGAACATCAAAAACTCTTCTAACAGTCACATGATCAGAGATTGAGTTTGCAATCTTAACAGCCAAGCTGAGTAGCTGATACATGGCTGCTGACTGCTCTGGATCCTGATAAACAAGCTGCAAGTTCTTCAAGGGTAAAAGCACATTGTTCAGATTTCCGATCTCCTCTTGTAATGCTTGTGGCAGATCCTCATCCGAAAAAACAACCCCAGGTTGTAGGATGAGATCTGATAAGGTGCTGTCAATGTCGTGATCAGCATTGAACTGCCCTAAATCTTTGGCTGAGTTTCCATACACAACAAGTGAAAGTGCACGGTAGCTACCCCTTATGACAAGATGATCTGTCACAGCTGCCTGCAATAGTAAAATTGCAATCAATATTATTAAACTCGCAAAGTCTGTTCAAAAGTGCTCCATATGGAAGATGCGCATTTTCGAGCTACACAGAACTCATGCAGGTAAGATAGCATGAGCGGACTTTCAATCCACAAGGCTCATGCAGGCAAGTTACATAGGTTCTAAATTGCCACACTATAGGACAATTAAGCTCTAATGTATTTGAAAGCTTTTAAGAAAGAGATAGACCTGGACTTCAAGTACGCTTGAGGCTGAAGGGGAATACAAAAATGCTGGACACAGCCGTTTGAACCGAGCTTCTCCACCACTTCTAACAAACAGTTCAAGTGCAAATGATTGTGGAAAGCTCACCCTGCAGAGATTTATTTGGCACCCATGCATCATAGCGATATCATTTCTTGCTTTTTCAAAGAATCGGGTAAACAAGAATACAATGGCCAAGAAAATAAATCAACTTTCACCACAGCTACAATGTAACCCTTTTTAGAAAGAGAAACAAATTAAATTTGTTGCCCACCCTCCCATGAATGGGAGGAGAAAAGAGACCCCGCCCTCTCCTGTGACCCAAACATAGATTCTGAGGACCTTTTGAAAAAGAAGAAGAAGAATACTTTAACATTTTAAAGGCATAACTGAGAATGTTTTGAAACACACTACATAGGCAGAACACGATGATGATACAGGAACCATATGACAAGAAGTCCAATGATCTAAAATAAATAAAGTTCTGTTTTAAAATGAATTACAATGAGCTAGATTATAATGTCAAGAATCGTCCGCACAAGTCTCTTATTTAAAACCTTCATCTAATAGACATCGTAGACCTTTCAAACCAATGAAAAGGTCAGGTTTCTTTCACACACTTAGCATTTAAAAGGAAAACCAAAAATGTGTGGCTAGGATTCCACACATTGACTTTGTCGGTCCACATGTTTGCATAATCACACTATGTGCAGTGAGGAACATGCTTGATTCCTACCAAGTCTCCAAAATGAAGAGAAGAGACTCAATCATGACACACTAGTGCTCCATGATCCTTTACAATCTAATCGCGAAGATTGGTATAGTGTTGCATGCTTTTAGTAATGACATGCCCGGAGCCGCAAAATCAAACAAGGGAGCTGATCGCGCACATAATGTGACATGCAATGAACTTATTTAATTCCCTAGTTACATTCTGCTGCTCGGGGGTTGATGTTTAATTACAATGGTGCAGCTTGTCTTTAAAATAAAGACTGTCTACCTAAAGACTATTCTCGGTTGGAGAATGTGTGGGAAATGGAAGTGAGAGAAGGCGAGAGAATGGTGCCGAAGCAAGCTGGAATGAAATTGCAGCCACACAAATGAACTACAAAGCTAGGATAGTCATAGAGATGAATGCACCCTAACTTGGGTCAAAAGAGGTGGTGTGACTAATTCACCCACAAACTCAACCTCTAACTAAGGTTAGGGGTAAAAATTTTGATTTAGGGATAAAAATTTTAATAAAAGGAAAAAGTGCCCCTAGCTCCTTATTACATAACATTGGCCACTACCTTAGGAAATAGTTCAGAGTAAGGAGGGATGACGAGTGATGGTTTGCCCTTGCCCGGTCGCAAGCTGACTGAGAAGTCACTATCACACGTAAAGCTTTGCAAAAAGCCTCAAACTTTGGACGAGGTAAGGGTAGAAGACTAAGCTGACATCCCATGTTTTGTTTTGAGAGCCGTCTTTGATGTGTGAGGCACTGACACCCACCAAGCATCTCATGGAGAACTCTTTCCCATGCATGTAGCCGCTCCTTGACATAATGATATGAGTTTCAATGTGTTTCGTATGAGCATGAAGCACCTGATTCCGTGCCACTACAATAACACTCTGATTGCCAATGAGAATTGGAGTAGGGTCCTCCAATGATGCATGAAGATCACGCAGCAAATGCCTCAGCCAAATACACTCTACCATGGTCGTGAAGGCTACCCTGTACTCAACCTCACATGATGAAGTAGCCACCATAGGCTGTTCCTTGCTTAGCCAAGAAATGCACGAGTGTCCAAGAAAGTACTACCAAGTATCAAAATCCTCAACCCATTCTGAATCATTGTAAGCATGTAAGTGAAATTCACCCCCCTAGGAAAGAGCAAACCCAGAGATCAGATGCCCTACAAATTACAGAACACACGCTTCCTAGCTTGCCAATGTGAAGTCTGATCAGCTGGGACACTGCATATTGAATGTTAGGACGCGTGTTGCATAAATAAATAAGGCATCCCACAGCCTGGCTGTATACAAGGTATCAAAAAATTCATCGCATCATCAATGGACAGCTTAAGCCCCATCTCCACGGGAGTAGAGATGGGCTTGCAATTCTGAAGATACTTGGACTTCGACAGCCCAATACCTTTATCATCCTGTATTAACTAGATGCCCAAATGGTAGTGAATCAACCTTTTCTCTGACATCTCAAATGTCAGCTGTAATTCAACCCTAAAATCTGCAATTTTTGCAGCATTAGTACCATTGAGTAGCATGTCATCGACATAGAGAAAAATGATGAGAAAATCCCCACCTTCCTTCCCAACATGGAGGGTGCTCTCATATGGACTATTATGCATTCCCTAGCTGGTCAAAAAGGCATCTATCTATCTTGCTTCAAACCATACAAGGCCTTTATAAGCTTGCATACTTTGGCATCCTTGCTAGGTTCCACAAATCCAATGGGTTGAGAAACATAGACCTCCTCCTCAAGGTCCCCATTCAAGAATGCAGTTTTGATGTCCAACTGATGGATCTTCCATCCATGAAATGCGCCAATGCAACCACACACCTAACGGTGGTCATACGAGAAGCGGGGGCAAAGGTTTCATCACAATCTATTCCTTTCTGCGTGGCACGTGCATAGTCCTTTGACACGAGACAAGCTTTGTACCTGTCTATGGAACCATCTGATTTTTCTTTGAGCTTATACACCCACTTCATGCCAATTGCCTTCTTGCCGGCAAGCAAATCCACCAACTCCTAAGTGTGATTTTTGGAGTCGATTTCCACTTGCATTGCTTGCATACAATGCAAATTGTCTCATGTCACGCTCATCTTTCTCAAGTTTGCCACTCACACAGAGTCATAGTATTGGGCATCCCCAGTGTCTCTAGTGCCACTTCATGTACGGCAAGGGAGTGTTGCTGAAAGCTTGTCGTCCTAAAGAGTGCGAAGCAACCAATGAGGTATTGATCTTGCTTCCTACAAAGATCAACCAACACACATATAAGAGAACAAATGAACACCAATGCAAACACAAGGAAACGAGTATTATCATTATTTTTTAATTAACTGGTTATTTATTTATTTAAAACTAAAAATAATTATAAATAATAAATACGAGGGTGGACAAACCAAAACTAAATAGATACCGAAGAGCAGATGACCTCCAAAAATAAAATAAAGCTAAGAATTAAAAGGGAAATGGGCTTTGTAGTATCTGTATTGTTATAAGAAACTCTAGTGACAAAAATCTGCCACAGCCTTCCCTTCTAGATTAGCTACAAATGCTCATAAATTTGGAGAAATTTGTGCACTGGAGCTAAAGGCATTGCAATTTCTTCAAAACTGCAAGCAGCCAGCACATTGTATAGTGCCAGACCTCAAACCTCCAAGTAAATGTATGAATGGACAGGATGAGTGCATATGAGGATAGATGGCTAGTTTCCCTAAGCATCCCTCCGAAGGAGACCTGCTAACCATTTGTAGCAAAAGCTGGAGCCGAAAAATGAGAGTGAATGCTAGATAGGGATGACCCCAGAATCATGGTAGGCATATCACTAATAATATTGCAAATGCCTACATTGGGATAGAATATGCAATATCTACGGAGCGGGATGTGCTATTGTTGCAAGTTGATATTGCCAAGGCTTTTGACACAGTTCAATGGGATTTCATCTCGCAGACCATGCAAGCTTTGGGTTTTGGCACGAAAATGCAGCATGTTATCTACTGGCTGTACAATGATAAAGTTACATGTATATTGTCTGGGGATATTTCTAAAAATTGGACTCTCCGTTGTTCAATTCGTTAGGGATGTCCACTTAGTGCGTTGTTGTATGCGACAGCCGTGCATCCAATGCTTCGATACATACATGTTGCATGGACTGGAAATTCATGGAAGTCACACTATGGTTGCTCAAGCATATGCTGAGGATTCTTTTTTTACCCCAAGGAATACTGAGAGAGATTTCTTCCCCTATGCATGCTCTATCATTATATGGCCTGGCTGCTGGTCTACATGTGAATTTTCAGAAACCTAAGCTGTTACCTTTGCATTCTAAAGATTGGCATATGGCCAGGGGAAACTGTTCCGCCTACTCAGTTAGTTCGCCATCTTGGTTATCCTTTGGGCTGGAGGATTACTCGTCGTTAACAAACTGACTGGGTACTTGCAAAATTAAAGAAAAAGCTTGAATACTGGAAATTGGCAACTTCGCCATTGCATGTTCAACTAAGGATAGTCCAATCTATTTTGGTGGCATACATTCAATTTTATCTACCTTTGATCATGTTTGGTAAGGGAGATCATGGCCGGAAAAGTTTGAGATTGCTTTCAATGCAACATCTCTGTTCGCCAAAGATGCATGGGGGCTTAAATATTCTCAGCATTCATGTGCATATCCTTGCTCATAAGGCAAAATGATGTTGCAATCTATGCAAGGAGATCAACCTTGGGCTGCCATGATGCGCTATTTGCTCTCGCGAATCACGACCTCTACTTTTGGTTATTGGCAGCCCACTCAATGGGATTTTCTACTTGGATGTATTGATGGCAAAATCAAAGGTTGTCCTTTGGCCTCTAGGATGTTATCTGATTGGAAGAATATCCTTTCCCACTTGGAATGGCATGGCCGCGACTCTATGCAAGGCAATTCTTTGATAGCTGAAAGTGTATATTGGTCAAAGGTCTTTGATCCTCCATTGGCTTTACAGGAACCTAGACGTTCCTACTTTATTAGTTTCAAGGGGATCCACTCGGTGGATGATGTAATTCATGATGATGGTACCATGATGTTATTCCCTCTGGCTGCTAGACAATATGGTTTACAGATGCATTATCATCCTTTGTGGCAAACCATTGCTCACATGATTCAGCCTTTTCTATCCGTACTTCCACTTGAGCTTCACAATAGGCTTGAAGATTGGAGTCTTCATTCTCTAGATTCATCAACCCGTCCTTTGAGGCCATCTCACGTTACGGTACCTTCCTTGTATAAAGTTTTACTGCCCCCACCTTAGGTTTCTGATAAGGCAAATCACCTCTGGCGTATGAATCACCCAACAAATTGGTGGAGGAAGAGATTGAGGCAGCTTTGGAGCTTCAAAGTTCCTCTTTGCCAACGAGTTTTTTTTGTGGCGGGTGATGCTAGGAGTTTTTCCGTCTGGGCAGCTTTTGGCACATAGACATATTGCTCTGGCTGTTTGTCACAGATGTTTGACTCCACAAAAATATGTGCCTCATCTCCTTTGGCATTGTCCATACATCCGTGACTTCTTGGGTCTTCTTCGGCAGCGTTTGAGAGCTAAATTACCTATTGCTACCTTTGGAAGCATTTCTAGCTTTTTGGGATTCACCCACGCAAACAGGGGTTTGAGTTGATTTTCATTTGGGTTCGTTATTGGGCACTTGGACTCTATGGAGGATAGAAATCATAGAGTCTTTGGTGATCCAACCTTTTGCCCTTTCCCTTTCTTGTTTGCAAACTTGTTACATAGATTACGATGTATACTTGTCATATAGTGAGATCTTCTACTGATGTACTTTTCAGCTCCCCATTCAAGGTGCCATTCAGGGGAAGCTACTGTCTAATTTAAAGCATCAAAATTTTCATCCCCCAAAAAAAAGTGTGTACATGTATGTGTGTGCGCACGCGCGTGTGTGTAGAGTGTGCGCGAGAGAGAGAGAGAGAGAGAGAGAGAGACCTCTTCATAAGGTTAGAATAAATCCAATCTTACAAATTAATATGTACACCTTCATAAAATATATCCAATCTTATAAATTAAAATTTTTATAACCCTAATGCATTCTTGCATGGATACAGATGGAAGGAAAGCAAACAAATATTTGTGCTTCACAACCCCTTAATCAAATTCAATTGCTAAGACACCTATACTAATGAAGTGGCACCTTCCCTTCCGACCATGTCCTCACAATGATCACCATGTCGAAAATTCACCAAGAGCTGTGTGCTCTAGTTCATAGGCATCAAGCATAGATCACAGCGAACTGAAGTGGGGATGAAGCTCAAACATAGTCTTATTGTCTAAATACCAGCTCAACAAAGGTACAAACATAATAATGTCCACCCTTCCATGTGTCGCTCTCTTGGAGGTTCAATGGTATCCATGTGTGCCTCTCTTAGTGTAGGAATAGAGGGTAAGAAGGGGGCAGGACCTGTCATATGAGCCCCAATGGCTGTCTATTTGGCACACCAAGGCCTAGAAGGGTTGCCTACCTATCAACCTGCAAGCCTCGCAGCCTCCTCACTTGCAGATCCTACCACGTGGACTTCAGCTGCCACGTGACAGCCAAACATCCTCTCGGTCTTTATAGGCACTAATTCGGCCTATTCAGGCCCTAATCCCCATAGAAGCCCCTAGGTGGAGCATCGACTCGCATCCAAAATAGTTTATCATATGCCTCTTTCTATGAGGCTCACAAATGCACATATCTCATACCCACGACACTGCTTCTTCCCCCAAGGCCTCCGATTTCACATATGACAAAGCTGTAGCAGCTTGACATCGAATATATAAATTTGAACACCACTGACTACGAAATGCATACACAACATAATTGCACACAAGCACTTACCCCGAAAGAGAGAGAGTGGGGCAAAGAGAGGACGTGTGCAGCTCCAAAATTTCACAAGCACATATAACAACTGGTTCCGTAAAGCGCACCTACATCATGCAAAAAACAAATAAAAGCATCAGAACATGCTAGCATTGAAATTTAAGAAACCCATACATGGCATTATCCCCAAATAGTCAACGATGATGCAGTCCTTGTGTGCCTGAAAGATAATATTGATTTCAGCAAGAGGAAGACAGCATTATTGCACGTAAAGGTCACAATGATTTTTACGTTAGGAATGGCATTAAAGGATGCAAAATCATATGTATCTCTCCTATTGAGAAAGTGATATGTTTTTATGATCCAAAATTGCTGCTATATAACAATTCATAAATTAGGGTGAAAAGAATTAACAAGAGCCTCAGGGCAAAAGATAATATGCCACAAGCAATGTCATGCCAGAAGCCATGGTCAAATTTAAGCCATATTAGTTAAGTGCTAGCTACTTTTGTAAATGGGCATGGGAGCTCAAAATAACCCCCACAGATCAGAGCTGATATGTTTTATCCGATACAATATTGTTGCAAGGCTATATTTAAATTTTGTCACAATGCTGCCATATAACAATTCAAAAATTAGGGTAATTATGTCTATAAAATAGCCTTAACCAGAGCTTCACAATGAAATAGAATATGTCGAAAGCAACAACATGTGAGAAGCTTTGTAAGAGCGTGGCATTTGGCAAGTGTGCCGTGTGAAATATAATCCCATTAGTTAATTGCTAGCTGCTTGTATGAATGGCCCTGGGTGCTCAAGATAACCCCCACAGATCAGCTAAAGTGTATTCAGCTAATAAAATAATATGAACATAATTTAACCGCAGTTTGTTCCTTTCCTCTGTCACGATAAGAGAGCCTCTGCTTTTCTCAGGTGTCCTATCATTCATTATGGTATTACAGCCTCTCTTTTTTTGCAAGAAATGGTATTAGAGCCTCTTGTCGAAACAATATGCAGTTGCATAACTCACACAAACAAAGCCCTAAACCTTATACAGCTTAGAGTTGCCATTCGACATTTGCATACTATTGAAATGGCATTCGCTCAGTCTAACCCTTCCACTACGAACGTAATTAACATGTACCCGCCTTTGCACTAGGGAAGTGGCATTGGTAATTTTATAATCCTCACGAATGTTGTCACGGATGATTCTCTTGCTACAACAATTTGTCTCTAATCACGGATAAATTTAAATGAGTGTGCAATTCTGTGTGAAGTCTAGTAGCTGAATATGCTAAACATTGAGAGACCAAGTTCCAGCAACATAGCAAGATGTGTCGGGGGAGAAATCAATCCATCGGTATATGCAATAATTAATGTTGCCTCTCGAGACAGTTAGTCGGCAGCTATCCCATAACTTTGGGAAGAAACAGAGAACGTTACCTCGTCCACGTGCTCAGCAAGCCGAGGGTGAAGGAAGGACTGGGCGAAGAGCACGCAGGGCTGGGGGCGAACCATGGTTGCTGTTGAAAAGGTGCTAACATCGTTTATAAGCGATCATCTGTTCATGTTGAAGGCCGCGAGCTAGCTCAGTGTAAATGAGTGCAACACTAATTAAGCGTAAATCCCAGTGTAATGTAATGAACATGGCGACCGCCTTTGCCTGCAAGTCAAACTTATGAGTTGACCTATGCTCTCAACCCCTACCCGTGCACGGCTGCCTTCCTAGTTGGCCCAAGACGAGGGATGCACCCCGACAATGAAAAGATTCATGTCCGGCCCATGAAAGCCGCCACATTCCATGCCCAACTTCTCCAACCCCGCCCCTTCCATTCTTCAACTGGTACACCATATCACATGTCAATGACATAAATTAGCAACCTGATGACCGCCGGGTGGTGTGAACGACAACACTCGATGGCCATCGTCCATTTATATTTCCTCCTCCATGGGTGGGCGGGTGGTGTGAACCCAGCCTTAGGCACCATTCACATGTGTGCAGACAAGGGGAGGGTGAAAGAGGCATTGAACGTCGTGTCCATCGTATTTGGTTTCGTCTGGCCTAGGGAGGTCGCCTAGAGTGTGGACAACCCAAAAAAGTGAAAGTCACGATGTTTGGTTATGTGTGAAATATATCAACGCCTAAACACCATTTCTTGGATGTGTGAATCCTACCTTAGATGGTGGGGCTCATCCTGAAGATAAGACAATCCTTGATTCATTGTCCACCTCCTGTTTCGTCTTAGCATTGTCAAAAAAAAGACCTTAACCTCATACTTATCCCATCTTATCTGAACATAGCCACACAATGGTGTGTTCTTCCTTGACAAAGCCCGTCTAGAAAGTCGACCTACATTACAATCAGCATTGTCGAGCATCCTCATATTCATCAAACCACCTTTGCAAGGCCTATTGTGGATTGCCCTCCTTGTTCTTTTTTAGTGCTCCTACCGATCATGCAAGACTTTCAATGCAGTTGTGCTACACGTTTAATAATCAAGGGCTTAACTTGTTAAATAAGAGTCATATTTGGGTAACGATAGGCTATATGTCCATATATTGTGACCAAGGTCTTGTTTACATGAAAATTACAATAGCATTCATATGTATCGTTATATGGTCTAATTGGTGGATTGGGTGTCATGGAATGGTGGTGGTTTTGGTGTAGAGATTGTGTCATGAAATGGCAGTGGTTTGTGTAGAGATTATTTAAAAATATCTTTTGTGGAGCTAGTGGAATGTGTTATTTTTGTTTGTGCATTTGCACAATTGATCAAATATGGCAAGGATGTAGAAGATGATATAGAAACTTTGTTTTCATGCAATGTGATGTTTGTTGCCTTGCCACCGCATAGAGCCACCAATAACCCTTCTTTTTACAATAAAACAAGATGATCATGGAGTTTGCAAATCCATAGTGTGTAAGGCACTCATGACACCACCAACTTATTGGTTACCTAGTCACAAAAAAATCATCTCACGGTCTCTTCTATGCTTGTATTCCAAGTGTGTTCACTATCAATATTGTAGCTAGCCCTTCTATTGTAGCTTGTGATTCTATTCAATTCTTCCTACAAGCTATACCCAGCTTATAAGGTTTGGATACAAGCTTGTGATTTATTCGATGCTTGCTACAAGGTATAGCCAACTTATGAGGTTTTGATACATAGAAATCTCTAAAGGAAGCTCTTAACGGCAATAGAACAATGAAGTTTCAAAGGTTTTAGAAATAAGAATATTATTGTGTCATGCTCATTGTTGCGATAGTTATCGATTTCTAAATAAGGATCATTAGTAAGATGTGCGAGTCGAAGGAAAAAGTGGAAAGATTTTGATTGGTACCTTTGATTTCAAGTACAATGCCTCTTTTATAGGTTGAGGCAGCCTTATCTCCCACACACCCCACATCATTTACAATGTTAGCGCAAATAATTTCCCTAACATCATAGATTATGTCACACCAATCAATCTAATGCCAACGGTCAAATGAAAACTTCAAGCTCACACAAGACAAACCACAATCCCTTTCACACTTTTTACATTGACACTTAAAGTAGAACCTACTTCACACTGCTTAGCTATGAATAACCAAACAAACTAGTACTAAAACTAAAAGAAGTTGCTACACCTACCCCATCCATACTACCTACGAGCAGACTCATGATTATATACCCCCATGTAATGGTAGTCTATCCTATTAGGACATGGGTTGTAAGGTTTGAACTTTAGTCACCCCCCTTGGCTCCTAATATGTTATAGTACAACTCTCAAAGCCTCTTATAGAACCATGGCTTTGTAAAGTCATTTTAGGGGGACTACCCAAGGTATATAATTTTTATTGACATAACACATTTATAAAAGGGAAAAAAACAAAGAGAGAGAATTATTCTGTCGGCAGGTGTCATCCCTCCTCGATGTTAGTGATGTCTCCTTTTTTGGCATTTGCACTAAGCTATGGATGCTTGGCCAGTCATTATATGCATGGACGAGCCAAAGTAGAGAACTTAAAAGACCCTCAATATGATGGACAATGTTTTCATCAATAAAAATGTAAAACCCCTAAATTTCTACAACTACAAGCCTTATTTTTTTCCCTGGAGCTTGAAAGAACCAAAACATCAATGATTTTATGTTGCAATGTGCTAGGAAAGAATGATAAGCCTTTATATTGTAATGCTTTACTAGCCTTTATCTTTAACCAATGTGTAGCAAAATAGGGAGAGTAGCATAAATTGATGGCCAGTATGTAGGGGAGGATCAGCTTTAGAAAATAGTATTAGGGCAGCACCAGAAGAAGCCTCTATGATATAGGATAGGCGAAAAGTGCAACCCTAGTCGAAGACCAACAAGAGGAAGTGTCGTTTGAGGGGAGTCATTAAGGCATGTGGAAGAGAGTTGACATGGCAATAAAACCTTTATAAGGTCTATTATGGCAAAAACGTTTCAACAACTAAAGTTGATGGTGCAATGTATACCAGGTATGTATGGTGGTTTAAGGACGTTGTGTAATGCATTTGACGGTGTGTAGGTGCCAAGATGGAGATGGACAAAGAGCTTCACAATTTCCTTTAACAAACTTGAAGAAAGAAATTTGTGAGCAGATTGTGATGGTTGACTATTATAGAAAGACTAGCAAGCAGCTAAAATATGTTAGTAGATTCAAGAAAAAACAAGCCTTCTCAAAGATATAGTCAACACATGAAATACAGATGACAGCCAGAGTAGTTAGAGTAAATCTACTCCAAAAGAAGGCATTAGATTTGAAGCTCCATAAAAAAGTGTAGCAAAAGGTATAAGATAGGATTGAGCTTGGGTGCTCTGATAGGATTGAGCTTGGGTGCTCTAATAGGATTGAGCTTGGGTGCTTTGATACCATGTAAGATAGCGTTGAGCTTCAATGCTCTGATACCATGTTGGCTATGAAGTGGCAACCCGTGGAAGCACTCAGTGTGGAGCATTCCACACCCTCGTCCCCTAGCCATGCATACCTCCTAACATCCCAAAAGAGCTAGCTAGGATGATAGGAGAGTCTTCTCTCAAGACCATGTAAGATACCATGTAGGATTGAGCTTGGGTGCTTTGATACCATGTAAGATAGCGTTGAGCTTCAATGCTCTAATACCATGTTGGCTACAAAGTGGCAACCCGTGGAAGCACTGAGTGTGGAGGGTTCCACACCCTCGTCCCCTAGCCATGCATACCTCCTAACATCCCAAAAGAGCCAGCTAGGATGATAGGAGACTCTTCTCTCAAGACATTATATTCAAGGAGGACTGCTTGTTGACAGCATTTTGTATGGGACTATAGTCCCAAAGTCCACATGTCATGGGCATTGCATAAGGGCCCCTTAAAGCACACATCTACATGCAAGAGGGGTGGAGGCTAGCACCTCTAATATAATAAGAACCAACCAATAAAGAAGGCATCCAAGATGACTAGTTACATTCACTCACTTGCAATACCTTGGAGATGGCAATCTTAAACATGCAATGATTGATACCAAGCAATCACTCAAAGTCTCTGATATGTATTACACTAAACTCCTCTCTCCTTGACACATGATTGTTCTAGTATCCACATCATCCTTTACACCTAATTGTTGTAGTATGTACATCCTCCACTATAGTGAGAACATGCATCTATGGTCTCAAAATATTGAGTTGTTTTCAAGAAAGATTTGTATTTTAAACTAGGATAATGCTATCATGTTCAACATGGGCCATTTCTTTAGTCCCTATAAGAACATCACTTCCAACATTCGCAATTTCTTTGATACCTATAATCACATCGCTATTATGCCCTTCATAATTATTATACTTGACATGGCTTTAGAGCCTTCTATATAGTATCTTTATTTCAAAATATATATTTTTAAAGCAAAAATTTTTATTTCATAACAAGCTCCTTCCCATACATCGAATGTTATTGCGTTGAATAAGGCCGCCTTCAAAAAAGCCACTCCCCATTAAATAGTGTTGTGAACTTGTAAACATTAATCATTGTCAACTATGTTCTTCTCAATGATGCCTTTGCATGTGAGCTTCTTTACATATACTTGCAAAAATAGAATTTTACAGACCAAGATAATAATTCAACTTTGATCCTTTATGAATACAATACTTGACTATAATGTAGATAAACCTTTACATATAATTTCTCATAAATCCATAGTGTTCTTCATTCTTTGAGATCGTCACCTTGTATCAAGTTTTCCAATACCTCAAAGTCCCCACATGGACATCTCAATTGTACTTTAGGGCCAAGCACATTAGTAAGTGTCACCACAATTAAACTGTTGTGGGATCCATACTCTGTATTCTTCCAAATGCACTTTTGAAAATCCAAAGCGATTATTTGTTCATGCAAACTAAGGACTTTTAGTGTGGTGAAGATGAATGAAAGAGGAGGTAATAGAGAATGGTAGAGGAAGCGACAGAGAAGCCAAAATAAAAAACCCGAACCCTTGATTTTTTACATATTTAAGTTTTTTTCCCACTTTGACAAACATATTTTGAATAACTCTAACAGTTTTTCCATTTTTTTAAAAATTGAATGATTCCACTGAAGACTTCTTTCTTGAAGCCCTAATAGTTTTTAAAGACATGATTTCTTTTTGTTATGACAATAGAAACTTTGGGAATTAAAGTGAGAGCAAGACCGGCAATGGACACGAAAATGGACTACAGTCATAAAGGATAAGGCTCGATAGCATGATCGTAGAGTAAAGGTATGTGAGGGCTCAGTGGGAGGCAGTACAGTCACCGAGTGGACATGAGTGGTGCACACTATGGTGGTGTTCATGCACGTAAAGAGAGGACTGGTCAAGTATTGCAAAGTTAGCTATATTAGGCGGGTCAAGGCAATTATGGCAAAAGCTCCATAGATGGCTATATAGTGGTGAATGGCATGCTCTAAGGTCTCCCCTCCTTTCTTGTCCCACCATTAGTATTGGAGTGCTACACTTCCATCTTATCTGTTATCATCATGAAGAAGCTTTCTTGCATCACTTGCTACCTTCAAAGTCAGCAAGAGGGCTGGTCGACCATCTTCTTGTAGTTGCTCACTTTCTATAGGCCAATTTTTATCACTTCTTGCGGCGATCCTAACTTTTGAGATAGACCTCGGATCGAGATGAAGTTAAAATAGCAAAAAGTATGAGCTTGAAGTTCTCTAAACACAGCATGTACGTAGCATGATATATCTGCAACACGTTACTCCTATCTCAAGGTGCCTTGTTTGCTCTAGAATTGGTTGTTTGCAGTTTTTTTTCATGGATCCAATCTCATGTATTAGGATGTCCCAGCTTCCAAGGTCATTCGTTGCTTGAATCAAGCAGGGGAGGGTGTCAATTATCCATCTAGAAGCAAAAAAGACCTATCCTAGTGTGTATCCAGCCTCTAGAAGCTCTTCTTCTACCTGCAGCAGAAAGCAAAAAACTTCTTCCTTTTTTTTTGGCATTTGTTGTCCAGAGAGTTTCTAGTGAGGTTTGGTTGCTCGCTTCTACTTGTTGCATGAAGTTTTGTGGTATGCTATGACTTCTTGCAGCCCAGATTTAGGATTAACGCTTTGTGCTTGTGAAGTTTGGGGATTAATGCTCGGTGCTTACAAAGTTTGGTTCGAGACAAGATTCAAGCTATTGTGGTGAGACATGACTTCCAGGTGTTGAAGCTTCTTACTTTGAATTATTTGTGTTTTGCACACTGGTCCACTTACTTGCCACCATCCAAACCAACCAGTTGTTAGAACAGTGAAGCTGAATTTGGGTAGACAGATAATGCCTGTATCCCCTGGCTTGTTATCACTTTACCAAAGAACATGAACAAACCTTTCAAAATTCTAAAAAAGGAGCCCTAAAGGAATTTAAGAACATAGCGGGGGTTTATATTCTAAAGAATTCTGATAAAGTGAAGCTGCAATTGTTCTGAAAACCGTGGAGGAGTCCGCTGGTCTGCCTAGTTTTGCTTCTATGGATTCTCCAGTTGTCCCTCCAAGAAGTGTTTGTGTCGATGAGTCCGGTTACATGATGGTGTTAGGTAGGAGCATGAGGATGAGCATTTGCTTAGTGATAATTTAGTCTTCGAATCTAAATTCAAGGAATTGGAAAAGCATTATGGAGGTCTAGAAGATAAAGTTAACATAATGCAAATGTTGTCTAATCTTCATAATAATTTAGCTCCACATTCGTTAGTCCTATGGCTTAAGTGGTCAGGAAGTATGCTTGTTACACTCCCTCGTTTGGTGGGGGGGAGGGGGGGGGGAGTTCGGTGCCACCAATTTAGTCACCTACTTTCTTCTTAGTTTCTTTAGTAGTAGGCTCGCCTCATGATTTTTCCCATGTCGTAAAAGATTTAAAGCCTCTCAATTTCAATGGTGACGAAAAGGAAAGAGGTAAAGATGTGGTCACCACTTTCTTACAGAATGGCAAGACTGCACAATTTGCATTAGACACTAAGACAATTATGTGCCCTAGAGACCATTCTGTCCCTTGGAGTCAAGGCATATAAATGGTGGTTAAGTCTGACGGAGAGCGATTGATACCTACCTCATGGGCACGGTTCGTGCTACTATGAGTGGTTGCATACCTGGTTGCTCCCTTGGACCCCTGCTCTTGAGTAGGGGCCAATTTCTCCCTAAGAATGAATTGGAGAGAAATTGGGATGCCAAGGTTCAGTGCAAGATGAAAAGTAACCACAACGGATCCAATACTATAGAAAAGTCACCCTAAAATTTTTAGGAATTGATGACTTTAGAAAAATATGTGGACTTATCTGTGGGCTAATCCGGACTATAAAGACCATACCAAGTGGAACAAGCCTAAAATTCTGGATGAGGAAACTAAGTTTTTGTTACGGAATTGTATTTTTGATATTTCTTGCTGTGGAAATTATTTTATCTTAGTCAAGTGTGACTATGGCAAAGTATTCCATAGGAGCACATCGGACGCAGCGGGGGTCTTAGTGGATGCTTTGTGGGGTTTAGTTGGGGACGCCTAACTAATTGTGTTTTAACCAGGCTAGATGGTTAGTATTGTGGGTGATTCCATGTTAATACTAATGTCGCTAGTGCTATTGGTGTTATTGCAATTGGTTGCAATGTATGTATGTATTTTGATGTCTGTATATCAAGCATACAACTATGCTGAGATTAGTTGGTGTGATGATTCATCAATTGATTGTAACAACTAACACAATTGGTGACTTGAGTACAGATGATGAGTTGGATAATGAGGAACGGAGATGGTGAAGGTGATTTGGATTGATCGAAGTATCTAATGGCTATAAAAGCCATGGGCCGTCATATTGTAAACTAATAATTTATTTTATTAATTGTGGATGAGGGCATATTAAGCCTTGTAATATTTTAAGCTCGTGGAGCTATGTTGAGCAATCCCTCTAATTATGGACAAGGGATGCTTTTGGATGTACTATTATTGGCTCTTTGCTTTTTGGAATTACAACTATAAATACTCTAGATGGGAAGCAAGAGCCACCATCTAGGGGGGGCAGATTGGACCCCATGCAATGTCGCTCTCTCTTTCTCTTCTCTCCCCCACTTGTTTCCTGGTTCTTAGTTTCTATGGTTTTGGTAAATCTTGAATTTGTGAGCATGTTTGAGTTCAGTTTTCGTAATAGTGGTATCAGAGCAATGTTGCTCTCTCTTTCTCTTCTCTCCCCCACTTGTTTCCTGGTTCTTGGTTTCTATGGTTTTGGTAAATCTTGAATTTGTAAGTATGTTTGATTTGAATTTTTGTAAGAGTGGTATCAGAGCCTGGCTACACTCTAGCTTTGATTGTAGGAGACAAGTGACATGAGTTTCTGCAATCTGATGACATAGTCATTCTCAAAATGTTATTTCTGATTGTTTTGATTACTTGATCGCTAGGTTTTGAGTTTGTAAAAGTTATCAAATATGCTTCGAAAATCAATGCTGTAATTGCAATTGATGAAAATGGACCGTGTGAGTTTGTTCAAAGGGTATGCGCTAGTTCTTTTGAGTGGTTGGATCAATATATTCCGACTTCAAATAAGCAATTTATGGTTGTTTCTTTACACTGCGTATTGTCAATGAATTAGTAGAAGCAGTCTTTGGATAGGAAGATGAATAGCCATGACTAGAGATGACTTAACCTTAGGGCATGAGGACAATAAAGATTCATATTCTTATATAATTAATGATATTTAAAGTAATAGTAGCATCATGAATGGAAGTCATATGAAAATCACAACCCGGATGTCGCTCTCTTAAGCAAAAGATAATGGCTGTTTGGAAGAAAGCCATAGAAGAAATTATGAATCGAGAGCTGCAGATAAAACAAGGACAAATAGATGCACGATATGCACATTATTGCTTCAACGCATGTCTGGATATATCTTTTATCCTTCTTCTTTGCTTTACTTAATTGTTTTTCTAAAGTTGCATATGATGAGGTCACTATAAAAGAGAGGCTCTACAAGGAATCTCTTTTGAACCACAAAGTTATCAGACTGACGATTGAACGGGAAGCAAAAGAAAGTTGATTGGGGCTCAACTAGGCAAGCAAAGATTTGAAAGGACAAAGGAGATATGTATCTATTCCCATATTTTTGTTTTTCTATTTTTTCATTTTTCTTACTCTTATTGAAATACTCATATAGAGACAAGAAAGAATGGTATGACGATGGAAGTAAACAATTGAATTTGAAGAAGAGTGATACATCAAATTGAAATAGCATGAAAAAGAGAATAAAATATGATAGCGTATATGGGATCTAAGATAATGTAGGTGAGCTAAGAGTTTGTTATGATTAAATAAGCATGATTATGTGCATTAATAAGGATAAGAAGACATATATCATGTGGTATGTATGAAATAAGAAATACAATTACTTAGAGGTCTTGTATCCTCATAGCTTACTTGAGTAGATGCTAATCCTAGCTTAATTGTAGATAACAAAACTATTATTGTGTGATACATATGATATGCTTCGATAAAGTGTTTTGCTAAAATGAACTAAATTAGAGAAAATTAAAGAGAAGAAGAAGCATATGACATTTTTGCTAAGCAAGAGGGAAGGCATGATTGTTTGCTGAAAAGCTTTTTGCTCTAATAATTTCCTTATGGAATTTCTTTTATAGATAATGAGAAACAGTTGGTATGTCAGATAATATCTTCTATGTATTTTCTAATAGTTGAAGAAAATACAAATTGGATCATTACTAGCTACCAAGTTAAATCAGAAACTTTGACATGCGATTAGATAATGATGTACATATACCCTTCTGCTGATCACAGAATAGTATATGTCACTTATTGCTACTCACATCAAAAGGAAAAATAATTATGCTTTGTATTTGTTATTCTTTCTCAATATCATATTGGTATGGGATGGTATAGATATTGAGGAATATAACAAATATAATGTTGGAACCTATACCAAAATAACATAAGCAATGAATAGATGTGGTATAGTACTTTCTCTTGGTATAGGGTAAGAAAAATTTTTTTTTTCATAAGTTTTGAATTGGCTAGATTCATTATCTCTTGGTTAATGAGAGCCTAAGATCTCTTGAAGAAATTTTTTGACCATGATGATACTTGATGAATATCCAAGAGATTACTCTTCACATCTCTACTCGTTGACTGGGAAAGTCAAATACAGAACGAAGGTCAGTTGCAATCCAAGCAAGAGGGACGTTACGGAATTGTATTTCCGATATTTCTTGCTGTGGATATTATTTTATTTTAGTCAAGTGTGACTATGGCCAAGTATTCCATAGGAGCGCACCGGACACGGCGAGGTCCTAGTGGATGCTTTGTGGGGTTTAGTTGGGGACGCCTAACTACTTGTATTTTTACCAGGCTAGATGGTTAGTATTGTGAGTGATTCCATGTTAATACTAATGCCGCTAGTGCTACTGGTCGCAATGTATGTATTTTGATGTTTGTATATCAAGCGTACAACTGTGTTGGGATTAGTTGGGGTGATGATTCATCAATTGATTGTAAAAACTAACATAATTGGTGACTTGAGTATAGATGGTGAGTTGGATAATGAGGAATGGAGACGGTGAAGGTGATTTGGATTGATCGAAGTATCTAATGGCTATCAAAGGCCATGGGCCGCCATATTGTAAACTAATGAATTTTAAGCCGTGGGCTAATTTATTTTATTAATTGTGGATGAGGGCATATTAAGCCTTGTGATATTTTAAGCTCGTGGAACTATTTTGAGCAATCCCTCTAATTATGGACAAGTGATGCTTTTGGATGTACTATTATTGGCTCTATGCTTTTTGGAATTACAACGATAAATACTCTAGATGGGAAGCAAGAGCCACCATCTAGGGGGGGTAGATTGGACCCCATGCAGTGTCGCTCTCTCTTTCTCTTCTCTCCCCCACTTGTTTCCTGGTTCTTGGTTTCTATGGTTTTGGTAAATCTTGAATTTGTGAGCATGTTTGAGTTGAATTTTCGTAACAATTTTCCCAAATCCCATGCATCTAATGCACATAAGTCACTTAGTGCGATTGGTGGTTCTATGTTTCAAGGGTCCCAAAAACATAAAGGACCTTACCAAAAGTTTGATTAGGTTAAGAAACCTAAGAGACCACCCTACTTCTTGAAGTCCTTGAATTATGAGAAGGTCAAACAAGATAAATATTGTTTCTTTCGCTTAGAAGAAGAGCACACTTGAGATCAGTGTCCTAAGTTGAAAAAGAAGAAGATGGGAAGGAAAAGAAAAGGGGTCTGAGAAGGCTATACATACTATACAAGTATTACCCATTGATATTTTCAAGAAGTTTCGAGAGGTTACTAATTGGTATGCCGATTTCTCACCTATAAAAAACTAAAGCGGAGCATCTTATACACTTGTGACAATTGTTTACATCGTTTTGAAAGAATTCATTGTTTGCTAAAAAAAAGAAAATGCAAATCCTTTGTAAATGAAATTTCTTATTTGGGTCATATTATCTCTGCTGATGGGATACATATGGATCAACTAAAGCTGGGGCTATATTGAAATGGCTTGCACTAACAAATTTGGTTGAATTGCAAATTTTTATAAGCTTATTGAGATTTTATCACAAGTATATTAATGACTCTACAAAGATTGATATTACCATGATGGATCAATTAAAGGGAAAGGGCAAGGCCTCCTTATGGGAAGAGCACTAGCAAAGGAGTTATGAGAAATGCAAAATAGCAGTTGCTACCGCTCCCATTTCGAAAGTAGTGGATCCAAATCAACCATCTTGTGGTTGAGATGGATGCCAATGATATTGCTATAGCTGCCATCCTTTTACAAGGAGGTAGGCCTGTAGTGTTCGAAAGTAAGAAGCTAGATCATGCTGAGCACAATTATTCTTTAGAGGGAGTTGTATGCGATTGTACATGCTTTAAAGAAGTGGCGGTACTATTTGTATGGAGAGTCCCCCTTTGTTGGGGCCTTAGTCCCACCTAGAACCTTAGCCTTGCATAAGGGTGAGGTCAAGCATTCACTTGTGTAATCAATGGCCTCATCCTTATCGAGTGCAGTGCGCATCTTCCATAGTGCTATTGGGTTGAGTCGACGGACCGATCCCTACACAAGATGCGGCTTCCTTCTCTTAGAAAAGAAGACACTCCCTGTCTATCCCCTCGAAGAAGTCAAAACTAGGAGGCCTATTCTCACAACTCCTCCATTTGAGGCCCTGCCATGGCCAACCCTTACTGAGGGAGTTTTGGAGGATTGGACTGTGGAATTACTTGGAGATTCTGGATGAGTATCCTCTTGCCTCAGAGATGAGAATGATTATCTTGTAGGCCGGAAAGGCGGATCCATTAGAGTGGTCAGTTCTCGCAATTACTGTTACTAGGTCTTCCACTTTGCCGCCACCGAAGGGGAGAGGTGGAGCCCCACTTTGTATGACTATATGATGAAAGAGAAGCTATTTCACATGATGGAGGAGTGTATGGGCCCCCATGCGATAGATCTTTGGCTCACCCATGGTGATTCTACCTTTAAGTTGAACTTCACTAAGGAGAGACATGGTACAAGTATAGCAATTTGGGTTATTTGTTTGGGGCTAGAGGTGTAGCTGACTCATGCTATGCACTGAACACTACTAGGCTTGGGATTGAGGTATGTTTCATGATACAGTGGGCCCTCAAGGTAGCCTATCAAGCCTCTAGTTTGCCATGGCACATATGCAGACTACACTCCTCTTAAGGCCCCTTCGAAGTAGAAGTCTGTGGTGGTTGTGCAAGCTCCTATGCACAAGCAATCCTTGTTCTCTCAAGCTTCCTATCCATGAGTTGGACCATAAGTGAGTTGAAATGTGCGTGGGCTTCACAACCATGCATGGTAGTATCCACAACCATGCATGGAGTTGAAATGTGCGTGGGCTTCACAACCATGCATAGTAGTATCCACAACCATGCATGGAGTTGAAATTCACAACCATGCATGGCAGTTGCAAAGGGCCGTGGTAGGATGGATAGTGGACTTTCTTTTGATTCATGAGCATATGTTTTTAGCAATAGATGTCAAATGCTAGCACCACCTCCTTCTAGGAAGAGGCTTAGAGATGTGGTCACCTACTGTAAGGGTTTGAATTTTTGTCTCTCAAGCAATGGTGGTTGATGTATATGCTCAGGGTGAACTAACCACAAAGAGGGTAGTGTGAATGGGTCTACGTTTGGGTGACTTCAAGATTGAAATTTTGAATGTATATGCCCCTGGCTTGTAGATAGTAGCACCTCGCATTCTAGAGGCAGTTGATTGAGAGCCTCTCGGGCATGGACTCTTGGATTGTCGGAGGAGACTTCAACAACCTTGAGTTTGGGGAGGACAAGCTGAGGCACTAGGCTACTTTTTACACTCTCAGACTACAGGTCTCATTGGAATGAGGCTCCCGATTCGATATGAGGAGGACCTATTGGATTTGGAGTTTGCAAATGATGTGACCCTTTATGTGGAGGGTTCAGTGGTGGTAAGCCTTGGGGTAATCAAGGGGATCTTGCATACACACTATGTGGCCTTTGAGGTTAGGATCAACTAGACCAAATCCATAAACTTCTCTATTGCGTTCGGTAGCAGAGGAGGCCTACGAGATTCATGATAAGGGGGGAGCCTTTGGCTTTTGATGGATTTCGCAGGGGCAAATAGTGAGATATCTTGGTTGCCAAGTAAGTATAGACGTTTCAACAGAGCAACAGATAGCCTCGATTTTAGAGAGCATGTGGTGTAGGATTCTGTAGCAGAGCTCAACCAAACTCTCCTTAGCACGTAGGGCCTTGGTGGCCAACTTGGTCCTCATTACGATAGCCTAGTGTTGTTGCTTTCATAGAATATAGATGGTTGAGATTAGGCGCTTAGTGTGCAATTTGTTGCTTTCCCATAAGATAGATGGGCTAGATTAGGTGCTTGGTGTGTTAACACTTTATGGGTAGGATCGGATGGCACCCAAAACACTAGAGCCAAGGTGGCTTGGTAGACTGTGATCCTATCGTAGGCTCAAGGAGGGTTGGGTATCACTGACCTTGAGAGTAGAGCCCTTTTGGGCAAGTTGCCCGCAAGTTGGTGGTACGTGATCACCCTAGGTTCCAAGCCCTGGAAAGCTCTTGCTTCAGCAAGGGCTTCTCAATAACACCCCCTGTACAAGTGGATAGTGGTAGCAATCCCACAGATGAATTTTTTTGGAGGCCCCCCTCACGAGGAAGGGCTCCTCCCTTGACGAGGAGCCTTTTCAAAGTTTGGAAACGCCTATCAGGGGACTCATCTAGGCCCTCTCTATATGTTGCGAGGAGTTTGACTGACAATCGATCATCTGGCACTTGGAGGTTTGGGGTCTAGAGGCACATGTTAGAACAACAATCACATATTGGCTAGGCACAATGGGATAGTGGCCTAGCAAGCTCTTTTGGGATTTGGTGTTCACTCTCCCTTTGGATGTAGAGGCAAGGGTGCAGGAACTCTTGCAATCTAAGAGGGACAACCATATGGATATTAGAGATTGACACAACACTACTTGGACCTCCCATCATTGGTCTATATAGTTATTGAGGATAGAGGTGCCTCTCGAGATTTAGTTCCTTCAGTAGCAGCCACGGGATTATTACTGTCACAATTGCTATAGAGTGGGGTCAGGGGGCCTCTGATAGGCTGAGACGGAGAGGGACTAGTGGGATGAGGAGGTCCTTGATGTGTTAGAGTGGCAGAGGATCAAGATAGTAGGCCACTTGGGCAAGGTTTAGACTATTAACCCAAACAATCTTATTAGTTGGACAGGGAGCATGGTGGTGCCTTTGGATTTGGAAGAGTTGGCCTCTTTGGGACATCTAGTGGGACATGGGTGAGTGGTATTGTCCTGCACAAGTAGGGTACATAGACAGGGTTCTTCTATACGACCCGTATTGGCTGACGCTTAGAGCTGGAGGTAGGAGCGTGAACCCCCTCGAGAGAGCGTCATTGGGTAGAGCAAGACGTTCCTTGTGAGGTCATCTCATGCTTTTGGTCACACCTTTGGACTAGGCTCAATTGCCATTGCTACATTGACAGAGTGCTAGAGATGATACCCCACTATATTTGGGAATGCCTAGTAGTGCAGAGGATCTAGACGGCAACTTTTAAGATTGTCACAATAGATGTAGCGAGACTTCACATGGGGGATGGTGGCGTGGCTTACAAAGGGAGAGGATCTAGATGGCAACTTTCAAGATTATGGATAGCACACAATAGATGTAGCATGACTTCACATGGGGGATGGTGGCGTGGCTTACACAGGGGGGGTCACGCTTTTTTCATAACCAACCTCTCTATCTTATGGGCTTCAGGGCCAACATGTCTCTAGGATTGATGCATATGAGGCATCACCCCTATTCTGCATGCGCCCTCTACCTTTGCCAGAGGATAGCTTTTGGGAGATGGTGTCCAGCATCACAGCTTGGAATATTTGGATTCTTGCTGCAATTTGTTGATGAGAGGTCATTAGGTTTCCATGGCAGCCACGTGGGACGACATTAGGTCATCATGAGATATATGTGCTTGAAGCATCCTCTATATTATCCATCCTTATTCTTGTGCCATAGTTTGAGAATGATCAACCTCAATTTCTTAACTTGGAAGCTATTTCTCAATAAGAGCTCAATCAACTTCGAGCTTTGGTCAACCACATTGTCACCAATCAGTCCCTAGGGTCCCTTTTCAAATCTTGACTAGAGGTACATAAGGTGTACCGAATTTATGGGTCATCTACAAATGCACAATTTGATTGAAAAAAATAGAAATTGTATGTCAAATACTATGTGGCTAAGTTTTGGCAAGGCTAACAATTAGAAAATTTGGATTGCTCATAAGATTATCCTAGACAGGACATGAGAGTCAAAGGACTCACCATATGTAACCCTATTTATTCGCTAGTCGAGATTTGAAAAGAGGACTCATTCTATGGTAATTTTTTAAATTGAGCATGTTCCTTACACCCAAGTGATCATACATGAAAATATACTTGCATAGGCTTATCATATGTTAGAATTTGATGATTTCAACCATCTAGTTGCATTTGAATCCTCGAGATGAACTTGAATATTTCAACTTCTAAATGAATTTGGAGAACATATATATACCAATATAAGTGCTTATTTGGCTATATTTTGACATTGTATGAGAAATTTATTTACTTTTTAGTGAACCATTCCATGGGGGGACAAGATGAGCATGTTGTCCCAAACGTTCCCCAAGGAGGGGAAATCAACACGTCATGTTGTCCCCGTGTGGTTTACTAAAATGCACATTGTGCAGGAGATAGAAGCTCAGGATTTGATGACTCTAGACACTACTACCCCAGAGGTTCAGATATTGGTTACGGAGATAGCTATTCAATAGGAGATTGCTCAGGCTACAGTTACTGTGATGGATGCCTCTCCCCAGCAGTCCATTGAGAGAGTGGTTTTTTATGACACAGGTCAGAGTTAGAGCCCATCCTAGGATCTCATGCACCTATACGAGGTTCCCTCGAGACCCCTTTCATAGCCCTGTCGCACAGTACCTTCCTTTGTTGCTATGCGGAGCGTCCTTTTAGACACCCCTCCCAGTACAGCCTCGTCCTTGCAGCTTTTCACTCCTGGTTTATCCAGATCTTTTGCGAGTGTGGTCACAGATTTTGCTCAATACCCAGACAGGCGTGAGGATTGGGTGATCCTAGCAGATGAGATCGAGCGAGATTATTAGTCACCCACGCAGACAGGCATCTCATCGCAGATTCTTCCTCTCCCTCTCACCTATTCCAGGAGCAGAGTCAGGATGGCTCAGCCCTCTTCAACTCTTTTGACTCCTAGACCTGACCCCAGGATGGTTGACAGAGATCTGCCCGTTGAGTTTTGGCCCTTTTTGGCTCGAGGGGTTATCACAGACTCCCTCACTTGATTGGAACTTCTACCGGTGTTTTGCCGACGGTCAGAGGAGGTAGAGGAGTACTTGGGATCTGTTACTCTCTCTAGAGAGGGGCACGTTCTTCGTTTCTCCGCAGGTAGCTTTTGATCTCGGGGGAGCGAAAGCTGGTCAGCTGAGTTACTTAACAGCGAGATTGCTAGACAACTCATGAGCATGACTCAGTTTTCATCGGTTCACCGTATTGTTAGCTTGTAGATTCATTCTTGCCCTGGGACTCTTCGACCTGGCTTCGGTGGCAGGGCCTTTCTGTTTTTGTTCTTTGAGATTCAGGGAGACTTTGATTTGCCCAGGAGTGCTCGTTGGTTTGGCTTTCAGCTCCTCAGTTTGCGCTAGAGTACTATTCCCTTGGATGGAGCCATTTTACATGAGTTGGGGTAGATTTGGAGTTTGATCAGAGAACGACTTTGGATTGCGCCGTCAGAGAGAGAGTTTTGTGCCGTTGCCAGTGGCACCCCCTCACTTCCATCCAATGTCTAGGTTGTCCATCATTTCTTGGAATGTGAGAGGACTGAATGGCCACAGATTTACCTCAGATGCAGATGGTCGTAGATTGGGAGTTCCTAGATTGCAGTTGCTTAGGGACTCCCTTCGGTTTATTTCCTCAGGGTCCCCTCGAGACATTGTGCTTATCCAGGAGCATAAGCTCTCCTAGGACAGGATTGACAGATGCAGATCCTTACTCAGAGGACAGAGCCGAACATATTAGAACCCAGTGGATGGCATGAGGGGAGGAGTTTGCATTTCAGTTTCAGCTAGGTGGGCCTCAGAGATCACCCAAGAGGGTATACTAGTGGAGAGCAGAGCATGCTATGTTATTCTTCAGATTGAGAGCACAGTAGTTGGTGTTCTCAATGTGTATGCTCCCACGGATCCAGCCCACAGACGTTTTTTGGAGTCAGCTCAGAGAGTCCCTTCCTCAGGCAGACACGTGGATTGTTGGAGGAGATTTCAACATGGTTGAATTCTCTGAAGACAAGTCGGGTCAGACAGAGGGTGGCCTTTCTGATAGGGAGAGAGTGGAGTGGGATAGTTTTGTTTTGCATGCTGGACTTCATGATGCAGCTCAATTGGACGACTTTCATTACTTGGCTGACAGTCTTTACTTCTCTTGGTTCGGGGTTTTCCATGGCTCTCTTTCTTTGGTCAGACTTGACAGGTTTTATATTGGCCAATGGGGCCAGGCCAGAGGAGGACAGATTGGGATCCGCCCGGGTTATGTTTTATCTGACCATGCTCCAGTCCTATTATAGATTCTTCCTACCTCTCGATTGGAGAGCATAGGCTCTGTGAGAGTTCCGGACTTTGTTTTTTAGGACACAGAGTTCATGGAACGGTTGAGAGAGGCTTGTTTGTCAGAGAACACTCCTGTGGATCAGGGTTGGTTGATGTGGGTAGAGAGGGCTTTGGCTAGAGTCAACATGGCCTGCTAGTTGAGGGCAAAAGAGGAGAAGGAAAAACTTAGAATCAGAGATCGGAATGCAAGAGCGGAGGTATCCAGACTTCAGAGATTGATTCAGAGTTTTCCTCATTCTCTTTTCATCAGAGGGCAGCCTGGCTCAGGAGAGACTAGAGGGATTTATGGTATCCAGGCTCAGGAGAGACTAGAGGAGATTCAGGGCAGGAGGGCCTAGTTCAGGTTTTACTCCCAGCAGACTTTCTGGATTCAGAAGGGGGATAGATGCTCTAGAGAGTTCTTCAGGGTAGTGGGTCAGAGATACTCTTGGGACAGTCTTCATAGACTTGTGGATGAGGCCGGGTCTCTTCAGACGGACCCTCACCGTCTTGTTGAGATCACTTATGATTTCTATTCCACTCTTTACACCGCCGATCTAGTCACCAAGGAGATGATTAGAGCCAGAGAGGAGATTTGGAGCCATGTCCCTTTGATGGTCTCAGACAAGATGAGTCATGTTTTGGATAGCCCACTATCACTGCTGGAGATCACGGACGCGTTACATGAGCTGCCCAGAGACATGCCCGGGGGAGGATGGTTTGTCACCACTTCTTTTTAGAGCTCTTTGGGATACGATTGGGCCTCATCTACTCTCTGCCTTTTCAGAGGCTCTCGATACAGGATCTTTAGGCAAGACATTATGCACAGGTATGATTTGTCTCATCCCGAAAGGGGGAGACAAGACAGTCCTACGTAATTGGAGACCCATTACACTTCTAGGGACAGCCTACAAGATCCTAGCGAAGACCTTGGCTCTTCGCCTAAAGCCTATGCTGCCAGATATCATCAGAGCTACTCAGACAGGATTTGTCCAAGATCGGAGTATCTTGGATAACATCTTCACTTTTTGGGAGGCCACTCACTGGACGAAGGAGAGTCAGCAGGAGATTGTAGTTCTTCTTCTCGATTTTGAGGAGGCTTATGATAGGGTGGACTGGGGTTTCTTGAAGGGCACTATGAGGAGGCTAGGCTTCAGTGATAGATGGATTTCTTGGGTCTCCTCACTTTACTCCCACTCTTCTAGCAGGATGGTGGTCTGTGGAGGCAGAGGACCCGGCTTTTCAACTATCCAAATCGGTACGATAGGGATGCCCGCTTGCACCTTACCTTTTCCTTTTTGTAGCGGAGGCTATGGGATACTTTATGCAGGCTACCAGTCATGGCACTTTGGGCCTCCATCTGCCTATCCGACAGGAGCAAGAGCTTCTGGACACTGAGTTTGCTGACGACACGGCACTGACAGTCAGAGGAGATGCATATAGTCTTGCTACTGCTGCGGATTCAATTGACAAGTTCTGCCTAGCCTCACGGGGACTTGTCAATTGGAACAAATCAAAAGGCATCTGGACTGGAGCTCAACAGGATACCCCAGCATGGGGAGGAGACAGGGGCTTTGTATGGATTCCTAGAGGCACCTCCACGAGATATCTAGGCTTCAAGGTTGGCATTGAGGTGTCCTCGACGTAGCAGTTTGCCCCACTTCTTGAGAGCATCCGGAGAAAGCTAGCCTACTGGAGTACAGCTAGACTTTCTTTGGCCGCAAGAGCGCTGGTACTCAACCAGGTTCTACTAGTGACTATGTGGTACGTTGCGTCATGTTGGTGCTTTCGTGTTGACTCGATCTGTCAGGTGAGGAGATTGCTCCAGAACTTTCTATGGAGTGGTGGCGACGGTTCTGAGGACACTAGGGCCAGGGTTTCATGGGATACTCACTTTACCCTCCTCGCAGGGAGGACTTGGGGTTCTTGATCCTGAGATGCAGAGCAGAGCCCTTTTAGTCAAACTTCTTGTTATAGGTTTGACTCTAGGAGATCAGCCGTGGAAGCAGTTCCTACTGCATGGGATTCACCAGTGCACCCCCAGAGCAGCAGGCCAGTGGGCAGGTAGAGTCAGTCAGATCTTCCTGACGGACCAGCATTCTTAGCCTTCCTCACCACTTGTGAAAAGGCTTATTCAGATTTGGGATCATTTTCGACAGCACCATATTAGAGCAGTTCCCTCCTCCAGAGAGGAAATTGCCCGACAGCCACTTTATCATAACCCCTGGTTCAGTATCAGGGATCTTCCCCTGGTATAGAACTTAGGACTCCCTTGGCTAGATGGCATGCTTAGGGGGTTGTGACAGTCGGAGATTGGTTCAGGGGAGGTGTGGAGATGTCAGAGGAGGAGATCAGAGATAGACACGGGCCACTTGGACAGATTGCTGCCACCAGATTACTGATCATGAGAGCTATTCCTCAGGAGTGGAGGGAGATGCTTACAGATCCAGCCTATGTTCATCCCATCTCTACTTGGTCAGGTTGTTTTAGTGAGGCAGGGCTATGCATTGGAGTTCGTTTAGGACCGGCACCGTTTACTTATTTTGAGACGGACTTCTCTCACATATTGTATCCCACTCAGTCCCTAGATCGACAGGAGCTTCTTTGGCAGAGAGTCAGGGTCATTGGTTGCCTAGGTAAGGAACGGGCCACAGATCCTTCCAAGTTGACCATTGCAGAGGATCCTAGATGCAGACTTTGGATTTTTCAAGGTCGACCTCTTGCGGAGCTCGACTGGGACCCAGGTGAGTGGGCGTGGCTTGCTCCAGTGGCAGGCATTCGTCCTCTTTCCTTTTTCCAGTACTCGACGAGGGCAGGTTACAGGCTTCAATAGAGAGACTCTCATCAGAGGATTTGGAGCCTTTGCTCTCTTTGAGTCAGAACCAGGAGATCACAGTTTCTTCATGCAGCGTCACCAGAGACGGGGTCCCACAGAGGTCAACATCATGGAGCCACAGGATTTACTTTTGGTACCTGTACCAGCTCAAGATTCCATGCCTACTTCACCTGCAGGGTCAGCGTGGAAGGTGATTTCCAGCATACCCTATAGCAGATATGGTGTCGCGATGTTCTTTTGTCCTTGGGGGCCATTTATGCACGGAGGCCGACACTCTTGCTTCCATTTGGACGGAGATTATCTTCACTCTCAGGAGTTAGTAGGAGTGGTGTACAGGTACTCCAAGATGGCCACACTACAAATTGCTAGTTTTTTGCCTATACTGGACACACAATTGCCATAGTAGCATAGATAACAGAGACCATCACTTTGCAATTGGCTGGCCTCAAACTTCCATAATAATCATTCTTGTTTGCGTCCATAGACCATGTAAGGTAATACAATCATCATCATCATCTCTCTCTCTCTCTCTCTTGGCGGAGCAAAAATGACATACTTGCACAAAATGAAGTGACCCCTTATATAATCTACATGAAACCTCCTTTCTAGAAGTTTACCATAGGCTTAAATGTCCATAAGATAGCAGAGGTCAACTCCCAGTTCACGCATCTCAGTACACCGGTGAACTACGCCTTGATTGTTTTCATAGCGTCGCCATCTTCGAATGGATTGTTTCCCACTGTAGCAACATGAACAGCAGCGAAGGAGTGCCACTGTACTCAGGAAAACTCCATCCAAAACTCGTTCAATTTTTAATTTCGCCACGTTTCATTAAAAAAATCCCAAAGACGTCACAGAGTTCGCTGACTTTTCTAGCATGATTTTAGTGGCATGTTTTCAAAAACCATGATCCGTGCTCGCCCTGGGAAAATGTTCAACCCATCCGTTATAGTTAGCAAAGCACAGACCATTGTTTCTGACAGTAAAATATCTTACCAGTACTAACAGAAACTATCACCTTACTCATAAGTTTAACACTTTCCAGTACACATGTTCACTAGAAAACCACAAACCACAATTTCCCCCAAGATAATTTATTACTTCTTCAAAAATTAAATAAAAGAATTACATCCAATGGGCTTGTTTGTATTCACGGCTTATATTGACAGCTTGTAGAATGGAAGATCCACCGACTGCAAAGGCTTTATAAACCTTCCTGTAAATAAGCCCGCAAAACACTAAACTCAAATTTGATTCAACATGGGGTTCTGCTGACAGGCCCTCATCTCATTCATGAGATTTACAAACTTGCCACCATTTTTAAGTCCTTGCGTCCAAGGCAACTCTCTCAGGAATACATAGCCTGGAGTTTGTTTTGCATTCAAGCCCTTTGTGTTGAAAGTATTTTTCAATACTAGTTTGGCAGTATATGATACCCTCAAATTCTGGATCTAGATGCTCCAATGCATGTTCTCTTTTCAAGAAGACCCATTTATTTGTACTTGTGTTAAAGAATGTAAATTGCCTTGATTCTGACGAAAGAGGTATTGACACTCACATTTGCGAACCGATCTGCTGTGAACTGACCATATCAGCCTTTCTAATCGTAGTTTTCTAGCTCTGCCAAAGCTTACATTTTGCTTCCATTCTTGCCATGTAGAAATACACTGAAAAATCAAGCAATCTCTTGATCACAGCTGTGAATTTTAGTAGATTGCTTGTGAAATACCTTGCTCCTGCACCATCAAAGGCTCAGCTTAAAACCAGCATCTCTCTCTCCTTACCATGTATCATTCCAACAGTCAGACTCAATTTTTGGCCAATACAAGCTGTTGCAAACTGGCACTAAAGCACTTGTACTACTTGCCACTTGTGGAACCCCCTCCAATCTTTCCATAAAAGCCAGCCCCTAGAATCTCAACCATAGGTTTGGCTTTGATAAATTATATAACACAAGCAATTCTTGAAGCAGAGCTGTGATGCCATCGACCCTCCAGAAGATTTTACTTGGATATTCCATTTGTTAATTTCAGGAAAGGGTCAAGGATAGCTTGAATAAATTGTCTTCTGCAACCATGGAGATGTTTGTTTCGCACAGACTCTGCATGAGTACCTGACAGAAAACCCTCTCTAGTCAGATTACCTAGAAGCAAACATGTCCACATTCAACAAGCCTAAGCATATATAGATTGAAATAAGTTTCTTGGGTTGTAAGAATGTTCCAAAGTCCACTCCAACACTAATACCACGAGTCTTTAGATCAAAAGATAGAAAACTACAATCCTACAAGGAACAACACCACTAAGGCTATCAAATTAATCTTCAATAAATTGCACTTCGCCATCCATAATCAATTGTCAAATTTTAAAATTTTTTTTTCTAGATACCAGTCACATGCATCGCAAAAGAATTCATATAACGAAGTCAAGGTCTGACCTGGGGGTGGTGGCAGACTCCTTGACAATGCTACATTCCTCCCTTTTTTTGCTGCAGCCGGCCTGGTTCTAGGGACTATTGAAGAATGGCACCCATGATGCCAGACCTGAGAGTGGCACACAAGAGCCAGATAACGACCGCAGCGGTAAGCCCTACTCCCTGGCAGCAGTAAACAAAATCACAACTTTCAAGGTGTGCTCAGGAATCCTTAAATGGTAAAAAGCATCTTTGACGCAAAAGAATTCATATAACGAAGTCAAGGTCTGACCTGGGGGTGGTGGCAGACTCCTTGACAATGCTACATTCCTCCCTTTTTTTGCTGCAGCCGGCCTGGTTCTAGGGACTATTGAAGAATGGCACCCATGATGCCAGACCTGAGAGTGGCACACAAGAGCCAGATAACGACCGCAGCGGTAAGCCCTACTCCCTGGCAGCAGTAAACAAAATCACAACTTTCAAGGTGTGCTCAGGAATCCTTAAATGGTAAAAAGCATCTTTGACGGATTCATCGTGCAGTCTTGGAGGTCTGCAGTTCTCGTCTGATCCAACCAGAAATCTGGACAGATTCTGTAAGAAAAAACCACTACTGGGTTAGGACTGTGTCTTCCTATTAAACTGCTCACAATTGATAGAAGCACAGTACTCAAACATTGCCTTTTTTTATAAGCCATGCAATGTGACTATCAAGGAAACTAGATGCTTGCTTCAACCTTTCGCCAATATGGCCAAGTCATCTAACTTCAAGATTTCCCCTAAACAGGAATCACAGGTAACCCTGTGATTCCAGCCATCCTAATAATTCCACCGCTGCAGAATCCATTGCCAACTTTTTTCCCTTTCTTGGATCACCAGAACATTCGACTTGTCCTATGCCAGGAAGCTTCAAAAGTACAGTATATGTAAACCTGCCACACAACTGCAACCTTGAGGATAAGAAGATTCAACTGTATGTACAGTAAAATTTATTCCATTTGAAATTGTGGTTATTCACACTGAAATTTATTCCATTTGAATCACAGGCAAGTACACTAAAATGGTTTTCCATCTTCTTTTTGAAAGATGTTTCTTACATCCTATGATGAGGCATGCCATCTTCCTTGGAGCACAAAAATATGGGATCCATCCATCTGTTCCTTGCACACGTTTGATAAAGCTGTGCCCTTGCCATTCCTTTACTGCACTCCAAATGAGATAGACTTCCTGTAGCAGTAAAAATTAATTTGTTTCAAAATTTCAAAATCTAGGACCCTTATCAGCCTTTCTTCACAAGTTTCTCTGCAAGGGGTGAAAGTTGCAGATATAAACAGACAACATAATAGCTATACAAGACTACAAATTGAAATAGCCCACAAAATTAGAGCTAGAAGAGAAAGATAATGTAGTCACAGTATAAATTTCAATGAAACAAGGATAGTCACTAATAATCTGCAAGATCTACTATACATGTGTAACTCTGACAGTTCTGACAAGCACAAATCTTTGTGAAAATTTTATCTTGTGAGCAACGAGGTCATTGTGTTTTTGTAACAGATTGAGAACAATTTTTTTTTTCAAAATCTGAAATGTGACTCAATCACAGACCTAAGGGACACATCTAGCACAGATATTGTCAAATTCAGAATGGAAACATGGTTCACATTATGCTGCATTTAAAGCAACTTGTCAGCTTTGCTTATCGATTGGCATGGGACCATACACCTTATCGCTTCATGCAACCCTGATATTTGCAAACACACAGACTTATCTTTTGGAGGAAAAACAAAAAAAATTTAAAGAAGCTTTGGCTCCAGGGACTGCAACATTGATCAAATGTCTAAGCAGTCACCTCCGCATTGTCTTACCTTGATGTTCATCAGAAGACAACTTTCGTATTGTAGGTCCCTCCGTAAAGTATGACCTGTCAATGCACTGCTGCATGGTTATGACCTTTCCTTCTCCTAACTTACTCATATTTCCTTGCTCCTGGATGGCAGTCATGATTGGCATTTCTGCGAGTCTCAACTCCAAAGGTTCATAAATAACATTTTCTGATCTGTCTTGCTCAGGTTTCCTTAAGGTACAGGCCCTTTCGTGTAGCACTTCAATGCTACAAGAATGGGAAACTATGGAATTTCCTCCTGTGATCTCTGAGATGCTGTCAGCCTTCACTTTTCTGAGATCTGAATAAATTGCAACTGATTCTGTAGCAGCAGGCATAGGGTGCAGGCTGGTGATCTGGTGTAACAGTCTACTTAATTCACTTGCCTGCTCATAATGTTCAGCTTTCCTTGACATTGGAGCTGTTAGCTTTGTTGGCAATGGTGTCTCAAACGAAGAGCCAGAGGCTGTCGCTTTATCTGTTAGTTCTATTTTACTTTTACATGATGATAATTCTACTCCACTGCCTTCATAATCTCTGGTGATTTTTTTGTCAGACGGGGGGATTTCAGAGGGATGTCCATCTAAAGAAAACTTCACCTTGTCCTTTTCTTGCTTGTTGATCTTTGTATCGATTCCCCATTGTTCATTGGGAGACCATTTCTCTATTGCAGGTGTGTCTGTAAAGCATGACCTGTTGACAGAGTGCGTCTTTGAGACGTCTTCCACTAGCTTACTCCTACATCCTTGCGCTCTGATGCAACTCACGGTTGGCATTTCTGTAAATTTCAATTCCAAAGTTCCACCAGGGTCATTTTCTGGCCTGCCTTGCTTGAGTCGTCTGAAGGTAGAATCCCTTTCATCTGCCACCTGAATATTGCAGGGTGAGGAAATCGTGGTATTTTCTCCTGTAATTTCCAAGTTGCTGTCAGACTTGAGCTTTCTGATGTCTGAAGCCATAACACCTGATCCTGAACAAACCATAGTCTGCATAGGGTATAGATTGGCAAACTGATGTAATAGCATTTCTAATTCACTGGTTTGCACACTTGGCTGCTCATAATATCCTATTTTCCTTGATGTCACAGCAATTAGGTTTGATGACGATATGTCAAGTGGTGATGCACAAGCTGTTACTCCATCTATTATCTGAGATTCAGTGTCGGATGACAGCAATTCTATTCCTCCAGTGACTTTGTCGAATTCACCCAAAGAACATGATATTTTGCCTTTTTCTTGTTCGACCTTGATTTTTGTATCCAAACCATTAGAAGAATTTGACGCATCTAAAAATTTTGGGTCAGCTGGAAAATAGGACAGATTGTTTATTTGTGCTGGACAAAGAGAATCGGCAAAGATGCCATCTTCCTTTGATGGTGCCTGCACTCGCATGGAAATATTCAGAAATTTGTCTGCTGGATCGCTTTCATCGTTTGATGAGTCCAAGTATCCCTTAATATTCTTGTGACTGTGGACATAACCCAATTCCTGTACGGGAAGATCATGAAAAACTTTGAAATTCACAGCACTGCTATTGATAAGGATCATTGCGTGCATGCATCCATTCATCCATTCATAAATGCACGTGGATGATAGATGCCGGTATGTATGCATGCATGAGTGTGCAATAATCCATGCATGCATAAATGCATGTATCTATATATGCATATGTGCACATATGTATGTACCTATAAATTTCTGTATGTATGTAAGATGTATGTGGATGGATGCTTTCATTTATATATGTAAAGTACGTATGAGAACACGGTTAAATAAAATTTATCCTCCCTCACAATAGGCCACATTAATGAAAGCAAAGGTGTCCCACCCTACAGTCTAATTGTTATGTCCCTAACTAGCCTAAAACCATAGTTGAACTGACCATGGGGGTCTAGGCTGAATAGCTTCCCTTATATCAACAAAGCAGTTGAAAAGTGTGAATGATCTCTCTCCAAAACTGCCAAGCTTATAATGAATGTCAAATACATATACAGAGCTTAAACCACAGCATGATTGTGGCAGTATATTTGAGCAACAAACATATCAGATGGTTGCAAGATCACACAAATGATACCTTCAGTTGGCTCAGAGTATTATGGGCGGCTTGTCTTTTCGCAGACTTCTTATCTTTTGCTGCTGCAGCTCCTGCAATAACCTTATCCTTTACTTGGATCTCGAATTTGAATTCTGACCCCAAGCTATCTTGACGCGACAGCAAATGTGTCAAATTGAAGTGGTTCCTTTGACATATTTCCTGTAGCTCACGCACAGGATGAAGTTGCGAGCTTTTGATAGTAACTATAGGTTGTAGAATGGGCTGAAAAACCTTCCAAACAACTTCCAGATCAAACCCTGTATCCAGAAATACAGCCCCTGCGAGTGACTCGACAAGATCACCAAGTACCTGCACACGAAGAGTCAGACGGCATATATTGCTGCCTTTTTTTTTCATGAAAGAGACTTCTATTAAGTATGATAAAAACCTGCGAATGCCATGCAGGATTCATACATGCATCAATGCAATGTACTTATCAAGCCATCATGAAGATGCACATATCAGAGATTCCATTCGGACATGCAGTTTTCAATACCGAGGGTAGTGAACATTCATGTTTTGTTCAGCTTTCAAATAAACACTAATTAGTGTAGGCCATTCTATGGGCTATCCATAGGTGCCATCTCATTCCTTGGTATGTGCCTTGTAGGCCTAGTTAGGGGCAGTTAGGACACTTGGCACGATCAGTTAGTACCACTAGGACACCCTATCCTAAGGTTTCATCATATAGGGTGTACTTTGTACTCATTTCTCTACTGTAGTAATTCATTACAGCAGCTCGTTTTTGTCTTCATTGCTTCACCCCTTAGGCGTCCATTGCTTGCCCTAGTCTATAGTGATACCGGAGCAGGTCCGGGACCTTTCCCCTCAGCCATTGGCAGCCTCCCCTAGCTCAAGAGCTCGCATTTGGAGCTGTTTGGCAGCCTGTATGGCCCATTTACCTGCTGCTCAGCTCATATCCCTAGGCGTCTTTCACATGTGTAGGCATTTAGGGCTTCTACAAGCATTTTTGTCGCGGGAAAGTTGCATTTCGGGGCTGCTGCTGCATAGCCACCTGTCATATGTGCTTCATTGAGGCCTTGGTTCACATTTCGAAGCATTTAATGCCCTGCTACTGCTGTACGGACAGCCGCCGACCACACATGTGACCTGTACGACACATTTAAGGCATGTATGAAGCATTTAAGGCAGCTGCCTTTCTGTATGGACATGTTGCTCCAGTACAGATCTATATGGAGCACCTCCCGGGATCTGTTGCAGCATTCTGGAGCACCTGAAGGAGCCGATTGTCATTTTGGAGCTTCTCTTTGAATTTGGGGACCTCTACACCAGCCGACTTGGTGTTTTGAAGCCTTTTAGAGACCTTCTTGAGCCTTTTTGCTCTCATTTTCTGTTCCTTTGGCTACGAGATTATCTCCTCAAGTTGCTGCTGCTCCCATTTTGAGGTCTTCTCCTGCTGGCCTTTGCTTGTGGGAGCCTCCACACAACCTCTTGACAATCGTGGAGCATATACCTTTGCTGTAATTCATTTTCCAGCTTCTTTTGGCACCCTTCATTGCCATTTGCTGTCCATTTCACCTCTCCTATGAAGGTGACTACTTGTGCTTGAGTTTGGAGCCATCTTCTTGATGTAATTTTGGTCTACATCATGTGGTAAGCTCCTACTGCATTGATTCCTTTCATTTCCAGCAAAACAGTCCTTTCTTCTATTGCTTGGCATTGTGTAAAGGTCCCATGTTGCCTTGGAAGGCCTCGTGTTGCCTTTTGGAAGTCTTTTTGCAGCAAGTACACCTGTGACAGCAACACATTTGCAGTGAAAAGCTTTGAAGTGTGTGCAGTATACTGCTTTTTGGATTTGGGAGATTGAAATCCAATGTGCATTGTCAGTTGGTGCCTTTGGCTTGCATTTTTGCACTATGGCTGGCAATAAGGATAATTTTGTTTGGGATGTTTCTGTCTGAGGACAAAGTTCTCTTTGATGGTGTTAGGTGTGCGACTTGATGTACATGACAGATGCTTGGATGATGCTAGACTAGCAGATGCAGATGCTTTTGTTGTTAATGCTTCTACCATGGCAGGCATGAGAGGTTTGGACACCTCAACTTTGGGGCTTTGGTGAAGTTACATAAAGGAGATATGGTTATTGATCTTCCTAAGATGCATATGCCTTCAAAGTATGTCTGTAAAGCATGTTTGCTTGGAAAAATGTACCGCTTTGCATTTCCCAAGGATGGGAGAGTTGGTGCATCTTGCAAGTTGTATTTGATTTACAGTGATGTTTGTGGTCCCATGCCGGTTGCAGCTATTGGGGGATTTTACTATTGTGTCACCTTCATTGATGACTTTACCGGATATACTTGGATTTTTGCTTGAAATCCAAATATGAAGTTTTTGCATGTTTCAGACATTTCATTGCCTTGGTAGAGAACGAAAGCGGGCTGAAAATTGCCCACATAAATACAGATAGGGGGGTGATGTCAAAGGAATTTGCTGATTTTTTGGCCTCACGTGGCATACATCATCAATGCACTGTGCCTTATACTCCTTAGTAGAATCCCGAGGCTGAGAGAAAGAATAAATCAGTCATGGAGATGCCCAGGTGTATGTTAAAAGGCAAGCACTTGCCTAGCAAATTGTGGTTGGATGCCGTTATTATGCAAACTATATTTTGAACAAATGTCCCACAAAGGCTTTGAAAACCATTATACCTTACGAGGCTTGAATAGGTCATAAGCCCACGATTTCTCAAATGAGGATTTTTGGTTGCTTGGCATATGCACATGTGCCTTCTCATACACGAACAAAGTTGGATGATTAAGCTGTCAAATGTATTTTTATTGGGTAGAAAGCAAGGGTTACAAGCTCTACCAGCCCCGCACGGGCAAGGTTTTTGTCATCAATAGGGATGTTGTTTTTTATGAGTCATCATCTATGCCTTTGTTGGACTGTCAAAAACAGCCCACTGTTGATGCCACAGCTATCTTTGATAGCTTGATGCCTTTGTTTCCGTCAAACTCCCATGATGATGTCACATCTGAGGTTCCTCCTCCTTCTAATGGTCATTTACAGCCACATGTGCAGTCTGAAAATCAGCATGATTTACAGTCTGATATGCCTCAGATTGATCAAGATAATGTGCATAGGGCCATTGACCAAGAGACAGCTGAAATTCAGGAGCCCAAAAGGCTTCCATGTTGGCTCCTTGACACTCTAAAAGACAACAACCAAGATGCTCCTCTACCAGCTCGTACTAGAGCAATTGTTAGGAAAGAACATGCTAATTTGGCTGTTTCTGCAGCATGCAACGAAGAGCCATTATGCCATAAGGGTGCCTTTGAAAATGAATGTTGGTTGCAAGCCATGCAAGCTGAATTGGATTCCATCCATGAGAATAACACTTGGAAGTTGTGTAACTTGACTCCTGGCAAGAATGCCATTGGGACTAAGTGGTATACAAGATTAAAAGGAAAGCTGATGGTTCAGTGGACCGTTACAAAGCCCGTCTTGTTGCTAAGGGCTACGCACAAAAACAAGGCATTGACTTTGAGGAGACTTTTGCCCCCACTTTCAAGATCACTACTATCAGGATTGTTATTGCCTTTTCTGCCCACTTTCATTGGGTGTTACGCTCTAGTCGAGGTAACATGACTTCAGAAGGGTCAGTCGACATTTTCCTTTAAAGGATCAATATTTGTATTATATTTGTTTGGGCTTTATGTAAATGATCAAAAAGGAATAAAGGTCAAGGTCCTTGGTGTGGGTGACATGGCACTAGACTAGGTGGATCTAAGGCTAAGGGACTTTAATGCATTAAATGTACCTAGGGGCAAATGTTTTAAAGATATCCCAAGAGAGGGGTAAATAATGCATTAAGGAAGGACCCTACATTTATGACATGTGGCATAATAGATTCATCTAGGGAGTTTTGGGGCTCGTTGGGAATAAGCAAGCATGAGCTTTTACGAAATTAGATCTATCTAGAAACTTGCAACCAACGAGAAACCAAGTGCCCATGCCCGTGATTTGACGACAAGCAGGCAGAAATCAGTTCGTAATGTGTCATTGGGAGGTACATTAGCTTGATATTAAGACAACTTTTCTTCAGGGCACTTGCAAGAGGAAGTCTATGTTGACCAGCCTTCTGGCTTTGAGGTTGTAGGTTCTGAAAGGAAAGTATGCCAGTTAAAGAAAGCCCTCTATGGATTGAAACAGGCACCTTGGGCTTGGTCTTCCAAGATACATGCTCATTTGTTAAGTCTTGGCTTTTAGAATATCCCTACAGAGGCTACCCTTTACATCCGTAAGAGGGGTGCAGATTTGTTGATTTTAGTACTCTATGTGGATGACTTTTCGCAGCGTTTTCAGTTTGAGGATTGCAAGCCAGTATCCACACCATTTGAGCCTAGTTTTCACTTCTCATATGAGGATTGGCAGTGGTGCATGTGATGTCACTCTCTATCAGTAGGCAGTTGGTTGTTTAATTTTTTATGCCATACCAGACCTAATCTTTAGTATGCTGTCTCACAGTTGAGAAGATATATGCACAGCCCCTCTACACACCATTGGCAGGCTGTGAAGCGTGTCTTCAAGTACCTCAGCATTTGGGCCTTCTCTATTAGACCAATTCTTCACTTGTCGTGCATGGATTCATTGATAGTAATTGGGCTGGCTGTTCCGACACATGTGTGTCACATAGTGGCAACTGTTTCATGCTTGGTACTTCATGCATCTCTTGGTTCAGCAAGAAGCAGACTACAATTGCTACTTCTAGGTATGAGACTGAGTACAAAGCAGCTTTTATAGCTACAATGGACTCTGGACGTTACTTGTAGATCTTCAAGTATGTCACACTACTCCTACCATCATCTTCACTGATAGTCAGAGTGCTTTGGCTGTTGCACGGAATCCAGTTTTCCATGCCTGCACAAAGCATATTGAGGTTCACTATCACTATGTCAAAGAGAGATTGATATTCAGTCGTCTTATATTCCCACTGAAGACAACTTGGCAGAGATTTTTACGAAGGCTCCTCCTCAACCTAAGTTTGAAGCTTTCCGGCAAGCTTTGAACTTACTACCTTTTGTGACTTGATATGTTATGCTTTGTGTCACAATCTATGACGTATTCCTTTCTCTATATCTAGACTTATGGATGGTTTGATGAATGGACACTTGTGGAAGGGTATGCACTTTCGACAGGACACTTCCTATGAGGCACAACCCTTCACAAGAGACATTCTATTAAAGAGACACTTCTATTGTAATGTACCCTCTCATCAAGGGTCACACCCTTCACAAGGGGTACACACCTCTTCATGCACATACACTTTGGAGTACACACCTTTTCATGTGTGACTCTTCACTCTCTATATAACAGAGGCCCAAGTGTATGGATGACACACACTACAGATACTACAGACACTCAAGCAATACAATTATTCCTTGTTCTCTGCTATTTCAATATCCTTTTTGTTCCTTAGCACATTTCTAAATATAGTAAATCTAGGATTTCTTATAGTGGTATCAGAGCAAATTTCGCTCCTGCCTGTAGGAAATGCCCCCCACCTTCTAGCGCCTAACTGATACATTTCTTTCCGCTAGAAGGACATCCGTGCACATTGTGCATGGAAGAGATGGAGAGAATGAGCATAAAAATTTTTAGCGCCAACCCTGCCTAAAGTCATCAATGGCCTCTCCATCTCCCACACATCACGAGTTGATGTGAATGGACACGACAAAAATTGTGTCTTTTCAAGTGCTTGGGCTGTCCCAAGACCAAGGGACGCACGTTTTCCACCATCGGACACACCTTTTGATGAAGAGTTTTGACTCCTTACCCAAGGGACACACCCCATCGTGGAGAAAAGGACACCTCTTCGTGTGGGGACACCCCTTTTAAAAACAGGGGGAGACCCCTTCATGAAAAGGTACACCTATTCCAAGGGTCACACCCCTTCGAATAGGCACACCTTTTGGCACCAAGCATCCTATATAAAAGGGTACCTAGAGGGGCTAAAAAGGAAAACCCAGCCCCATACCTTAGGTCTTACCCTAGACTCCCCATCGGTTAATTAGTTGTGTTCCACGAGACACGAAGATACCCAGAACCCAATATTCCTCACGAGTTTGCTGTCCATCTTTGGAAAGATTTTTACCCCTCAGCTTCAGCATCTCCAGGGTACTCTCCACCTCCTTCAACTCCCAGATATCCCCCTATATAGGTTGTACCTTTCCCAAGACAGTATTTACACTCTGAAGGCACTCCTCCTGGATATCCTCCACTTCCAGCAGCATCTCCTTATCCCTTCTCAGATCCGTGGACTCTGCAACCTACCCCTGTACTTTCACGAGCAGTAACACCCATTTCAGCATCACCAGTGTTACCTCAGACAGAATCTCCTTTACTAGATTTCCACGGCTAGTTCCATCCTGCTTCTCCTGCCCCCTCCAACATGAGCAACCTTAGGGAGCGGCCCAAATCTTCTTCTAGGAATGGTATAAACTAGAGCGCAGGTTCGTGCTTTTCTCACGGGGACCTCAGGTATGTCACAACGCTCGCGTGCAGCCTCTCCGAAAATAAGCGACTCAAGTCCAAAAAAGACCCCTGAAGTCAACTTACAAGGCGAAACACTACTTCAACTTCAAATTTCCCAGCTTCAGGACAGCATCTCCGACTTGCTCCAGAAAGTCCAACAACTCCAAGATTCTCACAGTACCACACATACAGAGGATGACGTGACGCAACCAGACGACTATGTGGACTCATTACCACCAGAGGTAGAAAACACAGAACTCCGTGCCCTCTACCGCAGGCTTCCAAAACTAAAAGACTTGATATTAAACTTCTGGAAGCCTACACTGGCCAACGAAATCGCCGAACAGTTGACCAATGGCTCGCAAAACTGCGCATGTACTTTGATACTGTTGACCTCACTGAAGGCAAAAAGATTGCCTTGGCAACCTCCCTCCTCAAGGATACAGCTTTTCTATGGTGGCAAAGACGCTTAAAGGACGGCAAAAGTGTGTTAACCTGGGAACGCTTTGAACACGTGCTCCGTAAGCAGTTCATACCTGCCAATGCAGACTTCCAAGCACGTTCAAAACTCCGACAGTTGGAGCAAACAGGCTCCCTGTCTTCCTACATCTCTCAATTCACCACATTGGTGCTGGAGATTGATGGGTTAACTGATGATGATCGCCTTCATGCTTTCATCTCAGGCCTAAATCCCTCGTTACGCATTGATGTCCTTAAAGCAAACATCACCACCACAGCTGGCGCTATTGCTTATGTAGAGCGCATAACAGATTTCCAAAACACAGGGAAGTAGAGTGCTAATAGAACACAGAACTCTTCTATGGCCAAAGGTGCTTGCCCTCAAGATAACCCCAGGTTTAGAAAAAACTCGGGTAATCAAGGTCAGCGATAGTCTCAAGATCCCCACAAGTCTCAGAAATCATATGCTGGATTCCAACAGAAGTACCCCTCCAAGGATCACGCCTCTTCTTCTTCACAAAGTCATTACCGACATCCCCGACATAAAGGTGCAGCCACTGACAAGAAGAACAGCTCCAGCACAAAAGGACTTTGTACCATCTGTACAGGCGACCATAGATGGTTCGATTGTCCCAAGCGACCAAAGCAAAATTCCAATATGGAACCTAGCACTTCCCAAACAAAAGATGCTACCCCAACACAAGACAAGAAAGGCAAAGCTGTTCGAATGGCAAATACCATCCACCTGAGCCTTGCCAGCAACCCCGAACTTTCTTGGCCACTCAAGTACTTTGTGTTCAAGGATCGATTCGTGGAACAACGGTCACTATCCTCATCGACAGTGGCTGCTCTCATAACTTCCTAGCTAGTTCTATGGCCGGCAAACTTCAGTTGACCACCAGTCCTAGTCTCATGGACTATCAGATTGAACTCGCAAATGGAACTACTTTCTTGTGCAACACCAGGATCAAAAACTTGTCTTTTCGCATCCAACATTATACAGACAAGTTGAACTTCGACATCATGCCTCTTTCTCGGTACGATGTCATACTTGGACAACAGTGGCTCTACGACTATGATCCATCAATCAGTTTTCGCAGCCATACTATCCAGTTTGTCCACCAGGGAAAACTTATTGAGCTAACTGGTTCTAGGGACTCTCCTTCAACCCCAGTTGCCTCTGCCCTACAAGTAAAGAAGTGGGTTCGTAAACGCCAAGTAAAGACTTCACTTCTGTTGGTTATGGCAGTAGAGGAGACACCAACAAAGGATTCTCCAAAATACCTCAACCAACCTTTTTTCCAGCCCTACCTGGATATTTTTTCACAAGAATTGCCAAAGCAGTTACCACCTTGACGACCAGTGGATCACCCAATCGAACTAATTCCCGGCAGTAATCCACCGTCGAAAATCAAAATGAAGAAATACAAAGACATGTGACCGAACTACTCGACAAAGGTCACATTCGGCCCAGTCGCAGCCCTTTCGGATCTCCTGTACTACTTGTGGAAAAAAAGAATAAGTCAATGCGCCTCTGCATCGACTACTGTCGCAGCCATTTCGGATCTCCTGTACTACTTGTGGAAAAAAAGAATAAGTCAATGCGCCTCTGCGTCGACTACTGAGCCCTCAACAAGCTCACTATAAAAAACAAGTATCCATTGCCTCGCATCGATGACCTCTTCGATCAACTTCTACACGCAACACAATTCTCAAAGATTGATCTTCGTTCAGGTTATCATCAAATTCGCATACGAGAAGGCGATGAGTACAAGACAGCTTTTCGAACAAAGTATGGACACTATGAATGTTTGGTCATGCCTTTTGGGTTAAACAATGCCCCAGCCACATTCATGATACTAATGAACGACATCTTCAGGCCTTTCCTCGATAAGTTCGTCATCGTTTACCTCGATGACATCCTCGTTTTCAGCAAATCCCTACATGAGCACAAACAACATCTTCACTAAGTTTTTGAAGTTCTCTGCGCAAATTCTCTCTACATCAACATTGAGAAGAGTGAGTTCTTCAAGACCCAACTCGAATATTTGGGACATGTTATTTCAGCTCAAGGCATCTCTGTGGATCCCAAGAAGGTTGAGGTAATCCAAAACTGGTCTACTCCTAAGAATATTCATGATGTCCGCTCTTTTCTTGGATTGGCAAACTTCTACCATACAAAGGTCTATCAGTTTTCCGAAATCACAGCTCCTATGTCCGAATTATTGAAAAGCACAGTAATTTTTAAATAAAAGAGTGATATATTCCATTCAAAACAAATCATACAACAGGTGGGAGAGAAAGTACTCTATCCCTAGCCTCAACAATGTGGCAAAAAAGCACAGCAATTTTTCAATGGCTTCCCGAAACAGAGTATAGTTTCCAACAACTCAAGCAAGCACTCACTACCACACCCGTTATGGCTATTGCTGACCCAAACCTTCCATTTGAGGTCATGACCGATGCTTCCGACATCGCTACAAGAACAGTCTTGATGCAAGAAGGCAGAGTTATTGCTTTTGACAGCCATAAACATTCTGATATCCAAACCCGATACCCGATTTATGATAAGGAGTTTCTTGCCGTTGTACATGCTTATCGCTCTTGGAAACATTATCTCATGGGAGCCGACTCGATGGTTAAGACAGACCATCACTCTCTAAAGTATATCTTTACTCAGCCAGTCATGAACGCTCGACAAGCACGCTGGGTTGAGTTTCTGGCCAATTTTCACATGACCATTGCGTACATTCCAGGACTACGCAATGTAGTTACAGATGCTCTCAGCAGGTTAACTCTAGCATCAGCTATGGTAATCTCTACATTATCTGTGGATGTTCCGAATTCATTCAAAGGGAAGTATTTCAATGATAAACATTCAGCAGTACAAATTCTTTCAAAAGATCAACCTTCGACTTCTGAACATAAGATTTTCTCATCCTATTCTTATACGGACAACCTTCTGTATTATCAAGATCGCGTCTGTGTACCACATGACAAGGATGTTCGACATCTTTTGTTAAGAGAGCATCATCTAGTTCCTTATGCTGCCCATCCAGGCATCAACAAGACTTATAAGTTACTCAGTGCAACATACTACTGGCCTCAGATGAAAAGCGACGTCATCAAAATGGTTACATCTTGCTTATCTTGTCAACAAATGAAAGCAAGCCGATGACTTCCAGCAGGACTTCTTCAACCTCTTCCAGTTCCAATTGAAAGGTGGGAAAGTATTTCCATGGATTTCATTACAACACTACCACGATCCTCCAGAGGTAATACTCAGATTATGGTAATTGTTGATCGATTGTCCAAAATGGCACACTTTGTTGCTTGCAAAAGCAGTGCACAGGCTCCGGACATAGCCAAACTCTTCATACAACACATCTTCCGACACCATGGATTGCCCAAGAATATCATATCCGACAGAGATCCTAAGTTTACCAGTCACTTTTGGATTTCACTGTTCGAATCTTTGGGTACAACTCTACTGTTTAGTCCACCCAGAATCAGATGGCCAGACTGAAAGAGTCAACCAAGTTCTGGAAGAAATGCTTCGACATTATATTCAGTCATGGCTAGCAGCTTGGGAAGAGTATCTACCACTCCTTGAGTTTGCTTATAATAACTCTTTCCATAGTACCATCAGCATGACTCCATTCCAAGCAGCTTATGGACACACTCCGATTGTACCAACGAATTTTGTACTTCAACATCGAGTGGCCCTAGATGATCAACTGGTCCAAGAAATGCAAGACATTCTACTCCAAGTCAGGGATCATATGCGAAAAGCGCAAGAGCGGTATCAACGGTCTGCCAACAAACATAGACGTCACCTGGAATTTGACATTGGTGACATGATGCTATTATTTGTAGCCCCACATCGCTATAAGACGGTTAAGTCTGTGTTTCCTAAGTTGCGACCAAGATACTATGGACCTTTCTGGATCGTCAAGAAAAATTCACCTTTAAGTTACAAATTGGAATTACCACCATCATGGGGTAAAATCCATCCGACATTTCATATTTCTTGGCTAAAGACGTACATTCCAAGCGATGAAGCAGTTCCTCCTGCAGGTGATTATGTCCCAGAAATTGAAGACGATTATGTTCTCCTTATTCCTGAGCGTATTCTGGACCATCGATAGCGAGAGACTCGACATCGACTTATCACGGAATTCCTTGTTCTTTGACGAGATCTGGACGACTTCGACGCTACTTGGTAATCTGATGAAGACTTACATCAATACCCTGACATTTTACAACAGTATTTTCAGAATTTACAGTGATATTTTCTACATCAGTTCATTATCTCCACCAGTGTCTTATTTTGAGTGGGAGGGGATGTCACAATCTGTGACGTATCCCTTTCTCTATATCTAGACTTATGGATGGTTTGATGAATGGACACTTGTGGAAGGGTATGCCCTTTCGACGGGACACTTCCTATGAGGCACAACCCTTCACAAGAGACATTCTATTGAAGAGACACTTCTATTGTCATGTACCCTCTCATCAAGGGTCACACCCTTCACAAGGGGTACACACCTCTTCATGCACATACACTTTGGAGTACACACCTTTTCATGTGTGACTCTTCACTCTCTATATAAGAGAGGCCCAACTATATGGATGACACACACTACAGATACTACAGACACTCAAGCAATACAATTATTCCTTGTTCTCTGCTATTTCAATCTCCTTTCTGTTCCTTAGCACATTTCTAAATATAGTAAATCTAGGATTTCTTACACTTTGTACAGTCATAGGTTGTATATCCTTACAGGAGGAACATGTGCAACATGACATTAGTTCTTCCAAGTATTCTGAGATGTGTCCAAGATACTTCAGCCCATACCATGGAGGGGGGTCTATAGGCCATTCTATGGACTATCCATATGTGCCTAGTTAGGGGTAGTTAGGACACTTGGTATAGTTAGTACATATACTAGTTAGTACCACTATGACACTTGTCCTAGGGTTTCATCATATAGGGTGTACTTTGTACTCATTTCTCTATTGCAGCAATTCATTACAGCAGCTCATTTTTGTCTTCATTGCTTCACCTCTTATGCTTCCATTGCTTGCCCTAGTCTACGAGTAGAACATACTTGGGATTCAAAGCATGAAATAATTTGAGATTGAATATAAGTTAAAGTAAATTTTCATTTCAACATAAGGACTTCAAGCTTACAAATGACTTGCACCTTTTAAAGTGTTAGAAAACATGGTGATGGGAAGAGAAAGCCAAGCATGGACACATGATAGAAGCACAAGATGATATGATAGATTTGTCAATGAAGCAAGTACAAGAGCCTCCTTTTGTAGCAAGGGCAGCCTTCTCTTCCACACATTGACGTCACTGATGATGTCGCACATAGAATCTAATCTAATCCTATCTCACCTCCAAAAGGTCAAGTGACCCTACTACTACCCAAAGGGCAAGTGGAGTGTAGGACACTTCACACCACAACTATAGGATACACTAGGACTCTAGGACTCACACTAGGTCTTTGATATTTACAACAAACCCCCCTTCAAAGCTAGGGTGAGAGAGAATGACAACATCCACACTGTGCATCCCATGCCAACTTAGAGCCTAAAGTATGACCATGACTCAGAGGCTTAACCAAGCACTCTCATGGATTAATTCAACATGAACAAGTTCATGTTGACGCATGGATGCACGACCAGTTCATATCTTTAGGGAAATGCACTAACTCGGCGAGGAAAGCCACGATAACACCCCTATGTCTCCTAACTTGGATACACGAAAAAGTTTTTTTAAAAACAAGGCGCACAATTTATTACAATCATTTCTGGGGGACTACCCAAGGTAGAGTACTTGACACACACATGTGACTCTAGAAAGCCCAATCATCATCTATCTCCTCATGTAGAGATAGATCAGAGACAATCGTAGTAAAGGCCTTCTCCTTAGGTCAGTAAAGGATCCAGCTTCATCTTCATCTTCATCTTCATCAGTCTCCTGTGCAACTGGGTTTGCATGCTCCTTTGATTGTTCTTTAGCCATCTTCTTGAAGCATTTGTCCTCGGTGTGTCCGAGGTTATTGCAGTAGGTACATTTTAGTGGCTTGCCTGTCTTTCTTGATTTGTTCTTTAAGAAGTATACCTTCTCAAGTCCTAGTCAAGCTCCATCTTTCTTTGAGCACGGTGGTCCTTATCAATAAGCATAGCCACCATATCATCGTATCTCATATCACGGCCAACTCAAAGTACTTAATACTAGAGAGTAAAACTACTGACTCGGCATCTTCTCCCACTGTGGCTTGAAGGATAGATCCTCATCCCTATGCAATCCTAATGCTGCTTTTGATTGTCCTCGAGTAACTCTTTCCCTCTATGATGACCAGATATGTCCTCTATGCCCAGCCCCACCACTTGTCAATTGTTCACCACACAGAACGTACGAGCTGCACTTCGTTGATTACACAATCGGAGAGCGCAGGACCATAAGGGCCTACAGACTGAGCACTTTGCACATGGACATGAGATCTTGGCTCAGGTTCTAGCATAGATGTTCAGCCAAGCTGTGTCACGGATTCCCACCTGCATGGAGCACCACCACTATCGTGCTGGTACACAAAGCTGGAGACCCTATGGAGACTGGGAATTATCGTACATGATTGACCATATGCTGGCCAAGATTTATGGATCAGTTCTAGAGAGGGAGCTCAACAGTCATCCAAAGCCTCAGGGGCAACGGGCACTAGGATAGGCAAGATTCCGGAGATAGCATTCTACCCTAGATCACATCTTCACTCTGAGGGCTATCATTGAGGAGGCGAGATCTAGACACGAGAAGGTCTACGCATGCTTTGTAGACTTTCGGAAGGCATTTGACATTGTACCACGATCACGCATTATCAGGAGACTACAGGAGATGCAAATCCCACAGACACTGATATGGGGAGTGATGAGCGAGTCAGTGGAGTTCGTGTCCCAGGTGGTCTATCGGATTGGGTCGAGAGTATGATCGGAGTGAAGTAGGTTGTCTCCTCTCACCGACCCTTTTTGGGCTCTACATTGATGAGATCACTTCTTTCATAGACCGCCTAGGAGGCGAAAGATCACCATTGGCCGATCTTATGATATGCTGATGACATAGTCCTTATCTCATCCTCAGCGGAGGGGTTGTAGAGATATTTGGAGGCCCTAGAGGTGTTTTCTAGAGAGAGAGACTTGACAATCAACCTTGGGAAGAAAAAGGTTATGGTCTTCAACACCTCATATGCAATGCTTCGTCGACTCAGTTTCACCTATCGAGATGAGCCACTGGAGATAGTGCAGTCGTACACATATTCGATAGCAGTCTTCATAGGACCCCATTTCACTATGACACATGCAGCCCAAGCACGACTCACACGATGGTGGGGTGCTTTGGCACGATTGGAGAGATAGTGCTTCCAAGCACACTTTCAGGACCCACCGCCGAAGTGCTAGCTCTTCGACACACTAGTGCGACCAACTGCCATGTATGCAGCACCCTTCTGGGGTTGTGATCTACCGACAACAAAGTGGAGGAGATTTGAATGGCTACAGGTGACCATGGGATCTAGGATGATTCAGAGCAAGCCCTCACTTCCTCACGAGATAGTACAGGCAGAGTTCGCAATGATACCACTACAGACTGATGCCATCTTCCAGACATTGACATTCAATCATAGAGTTTGGGACCTACCCCACTGGAGACTACTGAAATTGGCCCTAGAGTCATCCAGAAGATTAGATGAGAGCGGGGTGGACACATAGTACCCAATTAGGAATTCTACTTATGAGTTCTATTTATCCAACCTACTCAAAACAATTGTTGTTTGATTGAGATGTCACGTCTCTCAAAATTACAACATTCATAAGCCATCAATGCACCTTTGGCATGGTGAAAGAAATGTTCACGTTTGTCATCTTTAAGAGTCTAAGATACATAAATAGGCAAACTAGAAAACTCTTTGATGAGTGGAGTTTCTGACCTTTGGACACTTGTCTCCATTCCAATCACCATGGAAGTCGTTCTTGGAGGTTGAAGAATCACAGATATAACTGACAAACTTGTTTATGTGTTGAGAAAGATCTATGGAATTTTGGATGAGATGGACATAGAATTTGTGTTGGACAGCTACTCTGGCAAAATTTTCATTGTTCACAGTTGCAGATCGCAAGTCAGTAAGCTTTCCGGGCTTCAAATCACTGAATTTTTCATAAAGATACCGGGTAATCAAATAGTCCAGAACTGAATCGCCTAGAAATTCCAAACGCTGCATAGAAGGTTGACATGTCATTAAATTATCTCAACTCATCCGAAACCCACAAAAAGCATTCAAGGAAAAACGTCCAACATGACAAACTGTACATAGTAAAAGATACGTCATCAACCTGATAACATCTACCAAGGTGTTTATTGGAGGAAGCATGCGTAAATGCTTCAATAAGCAGCCCTTTGTGCCTGAATGTGTAGCTTAGCAGCTTTTCAACAGCTTCAACATTGAATCTTGTGGTGAGGGATAAGCTATTCTCACTGCTAGAACATATGTTTGAGAGAAGGGCATGGTTTACAGTTACTTCAAATCCAATACTTCTCATAAATGCCGAAGCAGCACTTTGACCACCATCAACTAGGTAAGCACCAATAAATGCTTCAACAACATCTGCAACTGTTTTCCTCTGAATCCACCGATGCCTTTTGTTGCATACAATACAAAATTTACCCTCTTCCTTACTTTCACTGGATTCCCCATGCATGTCCATAATGTTGCTTTCATCACAAATGACCTTACTTGGATGGAAAGGTGCTATCCAGTGCTCAGGACGAAAGAAAGTATCACGAATATAACCCTGCCAAAAAAAACCATTTTGGAGTCAATATTATCTCTATTCAACTGGACTGTAAAATAAGCCGGGCTGTTTCCCTAAACAAGAAAAATACTGATAGTAGGATGTAACTACAAAAAATTTCTGTAATATATTTCACATGCAGGTGTGTTCTGAAGCATAAGTATTTCATGCCACCCCTGATGCTTGCTTATGTTCTTGCAATTTGAACGTGCATGCTCTGTTGTGCCCTGTAGTGCAACATTCAAGCATACAAACAACAGATGAACAACAATAGTGCATTGAGGATCACCTTGCAACTATGTTTGCTTTTATGCATGTCTTCTCTTTTACAAAAATGTGTTTATCTGAATAAGTGTTGGTAGGGTCTGCAAATGATTAATAGCAGAACAGGATAGATTGTACTAAAGAAGATTGGATGCAGTAAGATGCTAGATAGCTGTCTTCTTGCATTATGGAGAGGCTAATTACCAAAACTTCAGGTGCAATTTTGTGACCATGTTGGTGAAAGAAGAAGGAGAAGTGTTAGGACAAGTAAGATTTTCAAAGAATAGGAAGACAGATGACACTTGTGACAGTTAGCTGGGAAAGGAGGAGGGGCATTGAGGGAAAATCTGCAAGGTGAGCTTGCTACGAGAGAGCAAAAAAAAAAGTGTCACTACCAGTCTTACACGTTTTTCAAAATCGTGTAAATAACCATGGAAGGGTCTAGATATTTACTTCTTGAGTGTGACATGCATTGGAGAGTGCCAATGGGCACTAAAGGGATTGTTGATACGGGTCTCAACCAAACATGCACGAGGGAACATTAGCAGGATCCATCTGAAGTGATCTTGCATACAATCCTCATCATAATAATACCAGCCAAAGTTGCGCAACGTCCCTATGCGATGAGACCACCCAAGTAAAATTGATCAAGCAAAAGGGTGTCTTAGTGACTGGTTCTATCATCCCTTTACACATCCTACCTCACAAACACTGATTGTCCTTTCTAAAGAATAATTCTATTATTAAATGTGACCTCTGAATTTTTAAAACTCATTCAAGCTACTAAAAGTAAACTAATCACTTTGAAAGCACATCATAAGAGGACATATAAAAGGCATAAAGGACAGAATAGCAAGTGTCATAATCCTGATAGTGCCATATTGATAATCAGCAATAACATACAGGGAGACCTTGACTCTTGCCAAGGGCACACAATGAAGCATTGCAAATTCTGTCATTGCGTTGTGAGCTCAAGAAACCTTCGTCTGCACTATCATGGGCAAGGAAGAGGTGACAACTGATGGCATATTTCAAAAAGGAATCTCCAAGTAACTCAAGACGTTCTAAAGAAAACTGTTCCATGCATTTCTCCGTTGTAAGAGCTTCCAAGACCTGAAAGCCAAAGACAGGAAGAAGACAAGCTTATTAATACAATATGGTCTTTTCGGGAACTAAACTGTAATTATAACTTTGAAAACCCACCTTATTGGCAGAAACGTGAGATCCTTCCAAAAATCTTGTGCATAATACACCCCTCAACTGATTTGCAATGAGAATGCTTTCAAGTCTGTGCATAAATGATGGCAGCAAAGCTGCACCATTGATGAGCCCATCATAAAGACCGAACAGCTTCATACAACAAAATTCAGGTGGAAGCTCCAGAAGCATTTGTTCACTTGCTCTAGACCCTGTGTCACAGCAAGAAAAGTAGTTGCTGATGTGCAAACTTGCAGGTAGCATAATTAGTTCATGAAAAGAAGCTACTTATATCAATATTCAAGTCGCTTTATGAAGTTGGTTCCCTACACGTCAAAGGTTCTGTTTTATATTGTATGCGAACCATCAACAAAGCACGGAGTGGGAATTCACATTACAATGGAAAATCACAGACTAAGTTTTACCTGTTTGTTTTGACGGTCTAGCCACCAGGAGGTTGTGAGCATGTCTTAATGGTTTGACCTTTAATAACAGCTGCTCTTTATGAGACATCTCAAGGTCATGACTGCATGACAAGACAAAACAGAGATTTCATGCCAATTAAAGTCTGTAGTGAGGTAAGTCAAGGCCTAAGATCAGACGAAATGTAATGTTCAGATCATGGAATGTCATAAGAGTTTCATTAATGCCAAGAAACCATTAAAACAAGACAAATATATTTACAGAAGCCATCAGAACTTACACGCATTTGAAATAATGTGCATAGCTTTGGTATTCAGAATTCGGAAAGGTGCTGTTGCCATTTAGATCAGGAAAAATCTCAATTACACAATACAGAGTCTTGCTGTAAATCGTTTTGACCAGCGAACCAGGCACTTTGCTCACATCAACAAGACCATCCGCAAAATGCAAGGCACTACAGCTGGAACAAGAAAGACTGGACATGTGGCTGGAATGATTTAAATCTGGATTCCATAACACTTTATCAATGGTCTCCCAATCAATATGCAAGTCCTGATTTGCCTTGAAGTCTTGAGTCATCATCAGCGGCAAAAGTAGATACCATCCATCATATCTTGTGGACCATTCTGTTAAATTTGGAAAAGCTACTTCACGATCCAGCAGAACAGAAAACACTACCGACTGGAATTTTTCTGATTTGGTTACCTGCAACAATAGGTCATCTAGATAAGTTTTTCCTGACCTCCATCCTGCTACAATAATGAGACAGCAAATATTGAGAAAGCTACAATAGGTCATCTATATAGGTTTTTCCTGACCTCCATCCTGCTACGATAATGCCAGAGACACAAATATTGAGAAAGCAATGCCCGATATACACGAAAACCACACCCAATATACATATAACCACAAGCATACAGTCATGCATTGCCAGCACATTGCCATCATCCAATAGAATGTGGTATCCATTAATGACACCAAATTACTCCCTGATAAACAAAGGTCGTGTTCTTGAATACTGTGCAGAGCTCAAGACACAAAAGGCCTTAAGTGGAGCCAAAACAAGAACGTTCGAGATTGGCGCAACCATTCAGATCGAATGGTGACAGTAATGTTAGTAGACAGTGGGGGCACCAAGTAACAGACTTATGCAAGCAGCATTCTGAACTGATCTTATTAGCAGCTCTTGGTGTGGGAGGTGGGCTGACAAAATCCTCAATTGGATTCGCCATTTTGAGCTATACTTTGCCCATCAAGACAAGACCGAGCAAGAGAAGCTTGCTCTTGCCACATTGCATCTGCAGAAGGATGCTCTAATGTGGTGGTCCTTGTCACAAACAAGTAAAAGCCTATTCATGAATGGGCTAAATTCGTGGAGCAACTGAAAGCCACTTTCATGCCACCGAGGCATGAAGAGAACCTAACCTTTCGTTGGGAGAGGTTTAGGCAGTTCGATAATGAGAGTAATGCAGATTTTACAGCCAGATTTTGGAAATTCTCTCTAGAGTTACCTGAAAAGAGTGAGGAAGATAGGAGAAAGAAGTATTTAGCAGCTTTAAGCCCAAAAGTAAGGTACGAGGTTGAAATATTTAACCCGACCATGCTTAAGGACCTCACTAAGTTGGCTGAAATTGCCGAGAGGAAATTGAATCCTCGTAAACCCTTCAATAACGAGGATGGGTCATCATCTAAGACCAACAATATAATTACCCACTTTTAGGAAACCAAACCGGTTTAAGAATAATAAAGGGAAGGGTAAAGCTCTTGTAAGGAATGTGAACAGCCAATCACGTCCTGGATGGGTGCCATTTCCTTCTATGACTGACGAAGAAAAGAGGAAGTTGATTAAGAAAGGAAAATGTTTCGGGTGTAAGAATCATAAGCCAGGGCATGTATGGCATAAGTGTCCCGTTCTCTTGGCTAAGATTGCCAAGACGAATTCAGTAAAAGGGAAAGCCAAGGCATCCAAGCAGGAGGGTGAGGCTTCTACCTTGTCACCCTCGAAATCTACTGTGACTATTGAGCCAATAGTGAATGCTGTATATTCAGCCAATACTTTTGGGCCTCATGATCTTTTTAAGGTGTATGGATTCGTGAATGGACAGAGAATAGTGGTTCTCCTAGATGATGGATGTGATTATGACTTAGTAAGTGATAGATTGGCAAAATTACTCCATCTTAAACCAGAACCTATAAAAAACATGTCGCTTTCAAGAGCTTTTAGGGGGCACAATGAAGAATGACACATTTGACAAATGATTTCTTGGAGCCAAGCATAAAATTTTTCGCAAGGAGACTGATATCATCAGAATGGCTCTCTGATGAATAGTCAAAATAAATGAGATCCTCACATGCTTGCAACTCATGGTGGGAACAAAAGCTGGTTTCTTGATTGTGGTGGGACAAACAATTGAAAGGAACAACTGAGAAAGAAAGAAAGAAAGTCTATTAATGTCTACCAGAGACCAAAAGGTCTATGGGACAGCAAGAAACCTTCTAGTACATCTGCTTTAGGGAGGGCACATGGCAGCTCCCAAGGAGTGCAAAAAGCAACCCATATTATTTAAAGTACCTACATGATAGTCTGGAAGAGTAAACAGCCATACATCAGTTAAAGACTGAGAGTCTTTTGGTTTTGATTTAAACTCTCTGATTAGTGCTACGCCTTCACGGTAAACTGCCCATTTTCCATTCTTTCTGGCAGCCCTGACTTTAGCTAATTCAGAGAAATAAAGACACCCACCACTGCTGGCATAAGGGAAAATGAAGGAGAGAAATAACAGGTATTGAGAGGCTGCTGAATGCCCACAGAAATGGTCAGGAGAGGGCCAAGAAAAAATTACAGGGCAGACACAGAAGGAAAGTAGCAGCGAGCAATCAAGATAATTAGTTTCTTGTGACTCCAATTGATTTTTGAAGCTGCAGTGAACGTCCCTTGTATCAAAGTCTTCTAATCTAGACAGAAACACTTTTTTTCTTTCTTTGTATTACAGGGCATCCATGACTATTTTAACTGAAACTCATTAAACAAGACTTCTCCTGATGGTTCAAGTTCACCTTAACAATCCTTCCATGGACCAGCTTAAGATCATTGACCTCATTGAACAACACTTACCCTAATGTATAAGTTTTACCTGCAGCTCATTGAACAAGACTTCTCCAGATGGTACTAGTTTACATGAAACAATCCTTCCACGGGCCAGCTTAAGATCAAGACTGATGTTTGCAGCATCTTTGGATAGAGGTTTTTGAAGAAACAAAGCAAAATTTGCATATTTTCTGTCCTCGGGAACTGGCACAAAGCATATCATGTATGCATGCATGCAAAGCATGCTAAAATCGCTTCTGGTTTGCCCAAGCAACGCAGTCGGCGTAATCGTTTCATGCAGTTCTGCATCCCTTCCAACAGCTGTAAAACAAATTCACCAAGTGAGGGAACCCATATAAAACGAAGAGTTTCGCCAATCTGAAATTTAATGAGATGCAAACAAGGACATTGGACAAAATGGCTTAGAGCCTCCATAACGAATCTTCTCACAGGCAAGATAAGCACTGGCATAATTTTACTGACATGTCTGTTTGTTGCTATGCAGAGGATAATGTACTTCATCTTCACTGCCCATCATGCTTGCTTGTGGTAACAAAAAATCTGTCAGTGCACCTATAGAATGCAACATCCTGCACGCTTTGAGACATGCCACTTTCTTTGCCATATTCTGCAATTCACAAAATTCTCCTGTGATACTTCGAATGGGGGAGTTTGAAGGAAGTAAAATTTCACATTTGACTCCTTCCACTCCTGAAACATACACAAATGTTGGAGATGGCCTGCCAAATCAACAAAATTTGTCTTGAACCCTTGGATGAAATCAAACCAAAACCTTAAGTCATAATCATCTTCATAAATGAATATATTCGGTGGGGACAGATGCCAGAAACTCTGAATGAGAATATTTTGCAGAACACAAGAGGAGAGGAGAAGGAAACGCTGACATTGTTCTAGACTCATTAAGCTGCTCATGGTTATGAGTTGTAAAGTGCAGAGCTATGGCCAAATTGATCATTTTATTCCATGTAGAATTTGGGCTTCTGCTTTGGCATTCCTGGCAATCGTGGGCTCTGAATTCTTCTCATTTATTTGTGGCATATGTTGCATCACAGGCTGCTGCATTAGGCCAGATTATTTCTACGTTGATCAATTTGTTGGCCTGCATTGAATACACAAGTACGTGTAAGGGCCCAATGTTGGCTTACTATCTTGGCCAGCGAGGCTTTAAATTGCTTGAACGAAGCAATTACAAAAATTGCATTGCACCACAGAAGAGACATCTTAGAACGCACTGTCTCATGATGCATCTGTGGCTTTTAACTTTTCATATCTCAATCCATTGGCACTGTCACTAGAGCTCCTATCATAAGTCAATTTCTAGTTGTAATTGGAATCCTTGGCCACCCTAGCATCGTTCAAATGCTCCGTGTTGGATAATGAGTATTCATTTGGGAAATCCTGCACGGTTTTACCACTGAGGGTCTTGGTAGACTGCATTTTACACATCAACTCTGGAAATGGATGAAAAGCAGTAACATGCTTTTGGAGGGTCCAGCATTGGGTTAAATAAGGAGAGAATGGAAATCACCACCCTTAGAAGCCTACAGATTTACCTCATTAGGGTTAGGTAGAAAGACCTTCTGTAAGCCTTTCTCGATTAGTATAGTTGATGTGCCTCATTCTTGGCTAGCATTTTGTACACTGGTTATGTGTTGATTCAATGGATTTCCATGTGCCAAGTATCACCCTTGACAACGAGGAATTGGTTGGGATGATGAAGAGATTGAACATGGTGTGACATATGTAACGGTGGGCTTTAGTATTTAGACTAAGGGGTTGGGGATGAGGCTAGAGCAAAGAGGCTCCTCTAGATTGTCTAGAGCGAATGGGTTTTATTTGAGGATGTGTGTGCACATGCTTTGTACAGGGTGATGGCCAAAAAAAGAGGCCTAGAATCTCTGAAGCAACCTGTGGTTATGCATGTAGAACCAATATTTTGGTGAGAGTGAGTGGATCAAAGATGGAGCTGTATAATGATCACTGTATATTTTGGGACAGTGACGAGGTTTGGTTGGAGATATTTTCATGATGCTAGCTTGGGGCCACAATTTGCGTTCCTTGGGATGGTGAATGTTCTAGTGGCAGGGGAAACTGTACAGGGGTGTTAGGTTTTTGGAGAATGAAGGAGAGGCCTATATGGGGAATTGAGAAGAAGATTGCTATATGGCATGGGAGGACTTATCCCACATATGCTTTACACAAGAAATAATTGAATTGTGTACTATCATAAGGCCCAAGATATCATAGACCTTGACACTTGGTCAGACACACTTATTAGAATGCGTCTTGTCCTAAATGATGCAACTCACTGCATGAAATGTATTTAAGCCTTTAGCATACTTTGTTTAGATGACAAAATGCCATTAGTGCACTGCTTAACTTACTATGCTAAAAAAATTGTTACTTGTCCCAGATCTCGCTCTTTGCTATGAGAGTGCTCCTTGCTTGTGATGCTGAGATCATCCACATTGTGAATGACAAGAATGACACTATCATTCCCCTGTTAAACAAAGAGATTTGAATTTGATTTGGCCTTTTTCATATCAAATGCCATCTATCTTGGTGTACCATGACTTGAGCGCTTACACAAGTCCACAAAATAACTTGTGACTTGCAAAACTTTTGCTCTTGTTTCTTTTTGTACAAAGCCAAGTAGCTGCTCCATATATACCTCTTCATCCAAGTTCCATGTAAGAAGGTTAATCTAACATTCATTTACCACAAAGGCCATAAGAAGTGTGCTGCCATATACATCTTTGTTCTTATAGAGCTAACTTTGCAACTAGTGCAAAAGTCTTTGTAAAATTTACCCCTCTTCAAAGTATTCATTTGAATTGATCCTCTCTTTGTATACCCACTTGCATCCTACCACATTCTTCCAGGTGGAAGGTCAACACGTTCCCCAGTGTTATTCTTGACAACGGCATCCATTTCTTGTTTCATTGTATTTTCCAAATACCTATGCTTATCTGCTGGAGTAAAGCTAAGAGGATTCAACACATCCATCATGATCATCAATCTGGCTGGTTGTCTCCTTCTACCTCCCTCAAGAATGTCTTGCAATTTTGTATTAGCTGATGCTCCTACTTTCCCACTTGTAGGGTATGATTTGTTGCTGCAAATCCTCTTCATGGTTCTTTGTAAACTACTCGGTGCTTTCTATCAATTCAAACAACGGATTTTGCAGAGGCATTTGAATGAGATGATTGCGAGTTGCCAAACACATATACTTGAACTTAAGAGTTTGCAACTAAGCTGGAATTAAGACTTATACAGCTTAAACACAAAGTAACATCATTGGAAAATGCAATATGATTGAGGGGCCAAGACGGGGCTCCCCCCTTATCCAGGCTCACTTTATTCTTGAAAATGGAGATACAAGACCAAGGTGCAATGCACCTTCCAAACTGATGAACTTAGTGAAAACCTAGGACCTAGATACAAGACTCAAAAGCATATGTACAAGGTAGACAACAAAAAGGAGGACTCCAAGCTCAGGTTTCAACTCTTGGCTTGCCCAATCCACAAGGAAGAAGCCTACAACAATCACCACTTACATCCAACATTAGAGACAAGCACTAGTTTCTAGGAAGATAGTAGAAACAACATGAAATAGTGCTGTAAATGAGATAAACTTGACAATACAGGCTCCCTTCGTGACTTGACCCTTTTGTAGATGAAGTCCTTGATGCCTCTGAAGCTACCTTGGGTGAGGAGAGTGTGGAAATGGGGCTGGAATGAGAACAGCTTAGAAAAACAGCCTGTAGGCTAGAGAGAGAAAGCTTTTATGAAGTGATAGCTGTAGAGAGAGAGTGCCAATGCTGATCCCAAGGGAGGAGATGTAAGAGAGGAGCTGCTGCTGTTCCAGAGGTGCACAGAAAGGCAGATTTCTGTGTTATGCTCTAGCCGAGATAGCATGACCTCGGATAGATCGGTGGGCATTTTCTCTTAGATGACCAACTTTTGTAATAGTTAATGTGCGTAATTAAATGGTCAAGAGAAGTAACTGCCAAGGTCCTAGGTGAGGGCGAAATGGCATTGACTAGATAGTTTTGAGTGCTAAGGCCTAGGTGCACCTAAATGTGCAATAATGCCAAGGGGCAAGTGGAGTTTAATGTGCCCCAAGAGAGGGGTAAAATGGTGCACCAAGTGGAGAGGCCAAAATGTTGACATTTGGCAAGGAGAACTATCTAGGGAATTGTGGGTCTCAGGGATAAGGATAATGAAAATAACGAAGAGCATATACGAAATATGATGCATCAACGATCCCTGAGAGTTGGCTGGGAGGAATAATTCTAAAGCCATCGCCCGTGATAATTAACACGACGAGGAGAGATTTATTAAGAAGAGAAACGACGAGATAGAAGAAAGACCTTTACATTTGGTATCAGAGCCGAGGTTAGGAAGAGTTCGACGGGCTCAACCTCACCTAGGATTTTACGAAAAGCTGAGGGAAGGCTGCGTAATCAAACCAGCGTCGAGGGAAGAAGAACGTTGGTGGAAATTGGTTCGTAGGGTGGTCTGAGAATTCCATTCTACTAAAGTTTTCATTCATCGTTCTTCAAAACCAAAATTTCGACGGGGTGGCTGTGACAATCCTTCGCCTTTCGTTCCACAACGTGAACACGCTCGCTCCGTTTCGCCATCACACAAGCGCCCACCTGCGTAAACCAACGACAAGTAAATATAGTAAGCAGCAAAGGGGCCACGGGTGAGGAACGTAATGGCGACCTTGAGTTGCAGGGAGCGAGTCCCGGGAGATCCTAGCTGAGAGCGGGATAGCGGAGCAGGAGGCGATGATGAATTATTGAACCGGAATGACGGCCATTAAAGACCCGAAGTTTTTTTTCCAACATCCCTTGGGTTTGTTGATCAGCGCACGATCAGCGCACACACGATAGCAGACTTCTCACTGCCCACATAACCGGTGTCCTTCACATTGTCCTGAGACAACCGATGCAGATCTGGTTTAATCGAAAAAAAAAAATACAGGACTGTCGCTAGCACTTGGACCGGTGTCCTTCACATTGTCCTGAGACAACCGATGCAGATCTGGTTTAATCGAAAAAAAAAAATACAGGACTGTCGCCAGCACTTGGACCGGGAATTCTGAAGGGATTCGGTCTGTCAAGATTGCAAACCGTATATACAACAGGGCAGAGTCTTTTTGCAAGTTTCGAGGATATCCAGGGGGCATCTCTTTCCCTTTAGGATATATATTTCAAGTTTTCAGTTTGCAGTAGTTTGTTCCTGTACAGGAAGGGATTTTGAAGTGCTGTACTTTTGGAGTTTTCGCATAAGAAGAGAAGAAAGAAATTTATTTATTATTATTATTTTTTTAAATAAAAAAGGGGAGAATTTTTTTTTTTAAATTTCCCTTTTCAACAAATGGAGGCAGAAGGACAGAATTCAAGAGTGAATCCTAGTGGGTCTAGAGTACAGTCTACACAATAGATGTCACATCAGGCAGCACCTACATTGATTGGTAGGATTTCGATATTAGAGGATGCTTTACAGCAGATTATGAACCAGCAACTTCAAGTGAATGCTGGTCAAAATGAGATCAGGGAGATGGTGCAAGCCTTGTCGGCTAGACCGTCTAGGATTGATAAGGGCAAAGCTCCAGCAGAGCCAGAGCCCAGTATACATTCCTTAGAGCGCGCAAGGGTCAAAGTACCTAATATCGCTAATTATAGACCGGAGAAGTACACTGGTCGGATGACCGAGCGCAGCTCTGATGTGATCGAGGTTTGGTTGCACAAGTGGGAAGAAGCCTTTGCCATTTGTGAGATTAGATCCGATCTAAAGAAAATCCGTGAGGCCACACACCTGTTTATTGAGGCAGCGGACAGATGGTGGATAAAGCAACAGAAGGATCAAGTTGCTCCAACCACCTGGGAAGGGTTCAAAGCTGAATTCAAGAAACACTTTCTCCCACCTGATGAAGAATCCCCAGCTTGGGATGCTTATAGAAATCTTCGTCAGAGGAGCTTGTCAGTGGCAGAGTACACTGACAAATTCAGGGAATGTGTCATGAAAATAACAGACCCTCTCCCTATGTCGGTTCAGTTAAAAGACTATATCTATGGACTGAACGACAAGATCAAAATGGAAGTTCGGGCTAAATATGTGACTACACTAGATGAATCTATAGCAGTAGCCCTGAACTATGAGGATGCCAGAGGTAGATCGGGTGGATTTGTGCAGGCAGGGACTCAGTATGAGCACCCGAGAAAAGGGGGATTTCCAAGGAAATGGGTTTCAAAGACAAGTGTCTCTCAGCCAAGTGGCCAAACCAAGCAGGTGAAGCCGGTTGAGGGACCAGTAAAAACAAGTACCACCGTTGGGGTGAAAAGAAAGATAACTCCAATGGCAGCCCGGGCTTGGTCAAAGTCCTCGTTGACCCCTGAACAAAAAGAGAAAGCTAGAAAAGAAGGATTGTGCTTCGGCTGCCTTCAGCGACATCAGTGGAAGGATTGTCCATTGAATAAAGACCGTCGCACGGCTAATATGATAATATCTGAATGCGACGTAGAAATGCAAGAGAGTCCCAGTGCGGAACATATGCAGATGCAATTGGCGGGACCTTCTTAGAGGTTAGTACCTTGTTTGTTATGTGTGTCTGTTGCTAAGTTAGTGACGAGTGCACTTGATAACATCCTATCTAAGCCCGCAGCAACGGGGTATACGGCCTTTAATGATACGGAGTTAATTAAAATGAAAGGGCAAGTGGCCAGTCATGATGTCATTGTGTTGTTTGACTCGGCGTCAACTCACAATGTGATTAACTCCAAGCTCGTGAAGAGGCTGAAATTAAAGACAAGTCCATCTGACTATGCGTATACAGTCAAGATGGCCGATGGAAGTTCAACTGAAGTATGGGACCAAAGGGTTACCCAGTTGGAGCTTCGGATTCAGGACTATGCTGAGAAGCTTGATTTTGAAATGACCAAGCTTGCTCATGCAGATATAGCCCTGGGAATGGCGTGGCATTCTAGGAAGAATCCAGCCATTGATTGGAAAAAGCACGTATATCAATTCAAGATGAATGATGTGCTTTATGTCTTGCGAGGTGAAAAAGATATACCTCAGGGACCGTTGGTTTCCGTGATGGAAATCAGAAAAGCTCAAGTAGAGTTTTTATTCCTTTGCACAGCATCGGTAGAGTCGGTGGATGAGTCTTCGACTAGCACTGATGTTACGCAAAGTGGTGAGATGGCCAAGCTGGCTAATCTTATAACAAAGGAGTTCTCTGAATGTTTTAGGGATGAACTACCTTATGGGTTACCTCCAAAGCGGAAAGTTCAACATAAGATTGAACTAATCCCGGGGGCAGAACCTGTAAATAGACCTCCCTATAGAATGAGTTTTGCTGAAGAAGCGGAGGTGCGTAGGCAACTGGAAGAATACCTCAAGTTGGGGTAGATTCAACCAAGTTTCTCACCTTTTGCTTCGCCAGTGATATTAAAGAGGAAAAAGGATGATACGTTTCGCCTCTGTATAGATTACAGAGCATTGAATAATATCACTGTTAAGCACAGGTATCCGATGGCTCGGATTGATGATTTGCTAGATGCATTACATGGAGCCGTGATTTTCAGCAAGATAGATCTTAAGTGCGGCTATCATCAGATCCGAATTAGAGCCGAGGATGTGCATAAAACCGCTTTTAGAAGCAGGTTTGGTCATTATGAGTTTTTGGTAATGCCCTTCGGACTTACCAATGCTCCAGCGACCTTCGTCATGCTTATGAACGATTTACTACGTCCGTATATCAGAAAGTTCGTAGTACATTTTATTGACGACATCCTGATATTCAGTAAAAGTGTTACTGAACATCGTGAACACTTAAGGATAGTGTTCAGTACTTTGAGGAAAGCCAGTCTTTATGTGAATAAAAAGAAAACTATACTGTGTATGGTTAGGCTTGAGTATTTAGGGTTCATAATTACTCCACAGGGGGTAGAAATGGATCCGAAGAAAGTGGCTGCGATACTAACTTGGCCAATCCCTCAGAGTCTGACCGTGTTGCGATCATTCTTGGGATTTGTCCAGTTTTATAGAAGGCATATCAAAGGATATTCCGGAATAGTATCGCCATTGACTGATCTGACCTCAGACAAAGTACCTTTTATTTGGGGACAGAATCAACAGGAAAGTTTTAACACCATAAAACAAGCTGTGGTCTCAGGACCGGTGTTAAAAATAGTTGATCCCCAGAAACCGTTGTTCCTAGAAACCGATGCAAGTGGCATTGCGGTAGGAGCAGTTCTCCTTCAAGAGGGAAGGCCAGTAGCCTTTGAAAGCAAGAAGCTTTCTCCCTCTCAAAGGAATTGGCCAACTCATGAATTGGAGTTGTATGCAGTTATCCATGCTTTGAAAACATGGAGGCATTATCTGTATGGTTCAGAGTTTTATGTGGATGTAGATCATGATACTCTGAAACATTTTTGTAAACAACCTGACTTGAGGGGCCGCCAAGCTAGGTGGGCAGAGCTCATGCAGGAGTTTAATCTAACGATTCGGTACCGAAGAGGAAAAGACAATAAGGTGGCTGATGCGTTGTCTCGCATTATGCACAACCTGAGTTTCATGGTATTAGAGAGTGCTCTAATGACCGAGATCAAAGAAACTCAAAAGGTGGACGAGTTTGTCCAGAGCTTATGGCCTAAGGCTCATGTATTAAAACCCGGGGAAAGTGAAAAGGATGACCTGGCATCCAGAAAAGGCCAAACTTATGGGATGGTATGCTAGTTAGAAATGGCAAGGTTGTAGTACCTGGTCAGAATGATCTCAGGCAGAGAGTCATTCGACAATGCCATGATAGCCCGTGTGCGGGACATCCAGGTGTCGAGAAGACCTATGATCTCGTGAAGCGAGATTTCTTTTGGCCAAAGATGAAAAAGCATATTCATGAATATGTGACACCGTGTTTCTCGTGTCAGGTAAGTAAGGCCGAGCGGGTGAAGCCACCCGGACTTTTACAGCCCTTGGAAATACCACTAAGTAAGTGGGAGAGCATTTCCATGGATTTTATTGTAGGGCTACCTGTAACCCAAGGAGGGTATAATTCTATCCTTGTAGTGGTTGATCGTCTAACCAAGATGGCTCCTTCATTCCGACTAGAGAGTCTGTTAGTGCCCCGCAAGTGGCGGATTTGTTTATTAGACATATATTTCGTCTGCATGGATTGCCTAGATCCATAGTGTCAGACAGAGATGTCAGATTTACCGGTCATTTTTGGACAGCGGTATTTGAGACACTGAGGACTGAGTTAGGAATGAATAGTGGGGATCATCCTGAGACAGATGGTCAGACGGAGAGAGTCAACCAGACTTTAGAGGATATGCTGAGGGCATATGTGTCATTGAGGCAACATACATGGGACAAGTGGTTGCCATTGTTGGAGTTTGCCTACAATGATAGGAAACATTCATCTACTGGGTTCAGTCCGTTTGAGCTGAACTATGGTTATAGGCCAGTCAATCCAACTATAGTTGGAGTACCTCAAAAAGTGCCTAGTGCCGCGAACTTTGTAGTTCAGATGCGGGAGATGCTAGCACTTGCGAGAGCTAATATCCGCCAGGCTATGGATAGAGCCAAGGTGTATGTGGATGAAAATCGGTCTATAAGAGTATTTGAAGAAGGAGAAAAAGTTTTTCTCAGAATTCCTTCGCACTCGAAGTCGTTGACTTCAGGAGAATGTGCTAAGTTATCACCTCGATACTGTGGGCCGTGGTTAATTCTAAAGAGAATAGGCAGTGTAGCCTATAAATTAGAATTGCCACAGGGGTGTAAGGTGCACCCGGTTTTTCATGTTTCGCGCTTAAAGAAATTTTTGCATACAGGTGACTCACTAATCGAAGGTGTGGTTTTGTTTCAGGAGATAGAGGATATTGCAAGGCGCAAACCAACAAGAATCTTGGACCGAGGAACAATGCAGATACGAAATCGGAAGATACCCACGGTGTTGGTTGCATGGCATGGTCAGCCTCTATCAGAAGCTACCTGGGAATCCGTATACCAGTTACGGAGAGCGTTCCCAGATTTCATCATCGAGGACACTGATGCTTGAAGAGGGAAGGAATGTTATGCTCTAGCCGAGATAGCATGACCTCGGATAGATCGGTGGGCATTTTCTCTTAGATGACCAACTTTTGTAATAGTTAATGTGCGTAATTAAATGGTCAAGAGAAGTAACTGCCAAGGTCCTAGGTGAGGGCGAAATGGCATTGACTAGATAGTTCTGAGTGCTAAGGCCTAGGTGCACCTAAATGTGCAATAATGCCAAGGGGCAAGTGGAGTTTAATGTGCCCCAAGAGAGGGGTAAAATGGTGCACCAAGTGAAGAGGCCAAAATGTTGACATTTGGCAAGGAGAACTATCTAGGGAATTGTGGGTCTCGGGGATAAGGATAATGAAAATAACGAAGAGCATATACGAAATATGATGCATCAACGATCCCTGAGAGTTGGCTGGGAGGAATAATTCTAAAGCCATCGCCCGTGATAATTAACACGACGAGGAGAGATTTATTAAGAAGAGAAACGACGAGATAGAAGAAAGACCTTTACATTCTGCAAAGGAAATGGGCTGGAACAGTAGAGAGAGAAAGACTGCAGTAGAGAGAGAAAGACTGCAGCAGGAGAGAGAAAGGGGCTGTGGCTGCTCCAGGCTAGGTGAAGGAGAGAGGATGCTGCTGCTGTTCCAGAAGAGCTAAGAGGGGGCAGATTTCTGGAGAGGAGGGGCTGGAACTGTAGAGAGAGAATGTGCTGTTGTAGAGAGAGAAAGTGCTGCTGAGGTGAGAGAATGGCCTGGGGAGAAGCTGGCTGCACCCAAGGAGCTGGAGAGGTTCTGCTGCATCATCCAAAAGGAGGGAGAAGAAAAGTGACGAAATTTTCATGTGAGGAATGAAGGGGAGAGGCCTTCTTTTATAGGCTCAGCCCCCCCCCCCTAGGCCTAGAGTGGAAGGTGGACAGTTGTCCCAATTTTTGGTGGGCTGCAGTCCCAAAGAGGACAGCCCACAACCTGCCCCAAATCTGGAAGATTTGGGGCCAAACACTTGGCCTGCATGCCCTGCCACTTGCCATGCATGCTGCCACATGTGTGGGACAGGTGGACTGACCTGCCAGCTCAGATTCCATGTGGCAGTCTGCCACGTGTCAGCTGCCATGTCACTCCCAAAAACCCTAAAATTTCAAAGTTGTCAGAATTTAATTCTGATCGCACCCACGGGTTCCTAACAGCTTAGACTATCTATTGACGTACTCTAAGGTCATAATTGAGCCATACTGAGCTCATTTGTTTGTCGTCTTATCTTGTATCTCCATTACTCTTGGCATGCTGCCAGGCCCACACCCAAAGCTCAGGGAACATTCTCTTGAATGGTTCCTAGGTCGGTATGCAATCTGTGCATTTGATTGGTCCCATGTTTGGGTACTCAGGTGGGGTTTGGTTCCTAGATGTTCCTCTCAAAGAGAGGCCATCACTCTTGTGGGTCACTAATGCCCATAACCCCAAGCAAGGGGGTCCACCCTCAAATGCTAGACCTAGTCCCCATTGTCCGTAACTAAACAGTAGAAAAGCATTTCATTTCTTAATAAGCATTCTATTGAAAAACAAAAAGAAATAGTACCAAGCAAGTGGATACATGTTGAAGCAGGATGACATTCCCTCCGTCTTTCATTTGGTTGTCTGCAACTGAAATGTTTCCTCATAAGCATCCAGGATTTCAGGACACTCCTGAAATGCAGCTCTGTCCACCCATTGGGCATCGGTGGATGGGAGCCCTCTGAACTTCAAAAGGTACATTTTGCGAGTCGTGCCTCGACGTCCGGTAGTGAAGTTATGCAAAATAATTTGCTCTGGGATCAACAAGATCTCAATGTCCTCTACTTCACGTGCATCGTCCAGTGTGGGCTCTTGAGGTGGTTCCCCAATGAAGGGTTTCACCAAGCTTACGTGGAAGACATTGTGGATCTTCCAATGCTCTGGAAGTCTCAATCAGACTGAGACATCATTTATTACCTGCAACACCTGAAAAGGACCATAATATCGAAAGGATAGCTTGAAGTAGATGCGCTTTTTGCCCACTTTGGTTTTTAACCGGGCTTTCTCAAATTTCAATAAGACCCATTGGCCTTCTTTCACTGCAAACGCCCTCTGTCTTTTATTTGCAGCTGCTCTTTGTTTCTCCTGTGCCTTTGGAATGGCTGCTCGAACTGTGGCATAAGCAGAGTCATAATCCTCCACGAATTGATCAGCGGCAAAGATTTTCTCTTTTGTTTGCATGAGTGGAGTTGGTAAAGATCTACCATATACAATTTCGAAAGGAGCTTTTCCAGTGGAGGAATGAATTGTGTTGTTATAAGCAAACTCCACAAGAGGAAGGAATTTCTTCCAAAAGGTTTGCTGGTCATGTACATAAAATTTCAGCAAATCCAAGAGTGTACTATTCGTAACTTCAGTTTGGCCATCCGTTTGAGGATGAAAAGCTAAGGAGAAACTTAGAAGAGTTCCAAGGTTCTCAAACAAAGCCTGCCAGAAGTTACTAGTGAACTTTGAGTCTCTATCTGATACTATAGACTTGGGCATGCCGTGGTGTCTAAAGATGTGTCTAATAAATAAATGGGCAGCTTCAGGTGCCTTGAGATTCTTTCTACAAGGAATGAAGTAGGCTTGCTTGCTGAATCGATCTACTATCACCCAAATCATGTCATGATTTTGATTGGTCCTGGGAATTCCTGTAATGAAGTCTATGGTGATGTGTTCCCATGGTCTCTCAGGAATGGGTAGGGGCTGAAGTAAACCCTTGGGTTTTCCTCTCTCATACTTAGCTTTTTGACATGCGAGACGAGCTAAAATGTAGGCAGCAGTGTCCTTTTTCATGTTAGGCCAGTAGAAAAATTTATCCATGGCTGAAAAGGTGGCCACAATACCCCTATGACCAGCATAGGGTGGGTTATGGCTTTCCTCCATCACTTTAGATCTAAGCTGCTTTGTGATACATAGTTTGTTCTCCATGAATAAATAGCCATCCCTGATGTGGTAGGCATGATGGGTGCCTCCATCTTTCAAATGTGCCCATGGCTGAGCAAAATCAGCATCTCCCTCATAGAATTCTTTGAGGGCTGTTAGCTCATCATGATAGGGAATTGATATATGGTGAAGCCGTGGTCTACGAGAAAGGGCATCAACCACTACATTCTCTTTTCCAGGAGTATATTGTATCTGAAAATGAAATGATTGCAGAAAGGTAGACCATTTCATATGTCTCTCTCTAATCAGAGGTTGAGTTAGAAAATATTTAAGACTTTCATGATCAGTTTTTACAAGAAAATCTACCCCTAAAAGATAATGTTTCCAAAGTTTGAGAGCATGAATTACAGCTAAGAGTTCTTTTTCATAGATATCATAATGAAGTTCAGCATCTCTTAGCCATCGGCTTTCAAAGGCCACAGCATGACCATCCTGGGTAAGAGAAGCCCCAAGGCAATCGCCACTGGCATCAGCTGCTACTAGGAATGGTTTCCTTAAGTCAAGAATGATAAGTACAGGAGCTGTAGTCAGGGCATGCTTTAGAGCATTAAAAGAGTCCTTTTCTTTTTGGGTCCATCTGAACTTCAGATTTTTCTTAGTGAGATCATGTAGAGGGGCTGCAAGTTCAGCAAAATGCCAAATAAACCTTCGGTAATATGAGCATAGGCCTAGAAAAGACCTTACCTCATGGGCATTCTTCAAGTCAGGCCACTCTACAATTGTCTGTATCTTGGCTGGGTCCATACGGACACCTTCTCGTGAGATAATGTGACCAAGATAGTGAATCTCAGGAAGAAAGAACTCACTTTTCTTCTCATTGATGTGAAGAGCATTTTCAGCTAAGATTTGAAATACAATCTTTAGATGTTCCTTATGCTCTTCCTCATTCTTGCTGAAAATGAGGATGTCATCAAAGAAGACGGCAGTGAACTGTCTATAGTTCCTGAACAACCGTTCCATCAGTCGATTGAACGTGGCTTAGAAAGCAATGAAAGATTAATTTATAGCAAGGTGCATCTTGGATCAACAAAGCCAACTCTGCTAAAAACTATTATCAAAGAGTGCCCTGATTTGTTCCCCTGCATATATGACAAAAGGTTAGTGAAGATTGCACTGGTCACAAGAGTTCTGCCATCCAACTTTTTCAATTATGTCGGATGTGCATATGCCAGAGAAGATCAACAAAGGTGATTTGCAAGGTCGAATGAATGGAGAACAAGCCTTTGCAGCTAGAGCAGAGGCTTTAATGGAAAAAGAGGCAGGTTCAATTCACAAAGATGCACAAAGACATTTGATACTTCAAACAATTCTGGAAAAGGATACAACAGTCATACGGATCATCATCAAGCCAATCAAGAAGATCAATCCTGCTTCTCATAGCAGATGGGGACATGGACTCCAACAAGAAGAGGACACCCAAGGAGAATCCACAAATAAGGAATCGGTAATTGCAATTATTGCAATATCATAGGACATTTGGAATTGAACTCTACAAAGAAACAAAGGGATGATGCAAAACAACGATTAGGACATTACATCAACTTCTATGATTAGCAAAATAAAGATCAACAAAATCAATTTGCAAAGACTGCTTCAACTTAGGAAGAAAGCATAACAAAGATATGCATGTTCTCTCTTTTTTCACTTATTCCGAGCGATTTTCCTCAGCCAAAGTTTTGTGGACTCACAATTATTAATCTTGATAATCGGGCCCTATATCTGGTTAGCTTATCATTCCAATCTACAAGCTGTACTACAATTTAACAACTGAGCACAAACAGACAAGTACAATGGGATGACAAGAACAGTCCTTATGTACGTTAGACTATGATTCTAATAACAAGAAGTACTACAACTGAATAACTGGAGAAAAAGTTACATAGGGGGTTGACAAGAACAGACTCACTGATCTCCTGGCAGCTTGGAGCAAAACTGATAAAGAAGTTCAACACTATAATTCAAATTCACAGTTGCTCCAGTGCACTGCACTTTAAAACTCTCAATTTTAAAATCCTCTTGATGTTTTGCTTCCAAGGGAACATCATGCCCACGTAAAATGTTCTCTTTAATGAGACTCTCACTGTCAATTAAATGTGCCAATAGCTCCTCTTGCATTGGATTTCCCCTGCACAGCTTTCATCCAAACAATTGCTACCACTTATATTGATATGGAGTTTTCACTGCAAACATCACATCAGCATGCTCAAATATAATAACAGGACTTATACCTCTCTTTTAGAAGGACATAATAAGACCCCGGTGAACGAGCACGTCCACGAGATTGTATAAAACTTCGTACAGTCTTTGGCAAGTCAAATTGAATCACTAAGCAACAGTCCTGTATATCTAGACCCTCTTCAGCCACATTGGTTGCTACAAGCAGGTTCACCTAGCCAATACAATACTTTCAAATTTGAGAAGACTTTGGCAGTCTGTCTTTGTATATAAGACAACAATTAAAATCTGCATAAGTTGAACCGATGCACATAGCTAGAATGACAGTGAACTTAACCTAAATAGAAAAGACTGACCGTTCCGGACTGAAAATCATGTAGTGTTTTCTGCATCAGTGTTCTAGATGAGTTGCTCATCCTTGAATGAGAGCCGACAAGGTATTTGCATCGTATAGATTTGAGGCTGCAAAGCAAACTTGCCAAAGCCTTTGCAGCTACCACTCTTTCTACGAAGACTATGCCTTTAAGTTGTGAAACACTGTCATAGAAAAGAAAAAGTAAGATACCCATTCCTTGCAATTTAATAGGCAGTTTTAAAAGAAGTTTGTTGAACGTACTACATTACAAGCACCTTTTATGTGCTGCTTTCAGTCCTTATTCTTTCTTGTAATATGAGGATAAAAAATCAACAGGTGTATTGAGGGTGATTAATTCATATTTACACCCAAAAGAACTAGATTACCAACAAAACCTTTAGAAAAAGGACCGAACTTCAAAGCATATGATTGGAACCAGTTAAGAATGGTTCAATTTATGGTGACTAGGCGACATCCTCATTAGGATTTTAACATACAGTTCTCCCTGCATATAAACAAGACCTTTTGTTCACAATAAAAAAATATTTATAAAGTCTTCTTTGTCCTAGAAGACAATCTCTTGCAATGCTTTATCAACTAACCTTAGTGCTTTCCTGGAGAACCCTTGACGAAAGGCAGGATCGACAAGATATGGCCATTTAAGTGGAGAATGCATGGTTGGCAGAGAAGCAACTAGTAATATGAAGTCTTATCCAGGCAATGAGCACCCTTGATGATCTTTCGGTCCTCAAAAGGAAATGGACTGTAAGGACCATCAATCCATAACAGATTGCCTTCAATATAAATTTTGCAGGTTTGTGAGCACTTCGGGCATGATGTCAATGGATGTTTCTATGTTAAGGGCGTGCAAAAATCAAGCAAATGCCTCAACCACTTAGTACGCACCCATTTTAGTGGTCGACTACTTAGTCAATGCTACTTGTCCACCATTTGCCTCTTCTCTCCCCACTTCCCCTTCAATCACCTATAACTCCAACTTTGACGCCCTCCCAATTGCTTCCTCAAGGGGTGGAGGATCATACTATGCCCCTTTGAAAGATGATAGAAAAATTGGAAGATACTGATGAGAGCCTTTGCCACTACCAATTCATCCTCTATCTCCCAATGCTACAAGACTTGAGGTGGGACTCCCAATGAACCACCCTCCTAAAGTTGGTAGACCAATGGGCTATACAACATCTAGGCGTAGTCATGGGTGCCAATATAGGTAATGGTATTATACGCAGCATCAAGATTTTTCACAGAAGCATTACTAAGTCGTAGGCTTCTTGCTGTTTAGCATTACTAAGACTTAGCATTTTTCATAGAAGCCTTCTTGCTGTTTGCAATCTGGGCAAATATTCTTCACGTTATATTTCTTATTGATGCAAGCCTGGAGCAATGCTTTCAATACTAATTCTGCCGATCTTTTGTTGTTGTGAGAAGGACTTTTGACGGGTTGCTCATCTTCTTGAGTCTCTTCTCTGCCAAATTTTTTCTCCCCATAACATTAGAAAATCTTTCTACTAACTTGCAACTCCTTATCAAGTGCCTCATGAGAATTTGTTATGATGGATATGGAAAAATCTAATGACCCTCCTTTGGTTGAAGACCCCAAAGGTAGTCCATGATTGGGGCACTAACCGGGCAGTTAATCACAAGTTCGTTGATCTTGGAGAATGCAAGAGTTGCTTCAGTAGAAGGTATTCTCCTCATGCTTGTTACATTCCATAGCCACCTTGGTTGTATTATATAGAGGCAGTGTCTCCAAACAATATTGTTATTTGCTCCAGGATTTGGTATAGCCTTTGCACGTGTGAAATCATTTGCAGAGTATTCTCAAAATTTGGGGCTTTTGAGAGCTTTTGCTCTCCTTATCTTCCTTCTACTGTTTGAAATCTTCTCGAGCCATTTCAACAGCTTGGAAAGCCTACATTTTGAGGTTCATACTTTGGGACAGGACATTGAGTCAGATTTTTAGACATTGAGTCTTTTCTGCAAGACATTGAGTCAGATTCGCATACATTGGGTCATTTGCAAAATTTAAGCAAAATTTGGGGCTTTTCTGCACTTGCCCTCTTTTTGGCCTATAAGCCCTCATTAAATTTGGGGCTTTTGCCAGATTTGCTGCTTTTGTAGTGAACATTGCCTGCCACAGTCACATTTGGGTCACATCTGCATTTGCCCTTTGATTTGGGTTGGAAATTTGCAGATATTTGCTGTCATTTTTTGGACAGCCAGCTTTTGCAGTGATAGCCTTGAGGCTTTTGGATTTTCAGGTCTCTTTCAGGGTATCACATTTGCTATGGCTAGGAACAATCAAGATCTATTTGGCGTTCTTCGTGAAGATGATAAGCCATTATTCCTGATCATGCATTTGCTTCACAGCAGACAAGAAGAGGCAAGGCTTCCAAGCCTATGGGCAAGCCAAAATCTGCGCATAGCAGCTGCAATTCCTCCCATGCATCTAAAAATACAGCAGATAAGTCAAAGAAGAAAATATGCAACTATTGTCGCAAGCCTGGACATGACATTTCAAAATGCAGGAAGCGCATTGCTTCGGAGAAAAAGAAAGCAGGATTGACAGTTAATGCCTCACATGCTATTGAATCCCATGAGCCAGCAGATGCTTCACATGCACATGCTCTTTAGGATGATTGGGCATGGGCTGTCCATTGTTCATTTGATCCCTCCAAAGCTGATGCATTCTTTACTGCTAATGATGCTCCGTCCTGGTACTTTGATAGTGGTGCTTCAAAGCATGTCACATCTTGCAGACGGTTGTTTCACTCTTTAGCTGATGCACCTCGAGGGGTGACTGTCACATGTGCTAATAATGCTTCATATGCTGTAAAAGGAATTGGAGATGTGCAGGTCACATCTATTTCAAGTCATCCTGTCACTTTGACAAATGTTCTCTTTGTGCCTGGAATTGAAGTCAACTTGATCTCAATTTCAGCAATTGCTACTTCAGGTTTCAGAGTGATTTTTGATGGCTACAGATGCCTAGTTTATGATCTTCGTGATGACAATGCCATAGTTCTCACTGGCACTTTGCAAAAGGGGCTTTATCACCTTGATCACCACTCAGCTGCACTTTCTATTGAAGCATTTGCAATTTCAGATTCAGAGCTGAAGAATAAGATCTTCAATTAGAGGGTTTCATCCAATTCAATGTGAGCCCTCCTGAAAATTTAGGAATTTTACCTCACTAACCAATGATTGAACATACAAACATGTTTGATTTGTACATTAGATGATTCAAAAGGTGAGCACTAATACATTCAAGTATAACCAAGAACCTACTAGATGTAGCCCATAGCAAGGCAAATCCACTTATAACAAATCCACAACAACTGCAATTATTAGCAAAACCAACAAGGATAGATGAAGCCTACCGAAACTTGGAGAGTACATCCACCAAAGTAGCGACTTTATCTGAAACAAGATCTGGCTTTAGGTTCTCTGCACTTAAAGCTTCGACACCTATCACCCACAACTATAACATTACATTGATACGATACAATATAGATGAATGTTATCATATTAAAGCACTTAATATTTTTTTAGAAATGTCATAATCAACATGAAATACAAGACTCCTTTGATCGATTTCCTAGCATACAATGTTAGTAGTAGAAGGAAAAGGATGAAGGTCAATCCACCATATGAACAGAATATTTCCAAGAGAGCTTCATTAAGGTATGAATGATGGACGTCTAAGGTAAATTGTGAAAACATGTATGCAGGAAATTCTCCTCCGTTTCTTTATGGAGCACATATTAGTGCTTGGCTCCATACCATCATCGTAAGTTTGACAGTTTCTGCATGTAGAGAATGAATGATCAATGCAAAAAAATACAAACAAGGAAGGCTACATTCAAAGGATGTTTCACTCTGAAAGAATTAAATTTCTTTTGTTTTTTTTAAACGAAGAAAGAATTAAAATTCTCATCTTTTTTTGGAGGGAGGAAGGCTATCACATGTGCCTGTATATGATCCCTACAAAAAGCCTCCACATGCAACACCCCATCTTGTGATGAATGCAAGCCTTTACAAGACATCTTAACACCTAGAACAAGACAGAAACGAGTATCCCTTTTCAGGTATTATTCATAATTATGTTCAGTTTTTCACTACTTTCCCATAATTAGGTAGTGTGAGGAATTTTTAACTCCACCAAATCTATAACTAGAGATGCAACTGAGTAGATTGGGGTTAACCTGGGATTCATTGTCCAATTGCTAAGTCCAATGACTTGTTCAAGTAAGGTGGGCTCATAATAATTTAAGACAAGTACCCTAGTGGTGACATACAAATACCAAGTGGATAATTAAACCTCCACTCACATCTCTCCAAGCACCTAAAGATAGGAGTCGCTAATAGCTGGACTAGCACACCTCATTATTAGTATGGTTTTAGGGTGTGAGCTGCTACTTGGAAATTGATAGCAAAGCAACATATCCATAAGGTGGCAATAGTATGAAGGATTATGGGTTAGTTTGGTAAGCAAGTAGACCCCTTCTAATGATGTCATGACTATTAGGCACGCATGATTGTCACAGATGTTTAATGGTTAGGTCATTCTTTATATGGTGACAAAAGAGCTACGTGTTTGGCCAACCTTGAGCTCACAGATCACTAGATCCTAGACACTTAATGGACACACCCTGTCGAAATTCCAGTGGGTGCATGCCCCACTTCAGAAAAATGCAGTGGTATATGCTCACAAAAAGATTGTCATTGGCAGCCAATGTACATTTAAACCAGCATCTTAGGGGAAGCCATCCCTATGGTAAGTCATCTTCAAATCTCTAAGGCTGTCAAATATACGGTCTATGCCTATTTGACAAATGTTTAGGACAACCCCTATGCTTGCGACGAGTCACCTCTAGATTCTGATAGTCGATTTTATTTGAAACTTATCCTGACTACTTTCTCAATGATCTACCCAAAGAACTACCTTGCATTAGGCCCAAAGGCCATAAAATAGATCCAGCCCCATGTAGTTCTGTCCTAACACTGCTTCATATAGGCTTACTTTGGCCCAAGAAGAAAAATTTTGGAAAAAAGTAGAAGATCTACCACATAGGGTTATAATCCAGCCCTTACTATTCTTTAGCCATCTAAAAGATGGAACTTTCAAAGCGTGTATAGGGCCCTTTAAAAAATAATTGTTAAGAGTGGGTTCCCTATTCCTCGAATTGCTGATATGAGAATTGACCTTAAAAGTGTATACCACCAAGTCTAGGTGGATGTTCATAAGATTGCCTTTAGGACAAACTTTGATTGTCTGAATGTTTGGTTGTGCTCTTTGACGTCCTAATGCCGCAGCTGCATTTAACCATACGATGGAAAGAGCTTTTTGTCAACACCGATATTTTGTGGGCATCATCTTTGATGATATTTTAATATTCAACTCTCATGAAGCCAAGCATCATGGACATCTAGAAGTTGTCTTCAAGCTCTAAAGGATCGAAAAATTATATATCAAAATGGGAAAACGAGTCTGTTCTTTAAATTAGAAATCATATTTGGGACACAATATTACTTAAGGTCAAGTAAAAATGGACCTTGCCCAAATAAAGACTATCCAAGAATGGCTAGAGCTTAAAGATATCAAGGTATGGTCTTTCCTTGCTCCTATTATCGACATTTCATCAAACATTTTGCCAGATAGTTGCTTCTTTACATGACTTTACCAAACGAATATTCCTTTTCAGTGGACGATAAAGAAATGGCAACCTTTTGCAGAATTGAAGGAAGCAATGATTCATAGACTAGTTTTAAAAACAATTAATCTTTAAAAGCCATTTCAGTTGAAGCTAACACCAATGGTTAAAGCATTCAAGCAGTACTCACTCAGAAAGGCCATCCTATAGCCTATGAGAGCTGAAGATTTAAGGATTCATAGTTGAACAATGACATTCATAAGAACAAGATGGCACTAGTACATGCAAGTAAAATACGGAAGCATTACTTGATTGGAAATGAGTTTTATTGTTAGAACTAGGAAAGTGTTTTGTTATTGTTAGAACTCACCATTGGAGTAAAGTATTTTCTTACCCCAAAAAGATTCAAGAAAAGCATATGAAGTGGGATCATTGCTTAGTCATGTTTCATTTCCAAATCTTGTATGATCCTAGAAAGAACGATATTGTAATTGATGCTTTGTCCAAAATTACTGCAGATCCAACATCTATGGGCCTCTCATGATGACTGCTATGAAAAGAAGCTATTTAGAAGATTTATTGATCATTTGGAAAAGGTTGCAACAAGGAGATTCAATTGTCTTATTCAACTTGACAATTATATACCTAAATGAATCCAGGAACATTCCCAAACTCATCCTCTAAAAACACAACATAGTGCAGTTTCAATCTCATGATAGTCACTCACAAGGTTGAAAACCATAAACTCCATCATGCATAGCAGGGACTAGCTACTATGACATCCCCACTGACGTCATCAGCGCCCAACAGTGGGTGTAGACCATAGTATAAAAATATGCTCTCACACATACAAATCCACACACCCACACATACTTGAGCATCCATTTATACAAAGTCTTCGTACTGAGTTTCTGTCGGCACTCCGGAGGTGAAGGGCAGACTCAGCCATGATGAAGGCTAGCACTAAAGGAGAAGGCTAATCAAAAGGTAGTCCAAAATCTCTTCATTCAAGCTACAACTACTTGTGAAGTCTAAACGTTTTCATTTTATAAAACTTGACAAGTGTATTGATAAACAAATGTTTGTGCATGAGTGTGCCTTTCTAAATTAAATTGATGAAGTCATGAATCACCATATATTGGGAAACATGGACAAGCTGCAGCCCTAGAATGACATTTCTTTTGGCCACTGCTTCGATAAGATATACATCACTTTGTACAAGAATGCTTGATATGCTAGAAGCTAAGTATTTACAAGATAACTACTTCTACTACCTCCAAAAGATTCTGCAGAAAAGACCATCATATGCCTGGGTCCATGAGGCACCTTGCTCTGCAGCAAGGGCTCATCAGCAGTCAATTTTGCAGTGAAAGGCTGAATTTCCTTACCATGCATGTGACTAATTTTGGATTCAGATGAAGAGCAAAGAAAGTGTTTCCCAGTTAATTGACTCTAATGGTATTTTGCAGCCAGATCCACAGGTGTCATGTAGATTGCTACAAATTACTATGCTTACCTTCTCACTGTAGACCCTGAGATGCCTGAGAGATAGTGCCACGCTAAGGGTTTGGCAGACTATTCCCTTGTTGGTAACTCCGGATTTGAGAATTTCACTTTATGCACCATTCACAAACATGAAATTAAGATCTGCATTATTTACCTTGCATAAGGGCAAATGCCCTGGCTCAGCTGGGCTTACCCCCTCATTTTTTACCGCTTTTTAAGAGCAACATTAGTGATCATGTTACTCAGTTCTGGCATTTGGATTTATTCCCTTGTCAATTACATCCATCTTATCTCTAAAAGGGGAGTGCAAAAATTTAGTCACATAGTGATGGCCAATGACACTATTGGGCACATTTTTTACCGCTTTTTGTGAGGAACATTGGTGATCATGTTACTCACTTTTGGGATTTGGATTTATGCCTTTGGGTGCAAAATTTTGGTCACATTGTGGAGGCCAATGACATATTGGGCACCACTTATAAAATTTTAGCACAAGCAACCAACCTTCATTTGTAGCTCTTATTGCCTCCTTCGATTCATGATACACAAACTGGCTTTGTGCATGGTTGTAGTATTTTTCAGAATATATTTTCCTTTTTTTAAGTGGGCTAGACATAGCGGTCATAACCTAGACTAGGGATCCTTGGAGGGCACAATGCTATGCTTTGGCTTTTCTATAAGGGGGTATTGTCTCTCTACAAATCATCCCACTACCAGATTCTTTTTTTCTTTCAAAGAAAGACTTCTATTATGTATGGAAGAAACTCCCAGTGCAAAGCTCTAGGAAAGAATACATCATGCAATCATGAAAAAACATAACCCAAATAGGACAAAATCAAACTCTCGTAAGAGAGTACATAAAATCCAAGGTTGAGGCTGAAAATGCCATCTCAACCCTGTGGGGATTTCAACAAGAATGGCGAGCCACTCCATTCTCTGAAGAAGATAGTCCTCCTTGTACAAGCTTCCCATGAAGATCCCTACATACTTCCCCAAATGGCCATCAAGGTATGTACTGTGTCTGTTTGAATGCTGGCGAATGTGTGTGATGAATGGGACTTGGGAACCATCTAAAGCCTCTGTGCATCTAGATCTCTAAATATGCCACACTGCTATGCTCGCCAGAATCCCCCAAGAAGTGTCTATAGAGGCATGTGGTGGTCTATATGGATAGCCAAGAAAGTCATCCAATGAGCATGACTCAATCAAATGTTGTCGAACCGAAACAACCCAAGAAGTGTCATGTCTCTCGTAAAAAAACTGAGGTTTGGACAAAGAGAGCCAAGCTACCTAGCCCCAAGTCATGACAAAGGAGAACGCATAAAGGTGCCCAATAGTCTAGTAATCCCTTTCCAAATGATCGCGCCTGTCTGCAGTCCCATAGGCAATAATGCTGAATAGACTCTTAAGCAGAAAGACAACAAATACATGTGGGACCTGTCCCAAACCGATTCACCACAATCCCTTCATGAATAGAAAGCCAAAAGAAAAGAGTTATTTTCCTATTCCTAAGGAATTTCCGGAGTCTCTTCCAAAATGACTTTTGCAAATCGACAAAAACCGGAAATCCTCCAAATGAGAGGCTCTCTGGTGAACCTCCAACCTTTGAAACTAAGCTGAAAACTCTGACATCACTGACCGTGTATCAAGAAAAGGGTAGGCTCTTCTCTCGGTGCCTTGAATCAATCCATTCCCAGTCCCCAAAATCCCACTACAAGCATTTTATGGGGACAACTCCATAGAGCCAAATCCTCCATGAAACCAAGGGAATGTGACGTGGGTTAGGGTCTAGATACCATCCTGAAGCAAAGAAGCACTAATCCACATGACCTCCAACCCTCACAAGCTGAAATGAAAAATGCGTACGTATATTTTATGTAGATCTAGACAGCTTGCCCTCAAAATGGACATCAAAGACCAGGGCATTCCTGTCAAATCCTCGAAATCCTATGACGTAAAGAGGAAGTAGACTGAGAAGGAGGCATGTCATGTGGAAGAACCCAATCCAAGAGTATGGATGCATCAATTTGCTGGATTCTTGCCGCACTCCTTTTGAGGTGACTTATTGTCTGGCAAGACCTCTCTCCCATCTAGACCACTGTATATAATGAGAAGTACCAAGTAGTCTGCCATGATCATCAAGTATACTATCATTTCACATGAGAAGCTATCTATTAATCTCTTCTTGAGAGGTAGGGAGAACTCTCCAAAGAGTCCTCCTAAAGCTAGCCCAAGCTTTCGGATAGCAGCCATAAAATGAAAGCAGCCCTGAGATGGGCTAAGGTGAAGATCCATCTGGTAGTATCCATCCAATCTCCACATGAGAAGGAGAACAAGATTGTTTACTTTGAATGAAGAAATCTTTCCATGGTTCCTATCTCAATAAAAATCCTCTAACCACCACCTTACATAATAGTGCTCTGCATTGCATGTCTAGGTCTGTTTGTTGAGGCCTCCTTCCTATATGGCGAGAATCAAAGTCTCCCAAGCCACCCTAACTCTGGTGTCTACGAACTATCTAGTTCACTTCAAAGAAAATTTCTTATAGGTCTTTTTAGTTCAGTGATGCAATCCCTAGAATGGCACCAACAAGTGCAGACAATCCATGCCCTGGCCAACAGGACCTAATTGACCACCACTACCCCTGGGAAGCAAGGTCAGCAAGATCAAGTTTGGCTGAGCTCCAAAAAAGGAGCTTCCTCTCGATACTCTCCCCAACACTGGGGAAAATTGCGCGAAGCCACACCGACCTGGCAGCCCAAGCACCTGACAAAAGCACCCCTTTGGATCCAAGTGAAACCAAAATCAGCCCCCTAGGCTAGAAGCCATTGGATTTGTTTTTTCCCTCATATAAGAGCCCCCATGCAAAATTGGAATCCCCTCCACAAAACGATTTGATCACCTCATCCATCCTATGTGAGAGGAAAGCTCGCCTCTTATGCCACGTCAAGCATCGTCAAGCGTCGTGAGGGAAAGTTTATTAAAGTCTACAGACCGATGGGTCTATGAGATTGATAGAAAACTTGATGCAGTGAGTAAGACGTTGGAGCTACTAAGCAACCATCCTAACCCATGCTAGAGAAAAAACTGTGTAGACATAGTCAATGATATCATCATGCATGTCATCATAGTCACAGACATCCCTGGCATAGATGGTAGGGTCCCTCCACGAAATGATCGGATCACATTATCCATCCTATGTGAGAGGAAAGCTCACCTCTTATGCCGCATCAAGATCGAGAGAAAGAAAGTTTATTAAAGTCTGCTAACGACCGATAGGTCTCTGAGATTGATAGAAAACCTGATACATGAGCAAAAGGGTGGAGCTACTAAGCGAGCATCCTAACCCATGCTAGAGAAAAAATTATGTAGACACAGTCAATGACATCATCATACAAGTCATCATAGTCATAGACATCCCTGGCATCATCATCATCATGGTAGAGAAAGAAAGAAAGAAAGATATATTAATGTCTGCAAGAGGCCTCGCAGGCCTATGACACGAAGGTGCAAAACCAAAAGTAACTGATACAAGTTGCTATGGGCTGAAGCAAAGGGCTCACTAAGGCCCTTGCTGAGAGCTAAATTGCTGAAGTAGTGAACAACATGGCAAAGTAGCAAATAGCAAAATAACAAAATACTATCAGCTCCTCAGAGCTAACGCTTTGAGAGCACACACAGGCTCCCCATATTCAAGTGCCAAGGTGACTCTTTGATGGGATGCGAGTAGCTCTCGTATCTGTCTGTCGAGCTGTCTCTCGAGGTGGTGGATGGCGTGGTCTCCTTGATCTCTGTATCCGATGGGTCATGTTGAGGGTGATGCCTCGTCTCTAGCGGTCTCCTCTAAGGAGGACTGAGATAGACCGAACCTCGATCGTGCGTCCTCTGGTCGCTCTCCCTGTTGTGTGTGGAGTGCGCTCCTCTCGTCTGGCAACATCATGGCGGTGACTCTCACTGCGGGTCCATGATGCTCTCATCTCATCAATCTCCTCCCCCTCATCCTCCCCAAGAGCCGACTCGGATGCATAGAAGTCTGTGACACATGCCTATACTCGGTCGATCTCAGTGACCTGTTGTCTCATCTCCTGATGCTCTCTGGTATGTCGCATCAATATATTTCTGTGTCGCCACATCTCAATCAGATGGAGTCCAACACACACCTGATCAAGAAAGTGGATCAGCCGTGTAAGTGGACCAAATCCAAGCCCCTCCTAAAAGAGGCAGTGATATCGCCCTCAGATCTCCTAGTATACTGGGCAGATAGACAGAAAGTGCTCCTCTGTCTCGACCTCTGGTGGCATAGTCTGCAGATCCTCTGCTCTCTGGGTATGCCTGTGGCTCTCCCTGCCTCAATCCTCAACTGATGTGACGAGACTCGCAACTGTCTGATGGCAATCCTTAGTGCATGTGAGACTCTCCTATCCTCAAGATACTGAGGTCTAATGATGAGACCATACTCAGAGACCCTCAGGAAGTGGTCATGGTAGAACTGGATCTTGGTAGGAAACTCCTGGTCTCCCCTCCAAGCCCGCGACATATGAAGCTGGAGGAGGTCCAACCGTATGATCCGGTTGATCTCATCTCGTGGGATCCTCTCGGGTGGCTCATCTATGCTGTACTGAAAGGGGGGGAGCCTATCCATCTGAATGTTGTGGCTACCAAACCATGTGGATATCCGTGCGTACCATGTTGTGTCAACACCACTCTGCCAATGGCCTAGGAGACTCCATTGCTAGCCTCGGTAATCTCCACTGAGGTAAGGCCCAGACTCGGTGAAGGAATGTCGCTGTCTGAAAGATGGCATCAACCTGGAGAGCGAACTCTACATGTATGATCCGGTGGGGGACCGAGGGCTTACTCCAAATCATCCTAGACCCCATGGTCACTTGTAGCCTCTCAAATCTCTTCCACTCTGTCGCTGAAATGTCACTCCCCCAAAAGGGTGCTGCATAAATGGCCGCCGGTCTCACAAGGGTGTCAAAAAGCCAACCCTTCGTCGGAGAGTCCTGGTTGGAAACACTGCCTCTCTAGTCGGCGGGCCAGAGCACCCTGCCCTCGTGTGAGTCATGTTGTAGCTGCAAGTGTCATCGTGAAACCTAGCCCAGTGAAAACTACCCCCAAATATGTGTAAGGCTGCACTATCTCCCCTGACTCACCTCAGTATGTAAAGCTATGGCGACAAGCCACTGCTCACGAGGTGTTGAAGATCATAACCTTGGTCTTTCCAAGGTTGACTGTCAAGTCTCTCTCTCTACATAACATCTCCAAAGCCTCTGGGTGTTTCTACAAACCCTCGGCTGAGGAGGATATCAGGACTATGTCATCTGCGTACAGCAGTATTTGCACCATCAGGTCAACCTGGAGCAAGCCCTTTCCACCTAGACGATCTACAAAGGATGTAATGTCATCAATATAGAGCCCTTAAAGAGTCGGTGAGAGTGGACAGCCTTGCTTCACTCCGATAGTGCTCTCAACCCAATCTATTAGACCACCTGGGGCACGTACTCTCCCTCTGAGGAACTCATATAAGACTCATCACCCCCCATATCATGATCTCTGGGAGCTGCGACTCCTGTAACCTCGTGATCAAGCGGAAGCGTGGTACAGTATCAAATGCATTACAAAAGTCTACAAAGCCAGTATAGACTTTCTGGTGCCTCAACTTCGCCTCCTCAATGATAGCCCTCAAGGTGAAGATATAGTCCAGGGTGGAGTGTTGTGTCCCAAAACCTGCTTGCCCAAGAGCCCGTTGCTCGTGACTCTTTGTGTGGTTGCTGATCTCTCTCTCTCTAGTACTGACTCATATATCTTAGCCAGAGTGTGGCCAATCGTGAGAGTACGGTAGTTCCTAGTGTCCATGAGTTCACCTGCCTTGTGTATCGGTACAATGGTAGTAGTGCTCCAAGTAGCCGGGAAGCCAGGGCATACGACATGATTGAATAGATGCACTAAAATCGCGGTCAAGATTTCATGCCCATGTGCAAAGTGCTCAGTGCATAGCCCCTCATGATGTAGAGATCTCCGGTATGAAGCCAGACAAGGGCATCCTGTACATTCTATGCTGTGAACAGGTGGCACGTAGTGGGCTTGGGCATAGTGATCATATCAGGTGGTGTCTAACCTGGGACATCATAGAGAGAGCATGCATGTGTGCCAAACATCTCGATCTGTGATGGGGATGGGTGGCTTCCCATCCGATAGGAGTCACCATCCCGTAGTAGGGTTCCCCCCACGAAAGGATCCAATCACCTCATCCATCTTCTGTATGAGGAAAGCCTGCTTCTTACGCCGTGTCACTCGGTGTGAGATCCATTGTGCCTTTGGTGCATCCAAGTGATGGATGTTGCATACATCTCCGGCACTATAAGGGAATCATCATTGAAATCTAGCAGGCCAACCTATCTGTTTCTAGTACGTGCATTGAGTCACGAAGGAGGAGGGTCTCGCTACTAGAGAGCTCCGTGATGTCATCATGAGTAGTCTCATGTGGGTTGTGTCCTTCCGTGGTGACTTCCCGTGCAACGGATGATGTATCTGGGAGAAAGTAACACACTGCAATGAAGATTGGGCATGTATCTAGTATCTGAATTCGCACCCACATATGTCGTGCATGCTCCTATATCTGGATCACAAATATGAAAAGGAAAGCCACGCCTCCCGACCCCTGTATCCCACTGTCTCCCCTCATCTCCTTCCTATGGGCTGATTCCCAGATATATCCCGTCACTGTCGGCAGCCCTCTTCCCGAGATTTCATGGGTCTCGATGTAGAAGATCATGTCTCTGTCGGTATATGTTTCCAATAAACCCCCAAGATCGGACCAAAGGGTACCATTGCAATTCCACACTACTACTTTCAACCCTCTTTGTGCATCCAGCCCATTGGTCCGAGACCGTCATAATTCCCCGTCCTCTTTCTCCCCCTATCTATTATTTCTCTCATGATCACTTTACCATCTCTATAGGTAGCCCACTTTCCTGCCTCTCTTGCTGCCATTACTCGTACCATTCCTTCTCTCCTGTATTCCTGATATAGAGAGTGAGGTCATCATCCAAGTATATCTTTGTCCCTTTCAGAGTTGCCCTCATAGTCATGAGGGTAGATCTATCCATGGCGGTCCAGAGTTTCAGTACTAAAGATCTTGTTGATGTCTCCGCCTTGCCCACCCTCCAAGCTGTCTCACACGTGAGATTTACGTCCATCTTAGTGAACAAAACTTGGGCATCTGCCATTGGAGTATCTCCCACTGTCAAGCCTCTTACCAACCCGTTTAATGCTTTGCTGGCCCTCCTTTTCTCTTCTTCAAGAGTTTCTGAAATGAATTCCTTCTTAGGGGCTGCTGCTCCCTTTTTAACCACTGCTGTCCATTCAAGCATCTCTTCTTTTCGTTTAGTAAGTTGTTGTGGCCTGCATGGCAGCCATCTCCCTCTTAAGGGTGGCTTTAAAGCCCTCTTCTGAGGTCCCTTGCATCTCTCTCATTTGCTGTAGTTCAGTCCCTAGTGCATGTATTTTGTCATTGAGGCTAGTTCTCTCGGTAGCCATCCTACTTCTATTTCTCCCACTCTTCACGCTTTGTCATATTAACATCCTCGGGAGGCCTCACGGGCCTATGGGACAAAGTGCAAAATGTCAAAATGACTTACAACATCTGGATAGACCAGAGAGTCGAGCAGTGCATATGGCAGCTCAGCTCAAAATTATTATAGCATAACTACATTCCCAAAACTACTCTGAAATCGGTCTAAATAACATCAGCTTAAGGCTAAGAGTCTTTGGGTCTAGTTTGCAACTTGAATCCAAATTTTGTGGGCCTGGCAGCCAGAAAACCATCCACCCTTCCGTCGTGTATCACTTTTGTGGATGATGGGCCTTTATGTTCAATATGCCAAGATTGTTTTGATACGACGACTGGTGAGTTCATTTGCCCTTTGTTTGAGCTGAGTCGGAGTGAGCTCTTCAAATATCCAAACTCTAGTACCCTTCAGCTTGCTGGTTTGTCTGAGAATCTTGATTCTTGAAATCTTTTCTTTGATGTAGACTTGTACTTGATTCGACTAATCCCATTCCATTTGTGGTATTGACTTCTTGAGTTGGGTATCCTTCTCTTCCTTAGTGTCTTCACCTTCCTCATCAAAACAGTTAATGCAACTATCTTGCAATCCCTCAACGCGTAAAAACTTCTTGTTTCTTGCTATGGCTTCTTGCTCTTGTACCTCTCCATAAATATCACATTTGTCAATCTTGTATTGCATTGTTTCTGTAATTTCTAGTCTCATAGATTTGAGCTGAGTAGTGACAATTTCTTGTACCTTGGTCACAAGCTGTGGTGCAAGAGCTGAAATATTACATTGTTGTAAAACTTCTTGCATTACCTCTTGTTAGCCATTCTGAGATTGGCTTCTCCAGAGAAGCAATGCAAAGCTTTGCATCCCTGAGTTGTCGTAGTAAGACGTAAATCTTCTCATGTGGGTCTCCGTGGCTTTGAAATCTGTGGTATGCTAAGGCATAGGGGGACGGTGTTGAAGCCATATCATTGTAGGATGGGCAAGAAAATTTCTGAATTTGTAACCATGCACAGTGCATAAGTGCAAAAAATCCCTTTGGGTTCAAAGAGGTTCATCTACTAGATACTCAAGCTGTCACGTGGACATTGGCATGACTCCCACACAGTAGGTTGGTCCATGTTCGCCACATCCTGGTTTGTTTGCCCTTGTTGGCGTCAGTCTAGGGACGGCATTATGCAGCTCAAGAGACATATCACAAACTTTCTTTGCAACAGACTTGATGGATCCACAGGTACATGGCTTGGGAGACTTTGATTCTTCCAGATCTAATACTCATTGTCGAGCTTTGCTTTGCAAGCTTATTGTCAGGGAACTAATGAGAGATCAGGAGCTGTGGAAGGGTCTTGTATACCTTATTTAGGTGGTGTGTGGTTCTGTAGATCTGAGGTGCCTTCCTCACCTGAATTTGGAGGATGTGAACACACCTGAAAGACGAAAACAACAACAACAAAAAAGAGCAAACGAAACAACTGAATTTGGAGGATGTGAACACACGTCACAACCGAAGTGGACTCGGGGTAAACAACAAGGCAAAGGCAGGACCCGCCTCAGCTTCTTCAGCATCTATCTCTACCTCAACCTCAACTCCCGCTACAGTGTCAGTTTCATTTTCAGCTCCAACCTCAGCTCCCTCTATCTCTATCTCTACTTCGACTTCAGTCCCCGCTTCAGGCCCAGCTCTAGTTCCCAGTCTCAGCTCCATCTACATCTACGATCAGTGACATACTCATGCCCATAGCGCCGGTTGTTGTTCCCTTTCCCTCTTCTCCTGTTACGCTTCACTCTCCCCTCTCCCTCTCAGTCAGCCCACCCTCCCACACCCCGTTGGGACTGCCTCATCCATTCCACTGTCATCTCCGTTCCTCACTCAGCCACCGTCCAGTTTTCGGACACAGTCCCACTCTTTCATGCCACAGTCACCACAGTTTCAGCATGGACATGGGTGGATTGACACACCAAAGGCCCGTGAGACCCTACTCACGGAGATACATAGTTTTCGTGAGCGTGAGATGGAGCTGGCTCGCTTCGCACGGGAGCAGGTCCGCTTCAACCAAGAGCAGAGCTGCATCATACAGGAGCAAGCTAGGGCCATTCGGGAGCAGGTGGGTCTTATTCAGGGACTCAGACAGGATATCATGCAGCTCCGACAGGAGGTCACAGCCATACACACTACCCCAGGGAGCACACCGGTGGTCGAGGCACAGATTGCGAGCATGCAATCTACTATTAAGGAGACTTCCAGATGGGTTGACGTGGCCAAACGGGAACCCGCAAGGGTCACCGTTTCGGCTACCCTCATGGAGCAGCAGCAGAGAGCTAGTAAGGCTCTCAACATCAGAGTACGCGGGATCCCACGCACTGAGGCTACACCGATGGTAGATGCAACTGAGTTCGTGACCGCTACCCTGGGTGTGGCTGAGCACAGGATAGAGAGGGCATGGCGGGTGGGGAGAGATCCCAACTGAGAGCAATCCCTGATCATACAATTTCATGACATTCAAGCACGACTTTCAGCTCTACGACGCAGGTCAGTCCTTCGAGATCAGCCAGCGATCTCTATGGATGAGGACCTCACACCTCTACAGGTTGAGGAGAGGCGCTCTTTGCTGCAGCAGCGGGATCAGGTCCGAAAGGAGGGGAAGTGGGCAGTGGTATGAGAGGGACGACTTCTTACACGTCCCCGTAGGACACCTGCCCCCTCCCCTACATAGGGAAGCGGGGCCTATGAGACTCAGATATCTGAGACCCTGTCCTGCACCATTTGGAACTGTAATGGTACCTTATGGTCAGAACCAAGGAACTTCTCGGAATCCTATACAGGCGACGACATAGTCTTCTATATAGAGACACATCAGAGTCCAGAGCGCCCTCTCCCAATAGTCAGCAGATATACATGGGAGTCTGCCTATAGAGATGAGACGAGGGGTACAGGAGAAGTTCGAGGTTCAGGTGGAGTTGCACTCCTTTTCAGATCCACACTTCGGGGGATCATTTCAGTAGAGCAGAGAGATACACATTCCAGATTTCTTTGGATCCGGACACATGGACAGCCAGGATCTGTTTGTCGCAGTTTGCTACGTCCCCCCGGAGACCTCCCACTTTGCCAGAGATATTCGAGGTGATGATGAGACATCCCCATTTGCTGCCCTTTATCAGTCCATCATTGACTTTTCTAGCCGCGGAGAAGTCCTTCTAGTGGGGGACTTCAACGCGAGGACAAGGACCCGTCAGGTACCACTTCTTGATTTCAGAGATGATTCCACTATACTGGCAGATGTTGACCTTGAGGAGGCAAGTATGCTACGGGTTTCAACTGACAAGCGAGGTCCACTCTCATCCTATGGGCAGGCCCTATTAGACCTAGGCAAAATACATGATCTCATAATCTATAATGGTCTTGACAGATGGCCCGCTTCAGGTGGTTTCACATGCTTTCCACATGGGGGGGGCTCTAGTGTTGTTAATTACATCATGGGATCCCCTGTCTTCACATCTCGCATTATTGACTTCACTGTAGCACCTCTCCCCCCAGGGGCTGATCACACATACCTTTTCTTTCGCATCTCCACTTCCCTTCGCACAGCACCTTCCACCCCACTCAGTGCTTACTCCACCTACCACGATATACGCTTTGATCAGGATCACTCACCTTCTTACTCTGACCGTCTGTACATACTTCTCGCTTATATTGACTTCATACCCCTTTTAGAGGATCGTGCTTCCCTTGTCGACCACTCACTACACGAGGCTGCCATTCACGCTTTTCCCCACACCACCCGCTCCACCCACCCACCACCCCCTGGAACCGTACCCTCTAATAGTTGGTACGATGATGAGATCAATCCAAGAGCTTTCCTTTCCTTGACTCAACAGTCAATAATGCCAGAAAAGTTCAGATTAGAGCCAGAGGATGGAGACTGTCCAGAGCTGATCACTGGGAGATCTTCCACATCACTCCAGACCTACGGAGATATTTTCTGAGAAGGCTTCGGAAATTCAACAGGAATAGGAAGCCAATCCTTTCTTCTGGCTTTTTATACGTGGAAGTCACTGAAGCCTGCTCTTGCCCTCGGTGCTTGAGTGTTGTTGAGTCTATTCAGCATTGCCTCAGGAAATGCAGACAGGCTAGGATTATTTATGCTGGGAGTGCAGGATTTATGGATAGGTTTTGTTCCTCCACTTTGTATGTTGTACAGTGGCCTAGCTCTCTTTTGACAAGGCCTCAGGTTTTTTATGAGAGCCAGCTCTCCTCTTGGGCTTTCATGGTTTGTGACATCTTGAGAGTTGTGTCGGCTTGCCACTTGCCCTGACTCTCAGTAAATATCTCCACCCGCATTGGTGGACACGAGCTGCGAGATTATTGCAAGCCTCACTGCCTGGCACATTTGGAGATCCAGATGTACGGAGGCTAAGTCCACCCAGCTCACACCATAAACTGCATTTGCAATGGCCATCTAGTCTAGGATGCAGGGGACTTTGAGGCCTGCATCAGCTACTAGGAGGAAACTTTTCTTAGAGAGTGGAGAGGAGGTGCCTTCTTCTCCAAGTCTCTCACTGGACTGACATAGTATTTTCAGCCACAATCCTAGTTTCTTTTAGGATTTACTTATGCTTAGATATTTTAAGTGGCATTTAACCACTATTCTCATGCTATTTTGTGGCTTGATTGTTTTGCTCTTGGCCAATTTTTTCATACTTAATAGAAGTCTTTTTCAGGGGGGGGAAAGGGCACTAGTCTAAATTTTTGTTCTTCCTTACATCCTCAAACAGATGGACAGACAGAGATACTAAACTTAGTCGGGGAGCAAAAGTCTGCCTGGGAAATGTATTTGCCATGATTGGAGTTTGCATATAATAATACCATTTATTCCACCCCAAGGAATCTCCCCGAGAGATCATACAAGACAGTGTGTTGGCTACACTCATGTTTAATACCAAACGTTTTTTTTTTCCACAGCTGAGTTTGTTTTTTACTTAGCTGAAGTTTGTCAACAAATTTGGAAGGAAATCCTTCAAAAACAAGAGAAACAATGCAGGAATACAAATTGCTATCAGCGAGAATTCTCTGTAAAAGGAGGTGATTGGGTCTTGTTAACGTTCCAAGAGGCACAAATTCAAAAGAAGAAAAAACAACAGAAACTTGCTTACACCCAACTGATCCCAAATATTATGATCCTGTTGCAGTTATAAAAAGTTTAATGCAATTAATTGAAATTATCCAATCATTGGCGGATTCACAATGCTTTTCAGTGAGTTTGCTGAAAAGGTTCATGGAAAGTATTCCTACTAACACAGTAGTGGAAGAGACGTCTCTTGTTGAGACAATGGAAGAAATATTGGTTCTGTAACAAATATTGTTTCACCAAGATAAAAACGCTTGGCATGGAAATACACATCACTGATACTTGGGATACTCTGCTGATGATGCAAAATGGGTCACTGAGGATTTTTCAACAAGGAGTATGTATTGGCTGCCTATCTTGAGGCTTTACAGATGAGGACAACTTATTCAGAAGCAGGGGGATATTGTAACACACCAGAACAAGACAGAAACAAGTATCACTTTCACTTAGTTATTTACTTATTTATTTCCAGTTTTTCCTTACTTTCAAAAAATTTGATATTAGGAATTTTGGATTAGAGGTGCAGCTGAGAAGATTGGGGTTAACTCAACACATTTGTCCAATTGCTATGTCTAGTGACACGTTCAGGGTAGATGGGCTTCTGATGATTTGAGTCGAGTACAAAAGTGGTGAGCTACGATAATTACACCTCCACTCACATGTCTCTCCAAGCGCCTAAACATAGGAGTTGATAAATAGCTGATCTCATTTTATAAGTATGGCTTTTGGGTGTGAGCCAGCACTTGGGAATTGACAGCAAAGCAACACAACCATAAGGTGGCATTAGTGTGAAGGGTTTATAGGTTAATCCTATAAACAAGTATACCCCTCCAATGATGTCATCAATATTAGGCATGCATGACTGTCATCACTAGGGGTAGAAGGGGACAGTCCCCAGGCTCTCCTTCACATTTGGCATCCCTCCTCACCTTCCCCATGCAGCCACAGCCCCACACCATGTGGCTTTCTTTTTTCAGCCACACCAAGGAAGCCTAGGTACAGCCACCTCTCTGCTGCCCAGATCATAGGGAGATTGTAGGCCCATGCCCTTCCCAAGGAGTAGCCGACTGCAAGGAGGGGACCGGCCAGGCTCACTCTCATGCCTGTTTTGAGCAGCTGACTACCTCCTGCATCAGCTCCAAGGACCTCCACCCACTTTTGCAGCCTCACCTTGCCCTTCTCAGCCCCCTGACACTCTCTGTCACACATTGCTAAACTGCCTATGCAATCGTAGCCCATTTGGAAGAGAATCTAGCCCACCATCTACTGAAGAGAGTCCTCATTTTCAAGAAATAAACTGCTATGATGTATGAGAGAAACCACCAAGACTGTAAATACTAAAACCCAAGGCTGAAATACATCATGCAGAGCATGAAAAGCTCATAGCATCAACGGACCATGTAGAGCCTGAAATAGCCAATACTGTGACTGAAAATACCAAACCATGCCAGAGTGAGACTTAGAGGAGAAGGGGCTGTTCCTCCCTTCGTTGAGAAAGAGCCTCATTCTAGTTGAAACTGCTACAGATCCCCTGCAACCTAGATTGTATGGCAATCAAAGTATGCACCATGATTGTCCATATACTAGCCAAGGTTTGATGAACCTACTTCCTGTCAATTGCCTCCATACATCTGAGGCAGTGACAGTACCTTGTGTCCAACAATGTATGTGCAGGCCTGTATAGAGAGAGGAACAATGTCCAAACTGCATACCTGTAAGTGAGGCTGCACCCTAAAAGACCATGATGAGTGGGTGCTGTTTTTCTCACGTAGATGGTAACCTCCTGAATGTGTTCACCCCCAAGTGCCTCCCATAGATGGTAACCTCTTGAATGTGGTCACCCTCTACAGCCAAATTCGCCTAGATCCAGTCATGCACCTGACTCCTCGAGGGGGCGAGTCCCACGGTCCTACCCACCCCTGCTCTGCCTGGAGTGACTGAACTGCAGTCTTGCCAGCTGAGGTCCAAGAAGCAGTTGCGATCTCCTGAAGACCTTCCAGAAGAGAACGCAGACTGAGAAAAGACCTTGCGAGCTCCAAAGTTGATCAAACAGCAGCCAGAGACTTGCGCAACCTTTGAGCAGCTCCCACAAACAGGTGCGCCCTGAGGAGCAGCACAGACGGGAACCCTAAAACGTCCGAGCAAAAGCAAACCTGGAACTTCAATGCGAGCTGAAGGAGGGTCTGAAAAGAGGCAATGGCACACAAAAGGAAACAGAAAAGAGGCAAACAGAGTGGCAGGGGGGCTGAAGAGAACAAAGGGTTTCTTAAGATAATGGCTCTTGAAGGTTCATCTGTGAAAAATACATTTTCAGCTTCTTCTTTTACTCTTCCTTCTCTTTGCATTTTCAACCCTATAAGTTGGTTGCCAGGAAGATTGACAAGGATTCATTTTATTCGAACCTAAAGAGTGAAAGCTTGTGGCCTCCAAGACTTTCTGAAGGAATTCTAGAGTTAGAGGGGATATGACCCAAAAATTTTAGGGACCAGTGAAGCGTCATGTTGTTCTTCAGAACAATACACTCCTAATAAATTAATGATCAAGAAAGAGGCCCTACTTAGAGACCTGCTAATAGAAACCAGACAATTGATGTTGTGAGACAACTTTAGTGTTCAGAATTGCTTCCAACGTAGTTCCTATCTAAGTAGGGACATTGTGCTCTAATCTTTTCACGCAAAATATTGTTGCAAATCAAGCCATTTACAAAATAATTCAGAACACCAGCCTCCTGACACTTTAAGACTCGCAAAACCATGGTCCACATGCCCTCAAATATGTCCACATTTCTCGAATCTATTGCACTGCACGGACTAACAAACTAGTGGAATCAAGCTATTGAAATCCGCAGTCGACTGGTTTGGTGTTTAAAAGTGGTTAAAGCCTGTATACTTCCTACTTCCATGGTTTCCCTTTCCTATATGTGGTGATTGGGTAAAGAGGTCATGTGCTTTTCCTTTCAAGCTGGGTATAGCTGGCAGTTGTCCTTTACACTATATAATTCCTAGACTGCAACTCAAGTAGCAATGCTAGTTTGGTACTAAAAATGTTTGTACATTCCTGAAGTCGACTGCAGTGTGTGGAACTCAGTTGATAGACAAGTTAAATGACGTGCCATAACTGGGAGAAGGTCAAGATAAGCTTCACCTTCAGGAAGAGCTTGACCTAGAACACGATAGATTTCTCTCAGGAATAAAACTTTCCCCATTTTTGGGGTTTCTTCAGTACCTTCTTCCAAACAACACTGTCCGGAAGTGGCTTCATCTGCGGAAAGAAAATTTTCTGCAGCCTGCCACAGGAACCATTTCAAGAAAATCATTTCAAACTGCCCATACAGAATGCTAATTGAAACATCTTCCTAAATTTCATCATTCACAAAGAAGATTTCCAGTACAAAAAGAGCGACTTTATATCTAGTCCTGTTGAGAGATTTCATCATTCAGAATAGCAGTATTATATTTCACAGTTTACTCCTTGCTATAATACTTATCTGATGATACTAAGGTGACCTCATAAATAAATCCTCTGAATTCAAGCCCCCTCCTGTCCCTCCCTGCTGCCCCCGCCTCCCTCCTCTCCCCTGCTGCCCGTCCCCTGCTTTCCCTCTTCCCCTGCTGCAGCGTGCTCCCCTTGCCCCTCTGCTTCCCTCTCTCCCCTCCGCCTCCCCTCCCCCTCCCCTCCCCCTCCGTTGCTGCCCCTTCCCTCCACCTCCTCTTCTCCCCTCCCTTTCTGTCCCTTCCCTCCTGCCTCCCCCTTCAGCGTCTCTTCCCTCAGCCTCTCCCCCCTCTCAGCCCCTCTCTCCCCTTCAGCCCTCCCTTCATCCTAATTTTTTCAACGGATCTTCATTTTGTTCAAGTCGACCTTCCACATTCTATTGGTGAACTACAACTCATTCAGCCGATCCTCTTCTACTTCCACCGGCTGTGAGAACATGCACATTCTCTAAAGACGAGCTGCTGCAGCTTCAAAAGGATGGTGAGCTAAAGATCCACCACCCTCTTTACACGCATCCACCGGCCCCATTCCTCCAAGACTTAGGCTAGGGACTGGATGCTTGCTACCGTACTTCCAAAACTCAGACCCTGCCTTTTAGATGTTTGATTGTCGGGACGAAGTTTCTTTCAGGTGGCGTTTGATTCTTCTAGCAACAAGTGCAATGCTCGAGGCTAGCCCCTTGGCACTTGGTTCCAAGACTATCTTTTTCTCACCCTTCTCTTCGACCCTATAGAGGAGGACAAATGGGTTACTTCACTCCTCATCAAGTTCCCTGGTCTGCCTTAGGTCTCCTACCAACTCCGTACCATGACCAGAGCTTATTTTGGGTTGGTCACAGAAATCCCCTCCCGCCTTCCTTCATTTACACTCTTTTGCAAGGAGGCTATCGAGGTCTGAGGGTGTTCCTTTAGGGTCATCATTATAGACCCTAACATATCCGATGACCGCATTATGCTCCAGCATCCAGATGTTGGCAGAGAGTCTACGTTGCGGGTAGGCATGATCAGTGCAAATATGCAAGATGTTTGGGCATTTTGCGAGAGATTGCCCAAAGAAGAAGAAAAGGCCCAAGAAGTCTTCTAGTGTGGCCTCTCATTAGAGCACCCGCCCAACACTTGATGCACGTCATTGGCCTTGTTGGGTTTTATCACTAAGGGGATTGCTAGACTTTTGAGTATTCTTCATTACCTGGGGCTTGATGGCTTGGCTATCTCTTTCAAGGCCTTGGATAATTTATGAGAGGCATGACTCTTCTTGGGATCTTTTGGCTGAATAAGATTTAATTGAGTCATACTCCCTAGATGATGTTCCCTACTCTCCATATGGACTTGCACATGATTTGTTGGATACTTTTTGGGAGATTTTAGTGAGCATTCCAACGTGGCATATTTGGAGATCTAGATGCACATAGGCTCTTGATCGCTCTAGGTCCACCCTTCTCGCACATTGGCTAGTATTTGGACAAACAACTTACACATATTGACGACCACTTGGGTGAGCATGCACCGGTCTTTTCGTTCAGGATCTGCTAGTAGGATCTCTTTCCACATCCCTCATTGTCGAGAAGTTCAAGGGCGAGCAGTTCCCTACTTGGCAAACTAAGATGCGGCTGCTCCTCATGAAAGAAAATGTATGGGATGTGATTGAGGATGATCGCGACCACACTACAACAACGGATCTTCAACAACTCAAGATATGGAAGCAAAAGAACAAGACCAGCATCATGCCAACTTGGTTGATGGAGAGAAGACCCCAAAGGAGATTCCAGTCATCGACCAAGCATTATCTACCAATGTCACCCTCACAACCCATATGTATTCTAATTTCTCTGCCTTAAGGTCCTCTAGTCCCTCTAAAATTATTTATGCTTTTGTGGCTTTGGAGTCAATAAGGATACTCTGCCCTGGGTAGTCCCCCAAAAAATGATTGTATTGGGTGTTTACTCTTATGGCTAAGTGAGACTTCTACCCAGTTCAGAGTAAGGCGGGGTCACGAAGGATGGTTCTCACTATCGGTCACAAGCTGACTGAGAAGTCACTATCACACGGGAGGTGTTGGATAGTTGGACTTCCTCTTTGCAGTATTGCAGTGGAGGGGGATCGGTCTACTCCTTGCGTGTTGGGTCTCACACTCTTTGCTCTGAGGGGGGATGTTGGAGAAATCATAGTTAAAGAGTGCGTTCTAAGTATGTACTAGGAGCTAGTTCATGAGTCTTTGTGTGAGAGACTACCATGTGGCATGTTGGAAGTTATTCCATATACATAAAGGTACTTGAGTGTGTGTGTCCCACAGTTACACTGAAACGCGTTTCAAAGCCCAACCAGGCCTGAAATGCCGTTTCAGAGAAGCCCCAGATCCTTCAAGGTCTGAAACGTTTCAGGACCCTGAAACAGCTGGCTGAAACGTTTCAGTCAGTCTGAAACGCGTTTCAGAGTTTCAGAGCCCTGAAACGGGCCGTTTCAGACAACACAAGCTGCTAGGTCTCCAAAATGACACGAAATCCACCGCCAGCCCCGATTTTGGTCTTTTTGCTTTCGATTTTGGCCTCCTTTCACTCCTTCAGCCTCATACTCTCTCCATCCTCAAGGTTTTCCGGCCCTCCTTGAGCCCCATTCACTCCTTTGCTCTTCTTTCTCTCTTGCAGGCTGCTTCAGCCCTCCATCATCATCTACTCCCCTCCAGCCCTCCTTCGGCCCCCTCTTTCAGCCCCTTTTCTAAACCCCCCTCTTGCTGACGTGGCGTTTCCCCGTTTCAGCCCTCCCAAAAATCCCGAAACGTTTCCGTTTCCGTTTCCCCTAACTGTGATGTGTCCACTCTATATGAGTGTTGTACTTTCACCTAACTGTGGTGTGTCCAACTCTATATGAGTGTTGTACTTTCACTTGTCACATCAATCAACACAAGTGGAGCTTTCGGTCATGAAGGTGATTTCCTTTGGTTCTTGCCTTTCTTTCCATTTTCCCTCCTTTCCACCTTCTTTCCGTTCCTTCAGGATATGGAGGGACATCCGCAAGGTGCAAGGCATGTTAGCCACCAAGGTCCCTTGTCAATCTTGGAAAGCCAGTGTCAAAAAGCAGAAGATGATCAAGAGCTGTGTCCTGCCCCAAGAGCATTGAAGGTTTGCAGCTCTAATTTCAGAGCTAAGGCCTGTCATAAAGATATCCCCTGCAGATTGGGATCTCATAGAAGCCTACTGTAGCACCCAAAGGAGTGTTGTACTATACAGACCACATCCATCTGTCAAACGGCCCACTTCTTTGCTGAATGAAGCACCTAAACATAGCCATGTTTGCTAAACATGCACCCAGGCAGACATGGAGAGTAGCGGCATCCATGCAAATGAGGATGCACTACTTGAGATTCAACATAGGGGCACTAACGTGCGCAGGGGAATGATTAGACACCACATGAGGAACAGCTCTGTCTACTTTGCAATCAGGCAACATAGGAGACAGAGCAAATGTCATTCTAGAGTGCATCGCAGAGTCTTCCATTTGGGACAGATCTGACATTTCATCTCATCCTTATAGGACACATCTGTCAATTTCCTCTCACCACAAAGCCACACAAACAGAATGAGCACATTAGGGTTGCTCCCTGTCTTACACATCAGGTTTTCTATTTTTGTCACATGCACAAGCGCGGGCACATGCACATACACATACACATAATGCTTTCTCTGCACACACATGCACACAGAGACACGAACAATCAGGTATGTGGAACACACTACATATATACATTAGTCCCCCATTATGCATAGTATTAAAGTGCTTTACAAAAATTTCAGCTAAGATATACTGTTGCATCGATCATAATTCAAGCTCTATTTTTCATGGACTGATTATGTTTCGTCTAGATGGAGAGAAAAGGGGTTGGGCTTGGCTGGTTTAATAAGCTCATTAAGGAAATTTTATATTTTCTTTTCTGTAGATACATTGAAACACTACTCCCATAGACAACAACCACAATCGTAGCACATATAATTTGGATACCGCTGCAACATACATGTCTAGCACACAACAAACCCAACTCGTATAAGCAGTACTCCAGATCTCTGCAAATCTTTGCAAAGACTGCTTGTTTTCTTTTCTCAAGATTTCTGTTTGCCTCCATCGATTCATCACTCCCTTCAGAACCTTCCATAGCCTGCTCCAAATGCTGCATTGTGATCCCAATGTAACAATGTAACCAAATCTTCGTTTTAAAAAATTTCAAAAAGTGGAGAATAAACTCACGGGCAAGACAAGGCTTTGCATTTGGAAACAACCAAAACTCTGTGATCAACCAAACATATATCACATAGAGTTTACCTTGATTCTGAGACTGTGCAAAGTCTGGGCGTGAAGCTGGATTCCATCACTTGAATTGTATGCATGATCATATTCTTTGACTTTAATCTGTGGACTTGGAACAACTGCCTCATATTCTGATGCGTCTTCCAGTGACCAGATCTAACATCAAAGCCACATGCCAAGACTTAGTTTGCCAGCTCAAACAATAACTTTGACTGATGCGTTGCAATGTTCAGGTAATTTATAATGATACCATGCAGAAAATTTCCAGACCTTTGCATCAAGCAAGCGCTCTAAAGAGTTGAGATCTCGAAGAAACTCGGTATCAGATTTGCCTGCATCAGCAAAGGTCACAGCACGGATGAATTTCATAAAAGCAGGTAACTAAGGAAACTTTTATAAACCGACTGAATCATTAAATCTGTAGAGTGGTTGATTAGTTGTAATACGAACACAGTTCGAACAAAGTGACATATCCTGTCTTTAAACAAAGCACCAAAACAATATTTGGCAGAAGTGCACAAAGGAATTAAAGCTGGCACTCCAATCTTTAAATGAGAAACTGATACAATCATCGATTTCTGATGGTACAAATATTCATACACACACTGAAATCCAAAATTGAGCTGTGCCAAAACTAAAAAGAGCCGGAATACAATCCATGTGTCTCTATTGACACATTCTAGTCATAGGTCATCCATGAGTAATGTAAGCTTCGTGCAGAGACCAACTAGGGTCCCATAGATCCCTCTAGAACCTGTCCAAGATCTTGCCACTCTTCTCCCCTACTCCTCTCCCTAGACACACCCGTGGGTATTGTGATGTAGCCTGATGCATGACACGGCGATGAGGGTTCCTCGGATGGGACAGGAACTCATGAACCTATGTCTACTCTCCTGCTGCTCTGGTGTCCCTAGAGAGAGGACTCAGGGTCCAGAACCCAACAAGCATTAAGTCTCATGAGACTAGATCGCAGTCCAGTGCCTCGAGGACAAAACCTGCGGTGCATCGCTGGTCTAGGTAATGAATAATCTGACTTAAGTCTAGATACCCATGAGCAAACAAGCAATGGTATCTGCTTCAAATCTTGTAGTACCTAGGGCATCTCATTAGTATATGTTGTATCTCCACCTCGTGCATGCCACAAAGAGCATAGTCTCACATCTCTACAATGTCACATGGATGCAATCTAACACCCCGTCTTGATCTAGAAAATGTGAAATGACGTTGAAGTGCAGGTGTCCTGGTTGCCTAAATGAATCCATCGTCACTCACATGGAGAAAATGCCCACTGTACTATTGAGCTATCAACTATTTATTACATAAAAGAAACATGGGGCACAAGAGTCAAACAAAGATTTTGCATCAAAACAATACTCAACCTAAGAAAAAAATGGCATCCAAAAACATTAACTACGTAGAAGAGCAGACTTTTTTCATTCCTTTCTTAAATCATAGCCGTTTCAAAGAACTGAAATGGTTAAATTGCTAACTTGAGAGCTGACAGCACACTCACAAATGTTTTGAGTTCACTCTTATGATATTCAGGCTATTCACGTCATTTCGAGTTGTCATATATATCGACATCTAAACCTCGTGTAGAGTGAATGCAAAGGTCTAAGAAACTACGATAACTCCATTTGTTCTTCATAAAACATTCGTAAGGATATATTCCTATGGAATAATTTTGGATTTTAGTACATACAGTCTTTAAAGTCATTAAGGTTTAGGACAAATAAACTACTGCTGCAAATATCCTAGCCTGATAAGTTACAAAGAACAATTAGAGAAGTCTTGAAAATAATCACTTAGCTGCAAGGACTAATTAATTCGAGTCCAAGTCATCGTACATAAATAAGTACATGGGACACTATGAAATGCTCCATTGGATACACAGAGGTGTAGGAAGAGGGAGGATGGACTTCTCCCCATCGCAACAACAACGTCGTTGAGAGATTTCACTCCCCTTCCCAAGCTTAAATTCATGAATAGAAAAAAAGGAGTCACCTAAGAATACAGCACAATCAGTACCCATGGGGATATCAATGCTTTGTTGGGAGGAGTCCCTATACACAAAAATAAATCATCTTAGAAGAAAGTTCAACCAATAATATGCCACTACAAACTTTTTGAACTTCTATTTTCTCAAACCATTGACTTGTCTCCCAGATTTCGGCCACGAAAAATCAAAATGTAAAGCTGATTTCTCAATATTTAAGACTCTGCATCAAAATTGTGCATATCTATAACTAGAAACTTATCAAACAAGCACCCTCTTGCGATTTCAGATCTTCCATATAAATACAGAGTGTAGTATAACCAAGAGTTCAAGCAAGATCAGTATATGCTTCTCTTCTACACGTCAAGAAGAGTTCGAGGTTCCATATGTATAACGTTTTTTCCTTAGATACAGACCAATAATTGTTACAGACTTTCAATCTAAACTCGGACGAAATATAGGGAAAATGACATAATGCTTGTCATTATCAAGCATGAAAGTATTGGAAATGTGTTGTATCTTGCAAGCTTACCTTTTCTTATTATTGGAGAAGCCGTCATGCCAAATATTCTTGGCCTAACGGATATGTCAATTCCAAAATAGTATTCCTGAAAATTGGGCAACATATAATTAGCATGAATGATATCTTAGCACAAGAACAGCTTCCTTTTGCCACCATTTTCTAGAGTGTCAATCTCCCCAAAACAAGTGTCACAGAAAACGTTGCACTGCAAATGTACAAATGATGGTAGGTGTTGTTGATCTTATAATATTGAGAAATTAAGACCTGAGACAGAAAATGTTCACTGGATGCCCACATTATGTTATTAAACAGAAAAGAAAACACAAAGGTTTACACGTATCCACTTATCATTCTTCTTCTCTCATCCTAGGTCTTACAAATCAATTTTGGGGAGTCCCACGAAAAATAAAAACAAACATCGCCTCATTTTGAAGCTAATAACTCGAGGCTGAAATAGAAGCCGGTCTTTTAACATTGAAATGGAATTCTACCAACGCTATGCCAAAAATGTCCCACAAACTTTGTATCACTATCGCTAAAATTTATTGTGGTATTTCATGCAATTTGAAGACATATATCCATGAATTGTGATGCAATCATTGACACTGAAGGTTGGAATAAAGTTAGCAGATTCTGTAAGCCTATAAACTACAACTATAGTAATAGGCAATCCACGATTAAATCCATAGATGTATGAGTCCATTTCCCGGGTAAAGGCTGAAGTAGTCCAGCAGGTCTGAGATTCAGTTCTCTGTTTTGCTGACAAAGCTTACAACTCTGCATATAGAAGTAAACATCCTTCCATAGTCCCTTCCTGTTCACACCCTCATAGGTTTTCAATAGCCCTGTGTTACCTGCTAAAGGTGAAGAATGCAACTCCTGCTGTACCAACAACTTGATAACTGAGTTTTCAACAACATAAATCCTGTCATGGTACCATATCAATCCATTATGAAGCTTATAATTTGGATGGTCAAGACAGCTAGGGTGCTGCAAATCCTGAAATAGTGTAGCAGCTCTTGGAATGTTGCTGGAGCATTTGTGAGGCCAAAGGGCATCACCTTGAGCTGGTATAATCCAGTTCATTCCTAAAGGGTGTCTTTGGCTCTTCCCCTTCTTTCATCCAGAGTTGATAAGAACCAGATCTCAGATCAATCTTTGTAAAGAACTTCGCGCCCTTCAATTCATCCAATAAGTCATCTATTGTAGGTATAGAAGATCTCTTCTTTACATTGATTTTGTCAAAGCCTATGTAATCGATGGTCACCCTGTAGGAACCATCTTTTTGCCCGACCAAACGGACTTGTGAAGCAAACGGAGATTGACTTTGGTTGATGAATTATTTGTCCAGAAGCTCCTTAATTTGCCCTTGCCACCTCATCTCTTTCAGCCAATAGGGTGCCTTGTTTACTGGTTTCGACCCTGGTTCAAGAGCAATCTGATGGTCTATATCCCTTAGGAGGTAGGTGTTGGAGAAGGTCAGCAAAAACATCAGCATACTGCTGTAGTAATTCTGCATGTCTTTGTCCTCCACTACCAATCCATTGCCATCTTCTGTTTTCGCCAATTGAATGGCCTAAGATCCACAACGACCCTTTAGGTCTCTTGCTGATCTTTGGCTCTAGCAGCGTAGGTTATTGAACTCCCATCAAAGTTATCTACTTGCCGAAATGCACAAACTTCATTATTATGTTGTCCAAATCCATTGAAAACTCACCCATAGACTTCAATCTTTCACAGCCCAACATAACATCAATGGTCCCATATCAAGGACAAACAAATCTGCACTAAAAGTATACTATCTGAAAGTTGTATTTGAGTGGCCTGACAGCATTGATTACTAGTGGAATGTTCACCATTGGCCACCTCAACTCTAAGACGAGATGCTCCAATGTTGTTGGATGTAACCTTACTGCTTGAATAGACCTAGAATTGATGAATTGTGGGTGCTCCTACTATCTACCAATATATGAACATGTCTGTAGTTGATACAGCCGTTGAGCCTAACCCTTAGAGCCAATTAAAGCCTCCAGAGAAATACTGTATAGAACTGATTGAGTGCCCTCTATACAAGAATTTCTTTGAATCTCCATCATCGCAAAATAATCTTCTATAATTTCTAGATTCCATTGTTGGCAAGCTCTTTTGCTCTTTGCATGGAAGTTACTATGTGACACTGAGTCCCCGAAGCCACCCCACCTCAGTCAAGTCAGCTTTTTGGGGCCTTGAAGTACTTCCTCACCTCCTTCTCTTCATTCACACAATCATTAAATTTGAGTCTGCCAGTATCATGCTAAACTTGGCCTTGCATACACTTCTATGCTCCAGAGTCCACTTTGCTCCACAAAGCAAACACTGATTTTTTCCTCCTCAATAAGAGGCTGAGATAGTTGCTTAACCACCTTCTCCAGACTGGTAGCTTGAAACATTTCTCATTAAAAATCATCCCAAGTATCATGTACTGAACCCCCTGTTGTAGATGCCTCCACCATGTATGAGCATAGTCTTCACAATGAAGCACAGCAAACTTTATCCCGTTTTGAGTACAATGAAAAATAATCTTCCATTTTATTTATCATTCCTTCAACTGGCTGGGTGAACCAGATTTCCCTTTGAACTTGGAAAGAATGACCTTATCTTTAACATCTTTGCCTTGATGTGAGTCTCTGATGATCTCACAGTTTGTACGTATTGTTTGAAAGTGAAAGTTGACCTACATAGAGCCACAGTTTCAGAATTGTTACTTCTGAGAGCTGTAACCTGTGGATGGACATTTGCTTTATGAGTTGATTCCCCAAAAATATTATGAACCTTCTTGGTGGACGCCTTGAAACCCTCAGGTTCAGTTCTAACTTCAAACATTGGATGCAAACAATTCCTAAAATGATTTGTTCTGATCTTGACTGATAGCCTCAATAATAACAAAATTATTACCCTAACGCATTCCCCTTTAATCCCAAACCTAAAAGAGCAATGCCCCTAGCCCTGATAGTCTCCTCATTTAAGTCTTTCTCAAGTATAGGATGTGATTCAATCATCTCGTGTTCTTTTGGACTGGTTTCCCGATTTCTTGTTAGGCATTACATCTTCTGAAATCTCTCTTTTCTGAAAAGGACTAAATCTCAGTATAATCCCTAAGTCAAGCTAAGCACCGAGGGGAATCAATTTTGGAAATTACCTTCAAAACCCTATTTTTGAAAATTCACAGTTTTTTTCCTTCAATCCACAAATTAAAAACATGAACATGATTCAATAAAGCATGAGAAGAGATCATGATAGGTAATCCCCGAAAGTTTTGGAACTTGGTTATCTCTTACCGGGCCCCAGGTGTTTTATGAGGGTGAGCCTTCTTCTTGGGCACTCTCGGTCCGCCGGCAGGGCACATTTGGAGAGCCAAATGTACTGAGGCCTTGGATGGCACCCAGATACACCCATTACAGGTGTTCACGGGTATTTGGTCTGACACAGTTCACACTTTGATAGCCATATGGGCTAGCATGCAAGGCCCTTCACGGGCAGCCTCTTCTAGAAGGACTATATTTCTTCGAGTTAGGAGAGGTTCTCCCTTTTTCTCGGAGGTTTCTACCGGATTGAGATGGCACTATCAGCCTCAATCCTTTCTTTTTGGCTCTTGAGCTTTTCGTGCATTGCATGATGTATCCCGTATGGAGCTTGCTCTAACAGTTTTTCTTTGATACTTAATAGAAGTCTCTTTTTGCAAAAAAAAAAAAAAAAGTTTTGGAACTTTGCTAGTATCACATTGAAATGACAGTAATGCCGGCCAGAAAGGGGTTTTTGCATAGAAATCAGGTAAACCTGATCCAATTGAAATGAAACTTGGTACACCCATTGGAGATCCTCGAGAGACACACTTATCAAATCTGGTCAGAAATTGATGGGGTACACCTTCTTATGCTAGCTTTTGTAGGTAATTCCTGGCACCATGACACATGTACAAAAAACAGCTCCAAAAACAGAATTTTGCAGCAAGCACTAGTGTTCTGGACACAGGAGATCATCCCAAATCCAATGATGTAAGAAAATCTAAATTCTGGCAACTCTCGTATTTCGACAAGATTTTTGGCTGACATGTGGCATCTCATGATTGGATTCACTTCCCACGAAATGATTTTGCATACAGGCATGGCATAGACTCAAGATTACATGCTCCAAATTTCAGTGATAAGACTCTGATACCAAATGAAGCAGCGGCAGTCCTGACTCCAGCTGAAGACTAGTATAGCAGGAGGTCAGGCTAGGAAATCCCTAGAGCTAGGGTAAAAATATCCAATGGAAACCAACTCGTGCAGAACAGTTAACAAGATGTACCTTTTGACTTGGGAAAGAATTGAGTCATGGGCTGGACTCACAACAGTAGCATGTGAAGCTGCACATGGACAAAATAGAAAACTCCTTGTTGAGTTTAGCTTGAGCAAAAGACTCAGCTGTACAAACTAAAGATTCATTTATGAGTGTATATACAAATATGGGACAGCAAGGCCTTTCTCACACCCATGCCATAAAGTAGTGGGTGGTCTCACACATAGGCCCTAAGGTCTAAGCTACCATTCTAGGAGCAGGTTAGTAATTTGTAATGACCAAATCACCCCAAGGATGAAATAATAAACTCAATCCATAGTTCATTACTACTTTCCCAACAACAGTACATATTAATTCACAATAAATTGCCTTGTAGTTTTTCAAGTCAACGTGGAGGATAAATTTTGTAAGGTCCAAAAGGAAATTTTAGGTAAACCAAGATATGCAGATTCATCGACACTATTTGACCCAAATCAATCCAAACCAGAGATTTTTATTATATCAAGCCAAATTTAAAAACAAAGTTTCAACCACGTTATTATGAGCAGAGCTATCTATGCAACTGACCATGAGCAGATCAATAACCAACTAAAAACATTCCAAGAGCAGTATATTCAAACAGCTTCCAAGCCATGTCCAACTTGAAATATATAGGTAGTCCATCTACAGACGGGTTCCAGAATTTCTAAATTACACTGATTGATTATGTGGCAATGTTGAACTGCAGAAGCCATCTCAATATCTCTACTATGCAAACTAATTATTTGGTATATCAGTTCTTAACCATTCAAATCTCAGATTCACCAAGTCTTCATCCTGCTCATCATAAGCTGCTGCACGGGTTTAGGAAGCTTACAACGTAAAACATAGAAGATAAATCTTAGTTTCCCAAAATTGCACACAGGGGAGTTTATATGAAATATGCACAATCACACCTTGATCCATCCTTTCAGCATCTGCAATACATTCTTTAGCCCCTGCATTTCTTCATTCATTTCCACAACCACAGAAAATTTTGCTTTATATTAAAAAATTGAGGCAAACCTCCATGATCCGAGCATATGGATGGCCTTTTTGGCAATGATGGCATTCGTCAAAAACAAGCACCTTGATTGTCTCCATCTTAATTAAAGAATGGCGCAAAATATTGAGGAGTTTTTGAGGTGTCATCACAAGAACCTGGATCATGGAAAATAGGAGAGCATAAGTAACATGACCAGCTTGCTTCCATGTAACATTAAAATGAACTTGGATGGGACAAAGTAAGAGAGAAAGAACACAAAATTGTCACTCCTACTAGCTCCCTTCTGCCTCCCTACAGCCACCCTCCTCTGCCTCCTCCTCTCTTTCCACGCTGCTTTCCTCTCCCTTCTCCTGTGGCTTTTTCTGGTTGAATCGCTTCCTCCCTCGCCCTTTCCACCTGGCTTGCAGCCCGTTTTGGGTTGTCCAACCCCCCTATGTTTTGACCTCACCTTGAGCACCTTGCACTGGATTTTTGCATCCCTTTGCTTCATTTTTTGCCAACCCTTCCTCTGTGTGTGTCTTTTGCTGGCTGCGCCTTCTCACAGCCAGTGTTTGTCCTCTTCAACAGCTCAAAGCCCATCCCAAGGAATTGCTTCTTCTCCACCCACCTTGGGTGCTTTTTGCCAGAGCGGTTGCCTGTCCAGCCAGCCCCCTTCCCCCCTTTTTCCTGCCTACCATTTCTCCCCCTTCTACTGATTTGCCCCCTTTTCTCTTCTCTCAGACCCTTCTTGGGACTGGTGCAAGCCCTATAGAGCTCCTCGAAATTCAGGGCCTGTAGGGCTGTGTCAAGCTTCCCTTTCCTCTCTGCTTTTCCCACTCTCATCTCATCCTCTCTTCCCATTCTTCTTCTGATACACATCTATAGCTAGAGGTTTATCTTGGACCCCACCTACACAGCGACATTCCTCAAGGTCATTACCAAATTCTAACCCCACCTATGGACTAGCCTTTGCACCAGGAAGATTTCATACTCCTGATGATTGGTGGCCCACGAAGCCCTACCCATGGGCTCGCTGCTGGAGCAAATGAGGAGGCATGGGACCTTTTACCATTGCAACGCTGGAGACTTGGAGACAATTGTCATTGTTTATGGAGTTGCCCTTCAGCACAAAGGATTTAGCTGTACTCTCTGAGTAATTGAGGAGGATCCTACAAGTCTTCACTTGGGGTGTGGTGGTGTTGGAATAGATTGGTCACCTCCCCACCCATGAGCCCCCATATGAGGAGAACATGGGGAAGAGGGATGGGAATAGCTGACATGCGGGCAGCAATCTGGCTGCTACGTAGGCAGTGCACATGCTTCTCAGGTTAACTTGCGGGCACTCACATGGGCCAGCCAGGCCATTTGTTGACTATAGTGATGATCACAAGGCCATTTGTTGGCTATGATCACAAGGCCTACAAAATTTGGAATCCTAAAGCACGCAATATCATGACTAGCAGCAATGTAATCTTTGATGAAGGAGGAACTCGTTATACTACACAACAAGATACATCATTCTATCCTATCACTCAGCAAGTGGTAGAAAGAGAGACTAAACCACCTATTTGCTGAAGAGCCTTCATGAAATAAAATCGAACCTGTAAAGGAACGTACCGAGATGGTTTTATGAAACATCAAAGAAGGTTGTGTTATTGATGAACCCTCAACCAATGAGGAAGGGTTCAAAAGATCTACAATGGTACAAAGGGCACATAATAGGCTCAATGTGAATCATGTTAGAAATGACCCAACAGAGGGTACACACAGCGGAAGACTTATAGTAATGCCCAGGAGCTCACACAGTGTGCGGTGTGGGTGTGGAATCACAAACTTCTTTACTTAATGTGCGTCGCATAGATGTGCAGACTCATCAATAGACAATGAACCAACCAGATAGAGAAACCACCAAAATATATTTCCGTCCACAAATATGGACACAATACAAAAGAGACAGATCCAGAGTCCCACCAATGATGTGGTCCTCTGATCTTACCACAAGGTCCTCCTCCTATCTGCTGGCTATCTCTAGACTCGAGTCCGCGTGCTCCACCTCGAGCTTCTGTAGACTTTCCGTCCAGATCCCTTCCATCTTGCTGTCTTTGCACCAGCCGTGTAGGTGTGGAATCACAAACTTCTTTACTTAATGTGCGTCACATAGATGTGCAGACTCATCAATAGACAATGAACCAACCAGATAGAGAAACCACCAAAATATATATTTCCGTCCACAAATATGGACACAATACAAAAGAGACAGATCCAGAGTCCCACCAATGATGTGGTCCTCTGATCTTACCACAAGGTCCTTCTCCTATCTGCTGGCTATCTCTAGACTCGAGTCCGCGTGCTCCACCTCGAGCTTCTGTAGACTTTCCGTCCAGATCCCTTCCACCTTGCTGTCTTTGCACCAGCCTAGTTGGGCAGCTCTTCCAGCTCTCAGTCTGCAGCTCCTTGTCACCTTCTTCACCTCCTGATATATAGGCCCAAGAGAGGATTCCTTGGCTGCTCCAATCTGCTGGTTCCTGCTGCTGCAAGTGATATGAAGTGAGGCCTCAAGGACCTCCTTTTATAGGGCCCCAAGGGCTGGTAAAAATACCAACCAGCCTGCAGCAGACTGGCCGACCAGTCTGTGGCTGGTCCAGCCCTATAAGAGCTCACAACCTGGGGCTTTTATGGCCCAAACTTCCATGGCCTTTGGCCCTCCATTCAAGGCAGGAGTCCAGCCTATATAAGGCATGCCTTCTGCCCACTGACAGCCATATTTGCTGCTCCACATCTGCGCCTGCACATCCTGCCATAACTGTGCCTCTGCCAGGCCCTCTCCCAGTTCCGTACAGAGCCGTACACCCTGTAGATGTCAGCGCCATGTGATTGCTTTTTATTCCAGGTTCCTTGTGCTGGCTACTGCTTCGCCTTTTGCTGCTGCAGATCCATCCTAGCTCCAGGTACCCTCCATCTCTTTGATTCTTGCCCACATGGCATCCAATCAGATGCCCATGTGACAGACACTCAAACCCTAGGTTCACCCCCCGCCCCCATGCTCTCCTCATATGGGGGCTTACAAATGGGGAGGTGACCTTTCCAACAAATCATGCATTATGGACCACTATGAAAAATATATCGAGCCTAAAATATATGAAGATACCAAGGATAAAATCCCAACTGGCAGGAAGCCATGAAAGAGGAATATGATAGAATCATACAAAATAAACTTGGGAGTTAGTAAGACTTCCATCAGTGACAAATGTGTCTACTAAATTAAAAGGAAGAGTAATGTAAGTGTGGAAAAGTATAAATCCAAGCTGGTTGCAAAGGGTTATGCCCAAAAAGAAGGCATTGACTATGATGAAACCTTTGCATTAGTAGCCAAGCATAATACTATCAGATTGATAGTAGCCCTTGCCACTCATTATGGCTGGCCTCTTTACTAGATGGGAGTTAAAACCACTTTTCTAAAGGGTGATCTAAAAGAGGAAGTCTATATGGACCAGCCACATGGGTTTGAGGTTAAAGGCAACAATAAAAATGTTTGCAAAACTGTTAACAAGATGTCCCTTCTAATTGTCATCCAAACAACTAGCACAAAGTGGGGCAGACACATGGTACGCACGGATATCCACATGGTTTACTAGGCACAGTATTCAGATGGACAGGCTCCGCCCTTTTCAGTACAGCACTGACGCACCCCCTGAGTCGACCCCGTGAGACGGGATTAACCGTATCATACCGTTCGATCTCCTCCAGCTTCATACATCTCGGACTAAAGGGGGGGGGGGGGGGACCAAGAGCTCCCCATCAAGTCCCAATTCTACCGCGACCACTTCCTGAGAGTATCGGAGGAGGGATTCATCATCAGACCCCAGTATCTCGAAGACAGAGGAGTCTCGCATGCACTAAGGATTGCCATTGGACAGATGCACGTTTCATCCCATCAGTTGAAAATCAAGACGCGGAGAGCAGCAGGCATACCCAAAGAGCAGCGGATATGTATGCTATGCACACTAGGAGTGTCTGAGACAGAGGAGCATTTTCTATATACCTACCCAGCCTATTATGAGATCAGGGGACGACACCGGTCTCCTAAAGTCAACCTATGTTTAACGTATTATCTTAATGGATTCATCACTCACATGCTCATTGTCTATGACGTTGTATGGTTGGCATGGGCATCATGGAGCACGCGCTAAAAAATTTCACATGACAAGTGCCCTTACCTAGCAATCCAAATTTGCATATCATGGTACACAAAGGATACATAAGGCCACCACCTTCCAACTAAGTAGTCATTGGATTTATTAAATCTATGCTTTGGTCTAGGCTGCTTTTGTGCTTCTGCATAAATTCAACTTGTTCATTGATTTTGTGGTAAATCCAAGTTATTTTCAGACATTCTTCAACTGAGCATGAATTTGAAGTGATTTGCTATATTTTATACCGTTTTAGATTAAAACAGAATTCAGCCAGTTGGATGCAACTCAAGACCATTAGTAGTAAAATACTGAAAGTTGGATGCGAGCCAGGCCAAGTTTCAGTTTGATGTGGGTGGTCTTCAATCAACACTTGTAGAGTTAGCACAAAGTCCTGGGTAGCTCGCCCATATAGAAGCATTTGTGATCTACCAGTGTACCTCAAGTAAAACCTAAACCAAAGCACATGCATCAAGCCTGCTAAACCTTAAAATAATGTAGACATACTTAGGAATATGAGATACAATCAATGAGTCGAATCATTGATGCTTAAAGAACATCCCACATCTTGGTAGCTCTGCTATCTACCGTGTCATATTCCTGTTGGTCATGTTCTATGTGTGCCTTGGGAAGTGTGTTTCTACGAATCTCATCTAGACACAACCTCAGAGTTTATGTAGACTCTAAAATCATCACTACTACACATGGAGAGGGAGCTCTTGCACTGGCACCCTAATCTCCATCTGAAAGTTTGTAGGGAAAACTGAGATGTGAAACACATGCTTACAATTACACATCAACTATAAGACCAATTGGAACAGTAGCATGTTTCCTGGAGTAGGAAAGTTTACAAAACATTATGCATACTTGCTCTCATCAAAGTCTACTACAAAAGCCTTTGAGCAATCAGTTGTAGAGATGGTCAATAAAGCCCAGCTTACCCGTTCTCTAGTTCACTACTTACCCCAAAAGGTTATAAAAGCTAACATCGAATCATCTCAATACTATTGAAAAGTCTGAAGCATTCCACTGTTATCTAACAGCAAAAAAGCAATGCCTCTCTTAAGGAACCATTGAAAATTCATCAAAATATCTCTTATGATACTTTATATGATGCAACTTTTATGAAAGCAAAACATGAACCAGACAAATCTGCCTTTACATGTGAGAGAGATGAGTGATGATCGAGAGTTCAGCAGTTAGTGCAAGTAGCACCAACCTCAAAATTACGAGTGTCATCTTCCCACTTCTGTCGATGCCACCAGCCCCTATCATTCTGACCACAGTAACGACCCACCTTAAGGCCTGCAAGTGACTCAATTACATTTGCTTGCTGCATCCCCCCCCCCCCCCCAAAAAGAAAAAAAAAGAATTAGTTTGCTTCAATAATGAGTAGCAATGGTTCTGTTTTCAAGATGCACGTACAATATGAGTACTTAGAAACACAAATTCTTTTTCAAAACATACACATGCACGTTGCAAGCATACAAACTCTCTCTTCCATTTTCAGACCTGGGATACGGCCAATCGGGGTTACAGTGGCGCTCGTCGCGCACCAGATAGCTAACAGAAGGACACGATGGACCACTCATCCAGATAGCAGACATCGATCTATCACAGGCTTCTTGCCTACACTACCTAGTCCATCATTGGGTGTATCCTGACATTTGATCAGACAGCATCTCCCATGGGGATGTTGATGCCAGAGATGTTTTATGACTAGGGTGACATGTATGATGATATCATTGACTATGTCCACACAGTTTTCTCTAGCATGGGTTAGGATGCTCCCTTAGTAGCTCCACCCTTTTGCTTGTATCAGGTTTTCTATCAGTTTCATAGACCCATCGGTCTTTAGCAGACTTTAATGAACCTCTCTCTCTCTCTCTCTCTCTCTCTCTCTCTCTCTCTCTCACACACACACACACACACACAGAGGTAATGATATGGACAATTCACCTGACAAAAGAACCAGAGGGAAGAACAGAAAATACAGTTCAATCTGGAGGAGCACCCAGAAGATCAGTGACCAGCACATCAAAGCATGTCTTACCACAATGAAAGAGGTCTCTAAAATGCAGGATGCAGACATTGAGAATTTGCAGAAAAAGATAGGGGAAAACACTGAGGAACCATGCGTTGGCTACAGAGGAGGAGATGAGTACATGGAAAACTGAATGCAAATACAATTGGAAGAGATGACCAAGGTATTGGATGCCAAGACCAGCCAGCATGCCTTGATGATAAAGGAATTGGAAGCTAAAGTCACCAACCTGCAAGCAGAAAACACGGTATTAAAGACACGTACCCAAAATGGAGGAAGGTGAGATCCAGCCACTTTTGAATGAGGAGCTGAGTATGCTCGAGGAACAAACGAAAACCCTCCAAGCACAACAGGGGAAGGGAATGAATGCATGCAAAGCACTAGAGGAGTTCAAAGCAGAGAATGCAAAACTCAAGGACATAGCAGCCCTACAGGCCACCATGCAAGGGAAGCATGAAGAATTTTCTCAACAAAAAATAGAGGGGAAAGCAGAAATGGAGTGGACAGACATTGTCAAGAAGGGCACTCAGCCCCAAAAGGGAATTTATTTCTGATGCCTTGGAGGAATGGAAAAGAAGAAATAATGAAGCATTGAATGTCCTTGACGGATGCCTAACAATGGGTGACACCGAAATGGCAGATGCCGAGGCATTGCTCACCAAGATGGGTGTCAAACACACCTTTAAGGGGCCTGGAAAGTGGGCAAGGCTTACGCACCAACGAGCCCATGGTAGTGAGATCACCAGATAGGTCCACCTTCATGAGCATGAGGGCAACATTGAAGGGGACAAGGACATATCTGGATGATGATCTCAAGCTTTTGCCGCAAGAACATTGCAGAGAGGGGATGGTTCGAGTTATGGCAGCAAGACACGAAGGGAAATGGGCACATATAGGGATGGCAAATGCATCATACCGGACCCTCCGACCCCCAGCGATGTCCAGGTAGAATTTGATTGTGCCCTTGATGCAGTACATCTGAGTCACTTGTATCATGAGCTACCGACCTCCCTTGGAGATGATGCAGATCTCACCTATGCCATAGACACTCTTGTTTCAGTGCTTCGTGAGGCCGCAGCAGCCAAATCATTCTTTACGACCCAACCTGCATCATGCCCCCCAGCTGGGAAGATGCCACAGAACCCATTGTATGACGATGAGTGCCAGGAGATGAGATCCTACCTGATACATGCGGGAGCTTTCGGACACCTAACGATGTCCGAGGCGCAGTGGATCTCATGGTGCCTAACACACTGTAAGAGACAAGATTTCCTCTCACATAGGATGGATGAGGTGATCCAATCTTTCCGAGGAGGGGACCCCACCACTGCATGGGGGATTCTCTCTGAGGGAAAGCCACGTATTCCCATCACAGATCCATGCGTTTGGCACACATACACGACATTGATGTACGATGTTCCAATCCAAGCACCACTTGTCATGTCCTCTTTGCTGAGACCACCACATCCACTTTGTTCACCGCACAGAACATGACGAGCTGAATTGCGTCGGCTCCACAACCAAAGAGCCCAGGATCGTGAGGAATTGCAGAATAAGCATTTTGCACATGGATATGAGGTCTTAGCCTTGGTCTTAGCACAAAGGTTCACCGCACAGAACATGACGAGCTGCATTGCGCCAGCTCCACAACTGGAGAGCCTAGATCATTAGGAATTGCGGACTAAGCATTTTGCACATGGATAGGAGGTCTTAGCCCCAATCTCAGCACACATGTTCAATCATGTTGTAGTGTTGTTAGACACACTTTTAGGACTCTCTGCCAAAGAGATGGCTATTTGACATACTAGAGAGGCCGACAACCATGTATGCAGCACCCTTTTGGAGGAGTTACTTCTCAACAACTAACTGGAGGAGATTTAAGAGACCACAGGTGATTATGGGTTCCGGATGATTCAGAGTAATCCCTCAAACCCTATTCCATAATACAGGCAAAGTTCGCCGTGACACCACTTCAAATTGATGCTATCTTCCGGACAATGACATCCCTTCATAGGGTATGGACTTTGCCTAGCTGAAGATTACCGAGGTTGGCACTAGAATCATCCTAGAGACTAGTAGCAGATAGTGGGGTTAGCATGGCATGTATGTATGAGTATCCAAATGGTTCGCCGGCCAAGGTATTCAAATGGACCAATTCCCCCCCCTTTCAGTACAGCTTGGATGCAACAGACCCCCTAGACAATCAAGATGGAAAGAGGATGAGAAATTTAGCGTGGTACCCATATTCTCAAAGATACCTCTCCTGAAAAGACTTGTCATTCGCGGGTCTCGATCACTGACAATTGATTGAGGCATCCTGTGATGTTTAAACACGTGAGACATAAAAAGTCTCGCCATCTATTTTGCTGTAATCTTCTTCCATACCGGAATAAAATGGGCCTGCTTGCTGAATCTGCAAATAATGGTCCATATCCCATCATGTCCCGATGGTGTATAAGGAAGATCGAAGATAAAACCCATGGCAATGCTTTGCTAGGTTCGATCGGGAATAGGTAAAGGCTGCAGTAGTCCGGCCGGCTTCTATCTGTCATATTTCACCTTCTGGCAGGTGATGCATATGCTGACATATGCCTCAACATCCTTCCTCAATGATTGCCAAAATAAATAGTGCTCCACAGCTTTGATAGTGGTATCAATGCCTCTGTGTCCTGCATAGGGTGGAGCATGACTCTCTGTCAACACTTTTGGCCTCAACTATTTCGTGACACACAGTCTGCCATGCATCATCAAAAAACCCTCTTTGAGAGTATAGTGCTCATGCCTCTGTCCATCGACCAACTGATCATAAATCCTTGCAAAATCAGAATCATTGGCATATTGATCCTTCATGGCATCAAGTTCATCATGATATGCAATGGTTACTGCTGAAACTTGCGGCTTAACAGACATTGCATCTGCAACAACAACATTTTTCTTCCTAGGCACATGCACATTCTGAAAATGAAACATAGAAAGAAAATTTGCCCACCTCATATGCTTCTCAAACAACTTCCTATAAGTGAGAAAGTATCGCAGGGACTGGTGATCAGTCTGAACATGAAAATCAGCACCCAAAAGACAATGTTCCCAGGTCGAAAGAGCACGTATGACAGCCAACATCTCTTTCTCATAGATGCCAAAATTCATTTCAGCATCCTGGAGCAATCTACTCTCGTATGCCACCACTCTACCATCCTACATAAGTACCCCTCCTACGCTGTTCCCACATGCATCTGCTTGGACAGCGAAGGGTTTGCAAAGATCTAGCAAAATAATAACAGGATCTGAGCAGAGTTTCTCCTTCAGTAGGTCAAAAGCTGCAATTTCTTTGGTGCCCCATCTGAAGGTGACCCTTTTCTTCTGTAAGGCATGTAAAGGAGATGCAATCTCTGCAAAATACCGGATGAACCTCATGTAGTACGAGCACAAGCCCAGAAAATGTTGTGTACTTCATGGATGTTCTTCAGCTGTGGCCAATTCCTGATGGCCTCTACCTTGGCGGGGTCCATCCTAACTCCATCCTTGGAAACAATGTGCCCGAGGAAATGGATCTCATACATAAAAATCCGCTTTTCTTGGCACTGACAAGCAACTTATGCTTCCTCAAAAACAATTGCCAGGTGCTTCTTATGTCCAACCTCATCTTGAGAGAACATGATGATGTCATCAAAGAAGGTGCCAACAAAGGCTCGGTGTTCTCTAAAAATCCTGTCCATCATTCTGTTGAAGGTGGCAGGTGCATTCGTTAGCCCAAATGGCATGACAAGAAACTCGTACAGACCAAATAAGGTACGAAATGTTGTTTTGTGCACATCCTTTGGCTGAATTCTGATATGGTGATAACCACTCTTCAGATCAATGCGGCTGAACATTCCAAACCCCTGTAACCTATCCAAAATATCATCTATCTTGGGCATAGGGAATCTGTTCTTAATGGTAATTTTCTTGAGGGCTCTGTAATCGATGCACATCCGCCAGGATCCATCCTTCATCTGGACCAAGAGCACGGCTAAGCAGTAGGGTGAAGAGCCCCTTCTCCAACAAGTCCTTGACCTGGTTCATAATTTCTTCTTGCTGGGCTGCACTGACCCTGTAAGGAGGTCAGTTAGGAGGGTTGCTACCAAGGATTATAGTCTTCTGGCCTCTCAAGGGGCAACTCCTGTGGAAGTGAGTTAGAAAAACATTCCTTAAACTAAACAAGAATTTCCAGCTTAGAAAAATGAGACTCTTCTTCTAGTGACTTCTTTTCAGATGCAAACACCAAGTACGCTGAAAGGTGCTTTTTCATTACGTTGCCACTGGCAGAAGAAAATATAACAGGGATGGATTCTCCCTTCAACTTAGCATCAAGAACGTGGGTTTTGCCACCGTGAGTGATTGTGATTGTTTTATTCTTCATATCCAAAACAGCCCCAACACGAAAGTGCTAGGGTATCCCCAATAACACATCACAACCATTCAATGGCATAATATAGAACTCTTCCGCGTCCACGTAGCTCTGAATATGCATCCTCAACTTGCCTATCACAAGAGTAACTGGCTGGCTGAGCCCCGGGCAAGCCATATCCGCATCACACAAAGGACCCATCTCTTATGTCCGTATCCCCAACTTTCCAGCCAACTCTGGAGAAATAAAGTTGGCCTAGGCTCCCAGATCAAAGAACATCAGAGCTGTTTAGTCTCTTATCTTGTCCCATGCCCAACATAACTCAGTAGCATCTATATTTTGAACAGCCCCAATCAAGTCTGGCAAAAGACCAGCAGTGGGTTCAGGCTTCTTATTCCTCTGATCATTCCTCTTCTCTTCCTTATGCTCACACTGCTCAATCGGAGGAAACTTCCTCTTCTTGTGTGGGCACTCAAAAGCCCTGTGGCCCTCCTCCTTGCAAATATAGCACTTGTTGGTATCATACAGGATTTGTTTTTCTTCATCTGACATACAGGTCGGTACTCACCTCTGTTTTGCAACCCCTAATTCATTGAATGAAATTATTGGCATTACCCGCTTACAGGGGTGATTGTTGGCATATCTGAAGGCTTTCCACCGAAAGATACATGTTTGCGAGTCTTCTTATGCTTTTGCTGTTTCTACTGAGCTGTCTTTGTGCTTCCAGGGGGAGCAACAATAGGAGGAGGAGCTTGCATAATCTCCGTGAAAGCATGTTGCAACTGCGACACGGCTCCTGCTACACTTTGCATTCGCAGCTGAAAAAGGGCATTTGCATCAAGCTCCTCTGCCTCATCTACCTCATCTTGTGAGTCCTCAATGGCATGCTCAGGAGATGGAGGTATAGTCGGCATATCTGTCTCTCACCACCTTGAGGCTTGTCATATTTTCTTCTCGCTCTTGAGTTCCCCTAGGCACAACTGCACTAAAAGAAGTATAGAAGTCTATGTGTGTGTCGGCATCTACTTTTGTGACCTTTCTCTTTAAATCAGGGTTTGGAGAACCAAATGTTGTCCATACAACCCTCGCCTTCTGTAAGACCTCTGATGTTGAGGATATTTTACACTTTCCATGGACATAATGATAAAATCTTTCGGACTAAATCAAATACTTGAACTCATGCTTGAATATACAGATGGTTGTGGAATGAAGCTATCTTTGCAAATTGTTTTGAAGTGAAAACAGCCAGAGCAGCAGCAAACAGCAGCAAGAGCTAGGAAAATGCCACGAAAAATGCAGGGGAGCTTCTGCTAGACCTACTAGCCTCCAGGAGGGTGAGGGGAGAGAGATGGTAGGTGGGAGGGCATGCACCTAATATTTCCGTCCAGTGGACTCAATACAAAATACTCCACAGTCCCACCAGAATGTGGTCCTCTGTCCTTACCAAAATATGTTGTCCTACTACCTCTGTGGCAATTCTAGATCCCTACCCTGCGTGTCCCATAGAGCTTTAGAAGACTTTGTCACCGTGCCTTGAGCCCTACACCTTGCTGCCCTGGAAGACAGCCAAGGATGCAGCCCTTCCTTGAGCTGTCTATGGCACCCAGCTCCCTCTTGGTCCTCCTGGATGCAGGCCCAAAACCTGCTGGTCTGCTAGTCCAAGCTGCTCCTCAAATGCTGCTGCAGTGGATAAGGAATGAGCCCAAATGGATCCCTTTATGTAAGGGCTGGTGCATGGCCACGTGGCAGGTAGCCACTGGCCCAGGCATTTTTGCCCCTGCCCAACCAGTTCCAGGCCATTTCTGAGGCCCAAGCATGCTCCAAAACGCGTGCAATCCATCCTGCCCTGTTCCTGGTCATGCTCCAGCCCTAGAGCACCTGTTATAGCCCTGTACAACCTCTGAAAACAGCCCATACAGGTCTGCTCCAAGGCGTCACCTGTCCTGGGCCATTCTTGGGCATTCTCCTGCCCTGGAACCTCTGGTCTAGACCCATATCCCTGCTGTAAACAGTTCCGTACTGATGCTGATGTCATCGCCTCTGTTCCATGCTGGAATCTCTGCACATATCTGCTCCAGAATTTTTCTGACAACCGTCTGGCCATTCCATACCAAATCCGTCCACCAGAAGAGCTTCCATCTGCCAGATACATTCCTTATTGTGCTGCCCACATGGCAGCCTATGTGCTGCCCATGTGGCAGCCCCATACCGATGCTTCTGTCTGTGATTATGCTGCCCATGTGCCAGCCCTAATATTAACCCTAAATACACCTCCCCCATGCTCTCCTCATATGGCTGCTTACAGATGGGTGAGGTGACTTTTCCAATAGAGCCACCACGACATGCGGTTGTTGCATTCTGAATACTAGTTTTGAGTTTTAAATTCTGAGTTTGAGCTTTTGAGCTTCTTAGCTTAGCATAGCTCTCAGCAAGAGCCTTAACATGCCCTTTGCCTCAGCCCACCGTGGCTTGTATGGGTTACTCTTTTTTTTATTTGTGCTTGTCTCATAGGCCCACAAAGCCTCCTGAAGGCGTAAATACATCTCTCTCTCTCTCTCGCTCTCTCTCTCTCTCTCTCTCTCTCTCTCTCTCTGTCTTCAATGCACGTACTAGGAACAGACAGGTGGGCCTGTTAGATTTCGATGAGGATTCCCTCATAGTACCAGAGATGGATGTAGTAGAGCTGGGGATCGTGAGGCAATCGGCAGATGTAGATGCACCAGTGACAGCATATGGGAGGCATCTACTCAAGCTAGGGGCTATACATGACCTGATCATATATAGCGGTCTCCAAAGATGGCCATCATCAAGCGGGCTCACTTGTTTCCCACATGGAGGGAGGAGTAGTACGGTGGACTACCTGCTCGGTCCACTAGCCTTTGCCCCACAGATACATGATTTTATTGTGCCTCCTCCTCCACTCGGACATACCTTACCTTCTAGATAAAGATCGCCATGCCAGCCATGAGGAGGGCCCCCCCGCCACCCACTCGCGTTCAAATCCATTTTGACAATGCTCTTGACATGGTGTACGTGAGCCACCTGGCTTCTGAGCTTCCAGTACTACTTGGAGAGGGGATGGACCTCGCACATACATTAAACACCCTTACCTCAATGATACAGGATGTTGCCACCCGATCCTTTCCCACGACACGATCCGCATGTGTTCTAGATGGGAAGATGCCCCAAAACCCTTGGTTCGATGATGAGTGCAGAGAGATGAGAACCCACCTTACACGTGAGCGAGCACTGGGACACTTGACTTCACCAGAGGCACAACGGATCTCACGCCGAGTGACACGACGTAAGAAGCGGGCTTTCCTCATGCACAGAATGGATGAGGTGATCAGCTCCTTTCGCGAGGGAGACCCTACTATGGGATGGGGCTCTTGTCAGAGGAGAAGTCGCCCATCCCCATCATAGATCCAGCAGTTTGGCATACATATGCATGCTCTCTATATAATGTCCCAGGTCAGGCACCACCTGATATGTCCTCTATGCCTAGACCCACTACGTGCCATTTGTTTACTGTGCAGAATGTACGAGCTGCCCTTCTCCGGCTTCATAACCGGAGATCACCAGATCATGAAGGACTACGCACTGAGCATTTTGCACATGGGCAAGAGATCTTGACCCTGATACTAGCACAGCTGTTCAACCATGCCGTATGGCATGGCTTCCCACCTACCTAGAGCACCACCACCATAGTACCGATACACAAGGCAGGTGATCCCATGGACACTGGGAACTACCGCACTTATGATTAGCCACACTTTGGCTAAGATATATGGGCCGGTACTAGAAAGGGAGATCAACAACCACAAAGGATCATGGGCAGCAGGTACTTGGGCACACAAGTTTTCGGACACAACACTCCACCCTGGACCACATTTTCACCCTGAGGGCTATTATCGGGGAGGCGAAGTTGAGTCTACACTTGCTTCATAGACTTTCGTAAGGCATTTGATACCGTCCCACGCTCTCGCCTAATCAGGAGGTTACAAGAGTTGCAGCTCCCAGAGAGCATATGAGATCACTTCTTTTGTTGATCGCCTAGGTGGAGAGGATTCGTTTCTGGCTGACCTGATGGTGCAGATATTGATGTACGCCAATGCCATAGTCCTCATATCATCCTCAGCAGAGGGACTGCAGAAACATCTAGAGGCTCTGGAGATGTTCCACAAAGAGAGAGACTTGACAGTTAACCTTGGGAAAACCAAGGTTATGATCTTCAATACCTCGCTAGCAGTGTCCCATCGCCATAGCTTCACGTACCATGACAAGCCTATGGAGATAGCGCAATCTTACACATATTTGGGATAGTATTCACCGGACTAGGTTTCATAATGATCCATGCAGATACGGCACGACTCACACAAGGACAGGGTGCTTTGGCCCAACTAGAGAGGCGATGCTTCCAGACACACTTCCAGAACCCTCCGACGAAGGGTTGGCTTTTTGACACGCTGGTGAGACCAACTACCATGTATGCAGTACGATTCTGGGGAAGTGATATTTCAACGACAGAGTGGAGGAGATTTGAGAGGCTACACGTGACTATGGAATCCAAGATGATTCGGAGTAAGCCCTCCGTCCCCCATCAGATTATACATGCAAAGTTTGCCATGACCCGCCTCCAGGTTGATGCCATCTTTCAAACAGTGATGTTCCTCCATAGAGTCTAGGCCTTACCCAGTGGAGATTACCGAGGTTAGCATTAGAGTCCTCCGGGCGACTAGTAGAGAGCGGTGTTGATACGGCATGGTATGCACGGATATCCATGTGGTTTGGTAGTCACAGCATTCAAATGGACAAACTTCCCCCCTTTCAGTACAGTCTGAATGCACCACCCGAGATGATCCCACGAGATGAGATTAACCGTATCATATGGTTGGACCTCCTCCAACTCCATACATCTAGGACTTGGGGGAGAGAGGAGTTCTCCACCAAGATCCAGTTCTACCATGGCCACTTCCTGAGGGTCTCAGGGCACGGTCTTGTCATCGGACCTCAGTATCTCGAGGACAAGAGTCTCACATGCACTGAGGGTTGCCATTGATTAGTTGCGAGTCTCATCACATCAGCTGCGGATTGAGGCACGAGAGCTGCAGGCATACCCAGAGAGCAAAGGACTTGCACACTATGCTAGATGGAGGAAATCGAGACAGAGGAGCATTTTCTATGTGTCCACACAGTCTATTATGAGATCCGAGGACGATATCACTACCTCTTTCAGGAGGGGCATGGCTTAATTGATCTTGGACCAAATGGAAGGAGCAAAGTTGTTGGATGATGAAACTTGAAATCGACACTAAGGATCCTCTCCTCCTTCAAAGAAGACCATGAGTATGGACAGTACAAAAGAAAATGCAAGTACCAAAATCATGATAACATCATGGTAGAGTGAAACTAAGCCATTGTGCCTCACTTGGGTTACATCTTTTAGCAGGTCGTTCTTCCTTCCCATAAGAATCAAGCGTCCTAACCAGCCTTATACATGCTATTTTTATTTTGCCTCATTGCAATAGTTTTAATATACGTTCTTGCACTGGAATTCAATCTCAGCATTTGTACTCACAAACCCCACTAGTTTCGAGAGTGACCTTGGTGAGACAAGTGCCAGGTTGAACCGAACAAGAAAACGCTAGAAGGTGGTCTATCTTTTGGAAAGGAGAAACCTCAAAGGACCAAAGCACGTGGTGATTACAACAAGGGCTTGGGGAGTCACTGCCTGCATTCTGACAACGAAAGAAGAGATAGGCCCCCATCATCTAGAAGCTGGGACATGTGGGCCAAGGCCAGAAGCTATTGCATTAGAGAACTACTTATCGCTGCCTAGAAATCCTCTACTCATTTTTCATGTATCGCATTATGAATTCCTCAATTGTTCCGGCAAAATATGTCATTAGCTATAACTTATCATTCATAATGAAGTTTGTGAGACTAACCTGCTCAACGAGGTGTACAGTTGGAACGAGAAACACAGAAACGCTCTGTTGTGGACACGAAAAGAGGTTTGATAAAGCCTTCAGAAGTAGAACTGCTATTAGTGTCTTCCCACAACCTGTCTCGAGGCAGACGATTATATTTGCTTGTTTCGCTTTCTGCAGAAAATCGATCTGGTATCTGCACAGCAAATGCAAAAGTTGTAGACGATCTGCCATGCTATGTCAGCGCATCTTTTATTCGAGCGTGTCCCAATGTTTTAAAGCTGTTCGTTTAGTTTGTCCTCAATCAAGTCTTTTTGAGAGAGGTGGAATCCCAGTCAATAACGCTTACACTCAGTTTAGGTACTTAATATGATCCGTGCAATTCTTCGAAAATTGAAGCTGTATTGCTAAACAATCGTTTCTGATAACATTATAACTGCCTAAAACTGCGCACCACCAAATTCTTTTAAGGACTGATAGTAGAATCTAGTAACAACAGGATGCTCATTATTTGAGTTACCTCCGAGCTATACTCTCTGCAGATGGGCGAAGGACCTCGGGGGGGGATTCGCTGGAAGGTGTAGAGGCATGGTCCATGGTCTCATGTGGAAGCAACATGAAGCTAGCCCGAATTCGTCAAGCGATCGTGAATGGATGCTGAGAAGGCGAGGCGAATGCTCTGTTGAGAGCCAATCGGATCAACAACTTACTAACGGTTCTGAACCGATTGGATCTTAACGAGAAGCTCACGATTTGGCTCTGGGCATCGGTCGCGGGTAAACGTTTAAAAGCGCCATCGAAGAGCTTGACGACAACGTACAAACAACGTAACTTCCGTGGTTGTGTTGTCAATAAAATATCATTACTTTTTCATAAAGAAAGTATCTGCCTCTATATATATATATATAAAATATATATACGACAGTACATTACGATAAAGCCTTCTCTTGGAACGTAAATTTGCTTGCCCGGAGAACGCCCTCGCAGGCCAGTTGTAGGGCTGCTTGCGTTCGATCCCCAGCAGCTCGTTGCTTAGTTGGCGCAGGGCGAGGCGCCTCGATAGGACCAATTGGGTGGGTGAGTGGGTGTGAGTCAGTGTTTTTTTTTTGGGATAAGGTGAGACCTTCGAGGACGTTGTGGCAGCAGTCCGGTCCCCAGTGGTAGGGTTCAATGCCTGCCAACCCTCATTCAATCCTCAATAGCTTGCTTCGTAGGCATAGGGCGCTACCCCTCGGTAGCGTCAAAATGGGTGGGTGCATGGGTGAGTGAGTCCCCCCCAAAACAAAAGTGAGACCTCCATTTCGGCTTTGATAATTGTTAGTGGAGGTCTCACCTTTACAAGCAAGGGTAGGTGTTGCTTAGGACACTTTTTCAATTTGGGGGAATAAAGTTAAGAGTGTCTAGAAGGCTACACCTTCTTTTAGGTTGGATTCACACCACCTACCCGCCCAGGGAGGAGGAAATAGAATTGGAGAATAGCCATCACTGTGGTGGTCCACACCACGCTTTTCTCCCTCTCGCAGACCCTCTTCTCACCATGACCTTCACCCTCATCAGGATGCAGCAAGAGTTTATAGGAGCATTGCATCCGCTGACAAGTTTACAGAAGCACTGCAGTCGTTGTAAACACGAGCTTGTATGGGAGGAATCACCCGCCACTCAACAAGCCTCATTAACACACCACCTTAGGATTCCATTAAGCCACCGATAAAGCATTCCCAACCAGTTAGCTTAGGATAAATGTTTAATTTGGGGGAATACCAACAAATACTTGATGAGATCTTTATAAGATTGCACTCTTCTGCAAAGCGGTGAAAATTGTGTCTCAAATTTGAGCAACTTGATAACTACCGCTTACTTATTTATGGCATCCATCACTATCTCCAAGCCTTTGTGAGTTTGGGTGTGTAATCTCCAAACCATGCCTTCATTCATCCTCAAATTGCTAAAATGGTCTCATGAAATGGGGCATTATTCTATCCCTCTTCTAAGTGTTGTAGATGCATTGATTCCTCCCCCTACATTTTGCCATGCTGATGTTGCTCTATCTATCCCCACCCCCTCCTTGTGCTAAGCTACCCTTCCCTTACAATCCTTATGCGACCCTAACGTATCTCCCCTCCCCTCCCCCGCCTGTGCCTTGCCACATAACTAGTGCCATAGCCTGTGGTCATACAACATAACTAGCTCATAGCCCGTGGTCATACGACTACTTCCCCCTTTCCCACACTCAACCAATCCTCCTTCCTCTAAATAATAGTCAAAACAATCAATATAAACTCAAATTAATAGATGTGTTTGTATGTAGTTACATAAATACATACATGCGTGTGTACATACACACACATGCACACTTTTTTTGCTTTGTTCGGATCACACACACACAATCATTGGATGTCATTAATATTGCAATTTATTATTGGCTACACCACACACACACGCATATACTCTCTCTCTCTCTCTCTCTCTCTCTCTCTCTCTCTCTCTCTCTCTCTCTCTCACACACACACACACACACTCCTTACATTTCTCGCTTTTACTATATGCTAATTTGGTATTGATACTTATGCTTACATTAATGTGCATGTTATGTTTAATGCAACGTAGCATTACTCTAGTTGATGAATGATTCATTGGGAGAGCCCTTTGGAGGATAGGAAGCTACCAATAAAATAATGGAAAAGGGATTTTATGTTGCTTTACGCTGGTTTTGTATGGAGTGTTGATTTATATGTTAGTACTTTGGCATACTCTAGAAGTATGATTTGACGAATGACATGAGTTTAGTGTGGTTTGATATAAATTTAGCTAATGCAGTGTTTTCTTGATAACTCCTCAATTGAGCAGTCTATATTATTTGTGCATGTACTATTGAGTTCTTATAAGATTTCTTTATTTTATTAAGTAAACTCCTCAATGTTCGATTTCTCATAATCTCATACACAAATTATATGGTAAGTGGGTTCTCTTGATAATTATATTTTTCTAATTTGATTGAATCTCTATATATACATACTATTACCGAGTTTTTTATATGTGGATCCATATCGTAAACATATAATGGTTGCTATCAGTGAAAGCAGGGTTGGCTATCACATGATGTGGTTTAACCTTCATTGATTTTAACATAAGGCTTAAGGATGATGTCGAGTAATATAGGCATACGGTCTTGGAATGATAGCACCCAGATTATTCATAAATGTACTAGTTATCAAAGTACAAGTTCTTCTCAAATGATAGGAATAATAGTTGGCTTGAACACCTGAGATGTGTAGGAATAATGGAAAATAGTCCATGTGTTGCCTTGTGAGCAAGCGGTGAACTCTTACCATGTTTGGTGGTTCCCTCTCTAAGGAAGTGGAGTCCTTACCTTTCACTTTGCTTCCTTGCTATATCTCACCCTTCGTGTTGTTGTGAGTGACCGGCTCTTCCTTATTCTATGGCTACACCACCTTACTGTCTCCACTAAAACTTATTGTTAACTAGAGAGGAAGTCTTGGTCGTTAGCTTACACTCCTCAGTGCTGGTATCTCATTACGAGCTGACTTGATCATTTCTCCAAGAGCCTGTGTAAGAAGTTGGGCAGTCTCCACTTATCCATGGTGACCTCTCAGGTCGGTGCTCAGTTTTGTTGCTATGAAGGATGGAACTGCAGTCTTTTGGCTGCCTTTCTATGGCCGGGGCATATTTCACATAGCTTCTCAAAGATATAGTTGGACGTGCACGGTCATTTCTTTTGGGATCAGTAGCTCCTTACCTTACTAGCTGTTGTGAACGAATTGACACCTTGGTTGTTCTCTGTCTCCTCCTACATCTCCCGCAGTTGCTCACCTTGCACATACTATTGCCTTGACACCAAGCTAACTCTTGGTTGGCGAATTCTCAAGTATGCATCGAGTGATGCATTGGGCACGTTTTCCCTAGCTCTTATGTCCTCAACTTTTTATCTTCATACTTTGCCCATGGTTTGATGCTATTCTTACTCCTAATCCAACTACATTATTGGGAACCATGTCCATTTTTTAACCTTGTTGCTATCTGGTGTTAATCTTTCATCGGATAGGTGTATGCTTACCTTCGGCTTGGGAGGTCATGATAGTGAGCTTCTTGTAACTTTGACCTAGCTATGATCAGTGCATAACAGGTCTTGCATTCCGCCTGAATTATGGGTGACCTGCTTTGCTCATTGTGACATTCTTAGAGGGACTTGATTCTCTTTCCTTGCAAGGTCAGAGCTTTTCTACGCTTTGCAGAATAGCAGGGACAGTGTATCCCAGTCTGATATGACTTGTTAGTGTGCATGGCGAGATCTTGGCTGGATGAGTACAATTTCTTTAGTATGTGTTTCATTGTATGCAGTTAGGGTAGTGGATCTCAGTCACCAGACGGGATGTTGGCTACGTCTATTGTCATGCTTAGCTCCTTGCTATTTAGCACTTTGCTGTTTCGTGTAAATGTGTGCATGTACCCATGGTTACCTACACCTCTTTCTCCTACCTGACTGCCTCGTAGCTTTGGGTGGAGCTTGATGTTTATGACAGGTCCCTTCATTGTATACATGTAGGCTTGCTGTTTATCCCCTCACTAGTTCTATGGTTTTGCTAGCAAGCTAGTCTCGGTTGGCGTTACTACACCTTACATACCTTATTTTTGGAATCGTGACGGGTGCTCTCGTTATCAAGTATCGGTTCTACTTACTATCACCTTCACTATTCCAACGTCATGGGAACTTTAGTCGAGCTTCTCTTTTGTTTGCAACTGTCTTATTGAAGTTGTCTAAGTAACTCGTTGTTGGTGGTTGCTCCAAGCAGCTCTTCACAACTTGCTAGCTACCATAGGTGTCTTCTACTTTGTAGTAACTTCACATTTCTTTTGCAAGATGTTGTTCTTTTATTTTTGGGGTGTTGGCTTCTAACTTTATTGTAATATTCGACTCTTTTTAACCCATGTTTTACCTTTATACTTATTTCTCATTACTTATACTCTCTCTCTCTCTCTCAATATATATATATATATATATACACACACACACATTTATTTTTTCCTTTTGTTCTTAAAGCTATATATTTATTTCTTTAATTGATTTTTTATATTCTTTGACTTTTATTCTTAGACCACTTACATGCTTTCTTATGTACTTATTGGTCCTATATATTGGTGTCTTATGTACAAAATATTGGTTTCTCTCAATTGTTTCCTAATTTTACATATATATGTATATCAATATTCCTATATATTTAATGCTCCTATATATATTCATGCTTTCAGTTTTATGTGGTTTTCTCTTTCTAATTACGTCACTGTTATTTATTAGTTATCTAATTACAAAAATTTACTTATGTTATAGTATGCCCCTCGATCCCTTCCTTGCTTCTACCACTTAGTCTTATTGTATATATATTTATTTATTTATATGTATACATGTATTCTTCTTTACTTACTTCTCACGCCTCTAATATTTAAGTTTTCTCTGTTAACTCGTTACAAAGTAAGTTTTACATTTGTCCACTTAACCTTTTATTGTTCTCCACTTATTAATCATTTAGCATGGTAAATTGTAACTTATAGACTGATTTGCTCTCTCGTTTTGATTGCATGTTCCTTCTTAAAAGCTCTAACCTCGTTTAGAATAAATAATGTATACTATAATTAATTGGCTCTGGCCTACTCGTATGCTTGTAATTATTGTAAAGGGCTTTTCTTGAATTTCTTTTAATCTTCTCAAACATTTCTTATAAATATATTCATTCATGGGATTCTTTTGTACTAATTTTTAATAAAATTAGCCATGGGTTATTTTCATGTTTTTAATTAACTTAAAGTTTATTTAGTCAGTTCATAAAATCTTGAAAGCACTCTTTTTCTATTTTCCTCTTTAATAGGTCTTTTTCTTTAACACTTTAATCTTGATACTTTGAATCTGGTTGGTGTTGTGGGTCTCTGCCTCCCCTTGTCTCATTAAACCAAAATATGCTTAAATTTCTTTAATTGTGTCATTTATGTTTAGTAACTTTTTTATTTGTAGCAGTCAATCCTCCCCTATCTACATACATTTAATTACAATTATATGTTTCTATATACCTATATAATCTTTGCATATGTATTGTAAACAATTATGAATATATTGGTACATTTTCTTTAAGCTATTTGTATTCTTTCCTTTTCATGTAATTTTTTATTCCTTCTTATGCTATTTTTCAATACTAAGTATGCTATTAAATCCTACCATGATATTATCTTACCTAGATAAATCCTTGAATTTGGTTTTAGGGTATTAATTGTTGTTGCATACCTTCTACTGATCCACAAATTCCCTCCTACCCTTAACAGTTTAATGAGTTACTAATGTTTTTTATTGACATTGAATTATGTGCTATAGTAATATGTCTTGTTAGGGTTCCTAATACGGAGTTGGATTACCCTCCCAAGAATAGGATTTCACAAGGGTAGTGGATCTTACTTTAAGACACTTATTATTTATTTTCTTTTAATTAATTCAGAATTTGGAAGGTGGTTTGGTTTTTTAGTAAAAGCGATAACAAACCGGGGAATATAGGCATTATCGGTCTACCCAATTAAAGCTATGTTGTTCTAACAATTAGTTTCTCTTGGATGGTGGCAGGTAAGTTGACCTCAACCTAGGATCTTGAATTGTTGGAAGGATTTAGCATTTAAACTTTGTATTCCAAATTTGGTTATGATTGACTAGTTTGTTATCCCACATTTGAGCTTTTGCATGAAATAATCCCCTGGTTGAATACTATTTCATTCAAATCTTTGTATGTAAAAGTTTGACTTCTATTTTATCCTTTTTAAGTTTAATTCACTTCCAATAATGGGATTAACTAATATAGTTCTATATAGTTCATCCCAATAATGGGATTAACTATATAGTTCTGTTTTGATGGGAGTATTAAATTTGAACACACACACACACGCGCAAGCATGCATGCACACACACATGCACTCATGCGCGTGCACACACACACACATAGGTAGGTAGGTAGGAAGGGGGGAGGAGAGAGAGAGAGAGAGAGAGAGAGAGAGAGAGAGAGAGAGAGAGAGAGAGAGAGAGAGAGAGAGAGGGAGGGAGTGAGGGAGGGAGGGAGGGAGGTAGAGAGAGTATATTAAAGTCTACCAAAGACCGATGGGTCTATGAGATTGATAGAAACTTGATGCAATGAGCAAAAGGGTGAAGCTACTAAGCAAGAATCCTAACCCATGCTAGAAAACTGTGTAGACATAGTCAATGCCAAAGACCGATGGGTCTATGAGATTGATAGAAACCTGATGCAATGAGCAAAAGGGTGGACCTACTAAGCAAGAATCCTAACCCGTGCTAGAAAACTGTGTAGACATAGTCAATGCCAAAGACCGATGGGTCTATGAGATTGATAGAAACCTGATGCAATGTGGAAAAGGGTGGAGCTACTAAGCAAGAATCCTAACCCATGCAAGAAAACTGTGTAGACATAGTAAATGCCATCATCATACATATTGCCATAGTCATCATCATCATAGCAGATGCAATATGATTGATACGATACAATACAATGCAACACACACATGGCATGAAATATCAAGGTATGCCTGGTGACACAAGCTAGGCCGTGTAGGCAAGAAGCCTGTGATAGATCGTTGTCTACTATCTAGAGGAGTAGTTTGTTGTGCCCTCCTAGTGGCCACTCTATGCCTAACAAGCACCATAGTAACCCTATTGGTTGTATGTCAGGTTTGAAAATAGATGAGATGTCAGCTAGCATGATCTATGCATCTGTCCTCTGTTGAGTGGACTGCATCTCAATCTCGGGGTCACTACCTCTTCTACTATATGTGATCAAGGGGGCAACATGCTCTAGCTGGAAGAAATCTGTTATCACACTTTGAGATGTGTCAAATAAGGCCTCCTGCCCCTATCTTTGTGATTTGATGAGGTGCTCTATATGTTAGGCCGCCTCATGAATGAAAGTGGTGAGGCACCTTTGATCTAGGTGTGAGAGAAGTCTAGAAAGGCCCTTGAATCCATCTCTAAAAAGGCAATGGTATAGTCCATGGATCTCATAGTAGACTGGGCAACGAAAGGCGAAGTGCTCCTCTGACTCAGCCTCATGTTCACTCACATAGTGTGCAAATATGACTCTGTCTGGGGATTCCCTTTGCTCATCCACTCTCGATACGAGAGAGAGAGAGAGAGAGAGAGAGAGAGAGAGAGAGAGAGAGAGAGAGAGAGAAAGAGAGAGAGAAAGAGAGAGAGAGAGAGAGAGAGAGATGCACATGATGCGCACGCACACACATACGTGTGTGTGTACATACATGCAAATACATATACATATATGCATAGATGCATGCATGCATACACATGTACTTATGTGCGTACATACATACATACATAGAGAGAGAAAGAGAGATGCATGCATGTATGTATGTATGTATGTATATGTATGTCAATGCATGTGTGTGTGCACGCGCACACATGTGTGTGTGTGTGCATGCGTGTGTGTGTTTTTTGGGGTTAATAGTCGTGCAACTCCCTTGTAGGGAGGTTAGTGGGCTACAAGACCTTTGTGGACTTTGGTTGGAATCTGATTGGTGCTTTGACATGGAGACTCAAGTCAATTAGCAGATCATGGGGCATGTGCATGAGGGGTTTCATGGCGACTATTTGGCATAGGTTTCTAGGTAGCTAACCTATTAGAGATCAATGGTGCCTCTATACACAAAGCAAGGCGATGGTCACAGGTCCTTTTCGAGCAAAGCTTTGACTATATGCTTGTACAGATATAGATGAGAGTCATCTTTAGGCGGTCTAGGTCCTTGTAGTGTGGTGATGAGTAGATGCTCCTCAATCCAGTTGTTAGGGTCCTTAGACAAGTTGCTTGTCATAGTCATGGTCTTGTAATTGGCAACAATTTGCAATAGTAGTGCATCGAAGTTGAGGGTCTCTATTATCTTGACAGGTTAATCGTAATAAAGTTTATTATAGTCTCTTGTGTCAGCTCTATTCTTGAATGAGTCAGCAAGATAGGGAACCTGAGAAGATTCATGCCCATATCATACCCAGCTACGAAATTTGTAGAAGTGACAAAACCTCCTTCTAGAGGTGATCGGGGATTAGCATGCAAGAGAACACCACCATGAGCCACTGCTTTGATGAAACGGCTAGGTTAAGCAGCTAGTGAGGCACGAGAGGAAGGATTGCGATTTGTTTCCCCCTCTTAAGGCTTCCTGGCTGAAGGTAAAATTAGAGTCTATAGAGAAACAAAAGAAAGAAGGCTGCACTAATCTAGTACCAGAGGTCGTGAGGTCATGTTGAAGAACACCCACGGGCACAACACAACAACGAACGGCCAAAGTGACACATGCAAGATTATCGTGAATCCCATGCACACATTTGATCTATTAAAATAGTGACAGAGCCCATTAACAAACCTAGCATGCCGAGAGACACCGTTAAACAAAGATCGTATTTTCAACTAGAATATCATGATCACATTCACTAATCCAAAATACCTCCATCAGTTATCACTAGCAAACTAACCAAATGCGACAATGGATAGTTATCCCCTACCCCCATTCTAACACCTTCAACTAAAGATTAGCAAATTTTATTAAAAAAACGCCTACTTATCTGTCAATGTAGCATTGAAGAATTATTTTGTATTACATAAGAGGTCCACCTTAGGCCTACAACATTGATTTTTTAAGTTAAAAAGGTGCTACCTTACCTCTTATTTGAAAAACCCTATAAATTAAAGAGAGAGAGAGAGAGAGAGAGAGAGAGAGAGAGAAAATCAATCCTCTTGAATCGATACGAATCTTTCAATATTTACTGTGTCCGCGCAAAACCGGTGTCCATGCACATCAAAATGGCACGGAAAACTCATTCACATCCAGGGGCAGTAAAGGCAAACGATTAAGAAGACTCTAGCGGGTAGGTAAGGCCAAAGGCAAAGAATAAGCTACATAGTTGGGAAAATCTCCACGCAAAACCAGTGTGTATGTATGGTGCAGAAAATGTCCTTCGCGAGTAAAGCCAAACGCAGAACGTCTGCATGCAATTACGGAGAGCATCCAAAAAACAAACGCCAGAGCATCCAATGCAATTACGAATGGTGTAAACGGCGCATAACTGAACACCAATCCTTTCCCACCACGTGTCAAAACCCTTTCAATTTCCCAAAAAATAGAAAAACATCCATTTTAGCTTTACACAAATGAAACCATTGCTAAAAAGTCTATCTTTGGTAAGAGGCCGTTCTCGCGATTGCTACCCTGGCAAATATGCCAAAAAACTCAAACATTTCCTTCGTTCCCCCTTCAGCCCCATAAATCTAGCGGCCATAGTGTAGTGTTGCAGGTGCCACGGTGGAGACATGAATTTTTCCTCTCCACCCAGGCATTACGAGGCTCAAACTAATTTTGAGGATGAAATCAAAGTTCTGAGCAATGTACGCCCAAGATATTTAATGAAGACTTTGCAACATTGGCATATTTGCCATCGTGGGAGCCTCCTCTAATGATTTGCCAATGGCATTGGCATTTTTGCTACCTAGCATAGCATGGGAAAGGCCCCTAAGAGTGGCAAAAGACAACAATGTCTTTTCGAGTATGACTCTAGGTGCAAAGTAAAGACAATAATCTTTTTGGCCTCACCACAAACATCTATACCTTGCACTTCTACGAGAGAAGAGATTCAAGAGAACGCTCTACATTGAATGTAGAGAGGCATTGAGGCTGCCTGATAAGACGTGCTTGGTCCACACATGCCAACGTATAAGACACAACATTCATGATCAAACGAATGCTCTTTCCAATTGAAAAGTCATATCTTTGACTATGTTTCGTTGGTCCTATGAAAAAGTCCTATCTTTGGCCTTTGCAAGAGTGGCAAAAGACAACATGTTCTGTTCAAGTATGACTCTAAACAACAATCTTTTTGGCCTCACCTAGAGGGAAGTGATGATTTTGTGGGAGAAGGTAAATTGATTTTTCAGCTTTCGTTCTAATGAAATTTTGTGCTTGGTACACATAGTGCATGCACGTGGACCTCATTTGTGAGTGTCATATGCATGTGGAGCTAGTTTGTTATTGGTGCACATGTGCATTGCATATGGAGCTCCTTTATTGCATGAGGTATTTGGAGTGCAGCGTTTTCATCCCTTGCTCCACCTGTGCTCTGACAGAATTCTATGTGAGTTTTTTGACACGGTGGCGGTGAGGAGTAGGATAGAGCAAGATGGGCGACGTGCAGTGGGAGGTGTCTTGTTCCTCAATGTGGTGGACTCATGACAGTTATTTTGCACTAGAGATCATGGTTTCTTGGGTGGAGATTGGTGCTAAATGGAGGAGTCTGGTGTATAAGAGGGGAGTATGTGGTATGGTTGTGGCAATATGCTGTCAACTTGGTTCTGGTTGTTATTTTGCTTGCTTTGTGAGGAGTGTTATGGCGGATGATGGGGGGTCATCTGAATCGATGGAGACATAGAGTTATACCTTCATCGATATGCCACACGCTTGGCATAACAAGGACGATGATCATATTATTTATCAAGGAAAAGGGTGAAAGAAAGATGGTGAAGAGCAAAGGGAGAAATTCAACAAGTTTTGTGTCCTCAATAACAAGGACATGCAAAAGTAGATTGAGAGATATGAAGAGGCCAAAATAGAAAGAATAAATGGGAGCAAGAGATTTAGAGTCTTGCACAAGCAAGCGTAACCATATTCATGGGACCTTGCTCTTCCCCCTAAAGACATGTCACATGATTGGTTACAACAAGCTCTTCGTAAAGCGAAAGATGATGGAGAGATAGTAACCGAGAGGGAGCGAGAGTTTGAACGAGGATGCAGTGTACATGTAAGTTTCCTACTTTTTGATTTAATTACGTTACTAATGGTCACAATCTCTATAAAATGCATGTACATGTAAGTTTCTTACTTTTTGATTTAATTAAGTTAATCATGGTCACAATCTCTATAAAATGCATCCTCGTTGTTTTAATGATTTTATTTTGTAGTACAAAAAGTAAAGTGCATTATGGTCATATGGATGGCATTTTTGTGTGGAACGCATCTATTCAAAGAGAGTCACATATGATCATGGAGTCATGGCTAACTTCATCCAAGATTGCCGAGTAAGTGCTTCTAATGCCACACTTAGATTATTATGGGACCGTACGCAAAATCTATGGAGTTGTATTTAGATAATTTAGTATTTTCATTCTTGATGTAAAATGGTTTAGAACTATCTACAACAGTCCCAATGCTACAATATAGAAATATAGAAGTGGTTTCTTTGGCATAGATTCCACCAAACACTGGACCAATGAAAGTGATACTTGTGTTCTTCTTGAGCATTGTCAACATGTATGTACTAATGAATTAATTAAGTTAATGCCTTCATTTTTAAACAATGGGTACTGGTTCATATATACTTCAGCATAAATTGATATAATTGATGGCATTTAAGGTGGTCTTTCATCTAGATCTTTCTAATCCAAGATGGTGGTATGTCATCCAACTTGCTCGTCAAAGTAAGCCAACTTTTGAAGATAGGGATGTGAATATGGAGATACCGCCAATGGATCCAGTTGATTCCAATTGATCTAGGGAAGAAGATGAAGATCATGATATGGGCCGAGAAGAAGGTGGAAATAATGACATTATAATAGAGGAAGGTGGGGATCACAACATTGGGGAAGAAGATGAGGATCATGTATCACCTGATATTATTGAAGACGGTGAATTAGAGTCTTGGGTAGATGTATAATAGACCTTGATGATATAGGTGATAAATTGAAAATAGAGCTAGAGATAAACTTATTTGGTGTGATGGACTTGGCTCAAGATGAGAATCCTTTGATGTAAATTCTACTAATAAATTCTTTTGCCATCAATAATGCTTTTATCTTTGGTCCTTTCACTTTTATAGTGGCAATGTGTTGATTTGTATATTAAGTTCAACATGAATCTATGAGTATTTTGATCTCAAACTTGGTGTTCATAGTCTTATATTTTTTGTCTTTAAAATGATCAAACTTGCAATAAAAAATATTTTTTGGTCCTATTGCAAACTATGTTCTATAATTCTGTCAGTATGGAAAAAAATTTTTAGAGTCAATATTTTAGTGCAAGGTATAGAAGTCAAGGTATTGCAAGCTATGTTCTATAATTCCATCAGTATGGGAAAATTTTATTAGAGTCAGTATTTTAGTGCAGGGTATGGAAGTCAGGGTATTGCAAACTATGTTCTACTATTCTGTCAGTATGGAAAAATTTTATTAGAGTCAATATTTTAGTGTAGGTTATGGAAGTCAGTATAGCAGTCATAACTTTAGTCAGTATTAGTGTCGATATATATCAACACTTATACTGACTAAAATTTCAACTGCTATACTGACTTCCATATCGATTACCATACCGACGATTCTCCCACCCACAAACTTCACCAACGATTTTGCACCCGCAGCACACGAAAAATTCTAAGGCCTGCAAACCATCAACAAAAAAGTATCTGAAAGAGATGGAGGTGTAGTAGTGGTAGCTCTTTTCCAGCTTTCCATTTTCAAATGTTTTTGCAATTCCTCATGCTGCTAATGAATAAGGAAGTAAAACATGTATTTTTTAAACCTTACCTGCTAAGTGAAAAACAATCATATCATCAAGATCAGGACCAAGGCTAAAAGGTATTGTATTTATTACATCATGAACCACTTATGGTATACTGATATGATGCCTAATGTAGGCACATGGTAGTTTATGACTTCTGAATGATACATGTGATATGACTAAGATGTATCTCACAATTGGTCATGTATCATGTGATAGATTCTCATAAAATTACACATTCTGGATCATATATTTAGGCTATTATCATTAAATGGAAAACATATCCATGAGAAAGGGTGAAACTACTATCACATGATAGACTATAGTTTAAGGGTAGAAACAAACTCTATTCAAGTGAAGACATGTGAGGAAATGTTGAATTAATGTATTGGTTAAAAGCATGAAAGAGTCAAAATTTTAATTACATGAGAGTATATTAACAGGAACACAACTCGTCTAGTTTTAGAGGGGGAGACAATCCTCAACATGTAACCTTGGGGGGTAATGATCTTAGTCACATGTAGTTTATCTCCACTAGAGTGGCAAAAGATTCTGATACTTAAGGACATGTGAGGATATGGGAGGGAAAACCTAAAATGTATTATGAAATCTTCATGTTTACCACCACTAGATTCACTTTGGAGTACACGAACAACCAGAGTTCATATACTTTAGTCTATCATTAGGAAAAAATTGGTAAAATATAGCAACTTGTGCTACACAAAGGGAAATAACTTAGTCATGAGTGACTGTAGTCTCCTTGGCCATGAAGCAACACTAGATATTATTTTTGAATTTGGCTTACCAATCCATGTTCTTATCATGGTCTTTCCATGTCTAAGTAGAGGACATCAAGAGGTTTGTGCTAATATCCAACATGCCTTAAGTGATGTTTTTCCCTTCAACTACTTAATGTTAATAATTCTACGCGAGTCTTTGCTGGCTTAATTTGGATAGTTTTTCTTCATACATTAGAGGGCATGAGAGTTTTTATGCATATCAATATGACACAATTAGTGTTAACACCAAAAGCATGAATGCATGCTATGATCTGATGTATCATCGAGGTATCGTCTCATGCCTCTTTATTGTCTAGGTGGTGGGGTAGTTGCCATTTCCAAATGGCTAGATGAGAGGTTCTCTTCATTTTGCAGATGCAAAACAAGTGCAACTATCTTCAAATTTTCAATATGAGCCTGATGTATGATGCATAGCTCTAATGGACACAGGTCAATGGTAGAATCAAAACAATCAACAAGATTCTCCTTTTCTACCTTTGCACTGATTCTATTTTGATAATTTCATATGTTTTCTCACTTGCACAATGGCTGGAGTCTCCACAAAAACATCCTCATAAGACTTCTCTAAAGGGACCATACTAGTAGTTAGAAGTTATTTTTGTGGGAACTGCATGCCCAAACCATGCTCGCCTCGAGGTGCACTTAGTCCATGAGATAGGGAATGTGCTATGAATCCATGTGAACCTGAGGGAGCTCTTAATCCCTGACCACTAGAGCGCTTTGATAGGTGATGTTGCTGTATTGTCCTCGAATTGCTCCCACAAATGTTCCTCAAAACCACTCTTTGAAGATTATATGTCCATCTCTTCTATAAACTCCTCAACCTCCAAATTTGGTTGGATAAGTGGAAAATAATATCCTATAAATACAATGAATGGTATTTAATCCCTCTTGGTTCTAAAAAGAAAATTACATGTGTTGATAAAATAAAAAATTAAACATGGATAGTAACTAACCTTCCCTTCCTCTTTGATTTTAATGAGTTGTTTAGCTACTGCAGGAGGACTAATGGCTTTGTAAGAAAACAACTTCTCATTAACAAAAAAAAAAAGAGCCTTCTTATTGTTGTCAATCCCAACCTTTTGGAAAGATTGCCAGGTACTTGGCACATTAAGGTTTAAAAAAGAAACCCTATGTAATGCAACAATCACTATAATAGTAGTAAACTTCAAAACTGATGGAGCCACAAACTTATCAGCAGTAGCAGCAATAGGGTTGTTGAAGCTATGGGTCAAATAATCAATAAACTAAGAGGCAATAACAACTTTAGGCTTAATAGACTAAAGACAAAGTGTATAGAAGCTTAAAGACTTAGGCGCCAAATGTTTTGAGACCATAAGAAGTTGTTTAACACAAGGGATGTTACTTGGAACAACTCCCCTATCTAGTTGACCAATAGCTTGGCTTGCCTCATCGGTTGACATTCTTCTTAAGCAACTATGCTCTTTTTGTTGGAAATTGTGGGGCCTTTATGTGTGGTTCTAACCCCCCTCATGGTACCTTGGCCGTAATATGAATGTATTAGAGGGGTATTGGAGCCCCTTGATGCACAGTTGACATGTGGAAGATTAAGAAGACCGTATTAGATAATTCAGGAAAAACACAATTCCTAGAATGGCAGTTTTGGAAGAAATTGTAGCTCCCCTCAATGAAAAAACAGGAGGAATATGTGAAAATAGACTAGATAGCCATTCATGAAGTGTGACTCACCCTCTTTAATTCCTTCATTGATAGGTGAATCAACTCTATATGTCTCAAGAGGCCTCTCAATGCTAAACCAAATCTTAATATGGGGACTATTTAATGCATGTGCCACACACATAGCCTCGACCTCTGTCGCCTGTTGGGATTTCTTCACCAGTGAGATCACTTTTCTTTTGCTTGATAATGCTTGTAATGCCACACATCCATTAGTAAAGACATCAACAACAACTTCATGTTCCCTACTACAATAGCACCTGATGCACTCCTTGATGATGCCATGCTTCACAACTGCCTCTTTTTCATACTCATCGTCCTCATCAGAATAAAGAATATTGTCCTCAATTATTGTGTATGGCCTTGTGTTTTCTAACATGTGCTCAAATCCATCAAACCCATCATGTGAGCTGACAAATGACAAAAAACAGAAGGTCTCAGACAAACCCTTTTGTGCACTATCCGATTCATGGATAACACCCACAAACCTTCTATGCCAAAATAGAGCCTCTATCATTGCTTCCTTGAGATTTACCATCTCTATCATTGTCATAAATGATAGCAATACATACTGTGATGGAGTGGAAACGGTCTCCATCAAGCCACAAAGCAACTTCTTGAAGGCATCCTTATCCCAACACATGCCTTTGGCAGATCCCTCTGAGGTGTCAAGCACACACAAGCTAATTGGAAGTTGTCCCTTAGAGTGACGTGTTAGAAAGCTCTCCCCCTCCATCTCCATGTTCACTTGAATAATTGTCCAAGGAAAACAAGACTGCGATGTAGACTTGTTACCCTCTATTGAACTAATCACCCAATCAACATAGATTGATGCAGCTTTTGGGAAATCAAGTGTGGACTTGCCAACTTGTAGCTTCTCTTTGACCCATGACTCACATGAACCCTTGAAGCTCTGATAAACAATTGAATCAATTTTGAAGTAAGTTGCAAGGGCATCCCATGTTTGATGTTGGGGCGAAGGGTGACGTGAGTTGAACTCCTTGATGAGTGCTTCTTTCAGGGCTCTATCATGCTTAATCTCCATTGCCCGTTGAGACATTTCAATGGAGTCCTTGTCTTTGCTTGACTTGACCAAGACTATTTCTTTAGACTCAATCTCTGCTTGAAGTGCACGTACATCTTCGTCTTCCAATCCTAGCAGACACCTCATATATGTTATTGTGGGATTTCGACCCTCAAGATCACCCTGCTTCACCAATGTCAAAATCCTAATCCATTGTTCATAGATGTCATCGTCGTATGTGACCATGTGTGTGTCCTTGGTAGCAAAGTTTGTGCCCATTGATACACTTGCAACTCCTACAAAATTCTATATAAAAAAATCAAAATCATCTTAGACATTCTTCTAATCCAAATCATGTAATAGAGATAATAATGACACTAGTGCGATTCTCCCATTACCATGTCAAAAGCATGACTTGGTAACTAGAAGAATGGCACTAGTGCCATTCTCACATCAGAGAATTGACACTACTATCATTTCTTTTACAAAGCCATAAACATTCTTGAAATAAAAAATGCATACAAAACAAAGTTTATTACTCACATCCCAACTTTGTCGATCTTTATGCCCTTTGACAAGGCCTTGGGCTGGTTTCTTTGGTCGTCCGAATGCAATCCACTGCGCCCTCAGGTGTTGTAAGATATCAATATATGGTTGATTTTTCAAAAACGGTATGTGCCTCCATGTTGGCCATTGATGATATCTTACAACTTGCTTCAACTAGTGCATTGACAACAATTCTCGCCTTCCTCCGTGTATAGAAACCTTTTCGTTGATTGAAGGCTTCTCCATGTGCTTTAGTTATAAATATCCTTGTAGCATAAATCGAATGCTGCCCTGCGAGAATCCAATAATTATACTCCTTTAACTTTTCCACCTTTATCTCTTCCTTGCACATCGGAGTATTTGTGCCTGTGTGGTAAGGCATAAGATATGCACATGTTGCAGGAGGTCGTGCATTCATTGCAAAACTCTTGACCAAGTCACTGACATAGTTGAGGGTCAATGTCCTGTACACATATTGGCTTGGTGCTCTAAAGCAATTCATCACTGGGATCAACACCTCAAACTCCAAACCAAATGGGAAGTACTCTACATACTCCATCAAGCCTGTCATACTTGTGTCCTTCCTTTCCAATTTCTTTTGGAGTGCCTTAAAGTCAACATCTGGTTGGATTTTCTTATACAAGATGATAGTTGCTTCAGATGATGTCTCACCATGTCCTATTATATGTGTCTCACCACTCCCCGTTGCATCACCTCCACTACCAGTTCCATCAGTGACTATTCCCGTACCTCCCTGTTTTCCTCCTAAAGTTGTCTCTTTGTCTTTAGCCTCCAGTTTATCCCCAATGCTTGTTTTTCCATCTGACCTTATTTCCTTCTCACTTGTTGTTTCCTCCTCATCGGTCTCTCTAGCCTTCTCTTTCAATGTGTTCTGAGACACTTGAGTGCTTGATCCCTCAACATCACTTTTCTTGGTTCTTTTCGAAACTTTTCTACTCTTTTTTATATCTTGCTTTATCCCTTTTGTTACCAAATCAAAGCTTTCTAATATCTGTTGATTGGTATAATTTTCTGGCTCATTAATCCAACCCCTAGATATCATCGTGTCCTCCCCAGTAGCATTCATCCTCACATGATCAAAACAAGCAGGTTCCAATTGATACACATTGCCTCCCAATGTATGAATTTTGAGACAAGGATCATTGTCTTTCTCGGTATCCTCCATCTCTTTAACTTGTCCAACATCTTCAAAAGTTGTTCCTTGGATGTTCACAAAACAATGCACTTTATGGAGTTTTTGGAGTTTGTTATTGTATATATCCAAAAACCATCCTCTTCCAGAACTAACTTCATCATAAACTGACACCTCTCAAACCTTTCTCTTTCCCTTGCTAGCCATTCTTGCAATGTTCTGTTAACAAAAGAACCAAGGACACAATGAAATGTTTAATAGAAAATCATAACTGTAGTAGGAAATATTACAACCACAATGCAACTTCTATTAACAAAATAACCAAGGCGAAGCAACTTATATATGCATTATGAAAAACTACACAAACACAGTAAGCAAATATACACAATATCAAAGTTAAGATGGTTATAATAAAGAATGGTATTCGTGCCATTCTCCAACATAATATGATGTTAGAAGAGTGTCACAAATGCCATTGAACACATGGATTGTGAGTTTGTTCAGAATGGCATAAGTGCCATCCTCCGTGAGAGTTTGAGGATAATGCCACTGGTGCCATCCTCCATGATGTTAAGGAGAATGGCAGAAGTTCGATTCATCACATGGCACCACTACCATTCTCCACTGGTGGCATTCTACATAGAGATTGACACAATTCCAATGATCTCTACACAGTGGAGACAGTGATCACTACATAGAAGAATGCACATTTGAGTTAAGGATTCCTTATGCATGTTTTCAGGTCATGATATGAGATCGGCACCACTGCCATTCTCCTCCACAGAGATTGACACAAATCCATATGATCTCTACACATGTGAGTTTAGGCTTTCAGGGCCTAATAAGAGATTGACACAATTCCATATGATCTCTACACAGTGGAGACAGTGATCACTACATAGAAGAATGCACATGTGACTTTAGGATTCCTTGTGCATGTTTTTAGGTCATGGTATGAGATTGGCACCACTGCCATTCTCCATTGGTGGCATTCTCCACAGAGATTGACACAAATCCATATGATCTCTGCACATATAAGTTTAGGCTTCTCGATGCCATTTCTTAGAGCCTAATAAGAGATTGGTACCACTGCCATTCTCCACTTGTACAGATGTTTACCCTACTATTCTAGGAGGGGTATTTCAGTGATCATAGGAGAGTGGTGTCCTATTCCATTCCACATGTGAGTTTGATGATCTCAGTGTCATTATATAGTTGCCAGCATGAGATTGCCATCACTGCCATTCTCCGCTAGTGGTAATCTAGACAAACTGAACCTATAGATTGACATTCCACTAATTTTATTGGCTGCAGTAGGATAATGGCAAAAGTGCCAATGCACATGTGAGTTTAGGATTCCTTGTGCATGTTTTCAGGTCATGGTATGAGATTGGCACCACTTCCATTCTACACTGGTGGCATTCTCCACAGAGATTGACACAATTTGATATGATCTCTGCATAGTGGAGATAGTGATCACTACATAGAAGAATGCACATGTGAGTTTAGGCTTCTCAATGCCATTTCTTAGGGCCTAATAAGAGATTGGCACCATTGCCATTCTCGAGTTGTACAAATGTTTACCCTACTATTCTAGGAGGGGTATTCCAGTGATCATAGTAGAGTGGTGTCCTATTCCATTCCACATGTGAGTTTGATGATCTCAGTGTCATTATGTAGTTGCCAGCATGAGATTGGCATCACTGCCATTCTCCGCTAGTGGTAATCTAGACAAACTGAACCTATAGATTTACATTCCACTAATTTTATTGGCTGCAGTAGGATAATGGCAAAAGTGCCAATGCACATGTGAGTTTAGGATTCCTTGTGCATGTTTTCAGGTCATGGTATGAGATTGGCACCACTACCATTCTCCACTGGTGGCATTCTCCATAGAGATTGACACAATTCCATATGATCTCTACACAGCGGAGACAGTGATCACTACATAGAAGAATGCACATTACCACTAGCGGGGAATGTCAGTAGGATAATGGCAAAAGTGCCAATGCACATGTGAGTTTAGGATTCCTTGTGCATGTTTTTAGGTCATCACTACATAGAGGATTGCACATGTGAGTTTAGGCTTTCCCAATGCCATTTCTTAGGGCCTAATAAGAGATTGGCACCACTGCCATTCTCCACTTGTACAAATGTTTACCCTACTATTCTAAGTTTAGGCTTCACAGTGCCATTTTCTAGGGCCTAATAAGAGATTGGCACCACTGCCATTCTCCGCTTGTACAAATGTTTACCCTAATATTCTAGGAGGGGTATTCCAAGGATCATAGGATAACGGTGCCTAATTCTAATCCACATGTGAGTTTGAGGATCTCAGTGTCATTATGTAGTTGCCTGCATGAGATTGGCATCACTTCAATTCTCCACTGGTGGCAGTCTAGATAAACTAAACTTGTAGATTGACATTCCACAAATTTTATTGGCTGTAGTAGTATAATGGCAAAAGTGCCAATGCACATGTGAGTTTAGGATTCCTTGTGCCATTTTTAAGGTCTTGGTATGAGATTGGCACCACTGCCATTCTCCACTGGTGGCATTCTCCACAGAGATTGACACAATTCCATATGATATCTACATAGCGGAGACAATGATCACTACATATAAGAATGCACATGTGAGTTTGATGGTCTCAGTGTCATTATGTATTTGCCAGCATGAGATTGGCATCACTGTCATTCTCCAGTAGTGGTAATCTAGACAAACTAAACCTGTAGATTGACATTCCACTATATTTATTGGCTGTAGTAGGATAATGGCAAAAGTTTCAATGGACATGTGAGTTTGATGATCTCATTGTCATTATATAGTTGCTAGCATGAGATTGGCATCACTGCCATTCTCTACTAGTGGTAGTGCCAATGCACATGTGAGTTTAGGATTCCTTGTGCATGTTTTCAGGTCATGGTATAAGATTGGCACCACTACCATTCTTCACTAATGGCATTCTCCACAGAGATTGACACAAATCCACATGATCTCTACACAGTGGAGACAGTGATCACTACATAGAAGAATGCACATGTGAGTTTAGGCTTCTCAATGCCATTTATTAGGGCCTAATAAGAGATTGGCACCACTGCCATTCTCCACTTGTACAAATGTTTACCCTACTATTCTAGGAGGGGTATTCCACTGATCATAGGAGAGTGGTGTCCTATTACATTCTACATGTGAGTTTGATGATCTCAGAGATTGACACAATTCCATATGATCTCTACACAGTGGAGACAGTGATCACTACATAGAAGAATGCACATGTGAGTTTAGGATTCCTTTATATGTTTTCAGGTCATGGTATGAGATTGGCACCACTGCCATTCTCCACTGGTGGCATTCTACATAGAGATTGACACAATTCCATATGATCTCTGCACATGTGAGTTTAGGCTTCTCAATGCCATTTCTTAGGGCCTAATAAGAGAAGAAATGGGCCTAATAAGAGATTGGCACCACTGCCATTCTCCACTTGTACAAATGTTTATCCTACTATTCTAGGGGGGTATTCAAGTGATCATAGGAGAGTGGTGTCCTATTCCATTCCACAGGTGAGTTTGATGATCTCAGTGTCATTATGTAGTTGCAAGCATGAGATTGGCACCACTGCCATTCTCCATATTCTTTATCGTTATGCCCAAAAAGGAGTAAAGGAAGGGAAATAGTCAGATTTTGACATTAAACATTCAAAAGTAATCTAGACAAACTGAACCTATAGATTGACATTTCACTAATTTTATTGGATGCAGTAGGATAATGGCAAAAGTGCCAATGCACATGTGAGTTTAGGATTCCTTGTGCATGTTTTCAGGTCATGGTATGAGATTGGCACCACTGCCATTCTCCACTGGTGGCATTCTCCACAGAGATTGATACAATTTCATATGATCTCTGCACAGCAGAGACAATGATCACTACATAGAAGAATGCACATGTGAGTTTAGGCTTCTCAATGCCATTTCTTAGGGCCTAATAAGATATTGGCACCACTACCATTCTCCACTTGTACAAATGTTTACCCTAGTATTCTAAGAGGGGTATTCCAGTGATCATAGGAGAGTGGTGTCCTATTCCATTCCACATGTGAGTTTGATGATCTCAGTGTCATTATGTAGTTGCCAGCATGAGATTGGCATCACTGCCATTCTCCGCTAGTGGTAATCTAGACAAATTGAACCTATAGATTGACATTCCACTAATTTTATTGGTTGCAGTAGGATAATGGAAAAAGTGCCAATGCACATGTGAGTTTAGGATTCCTTGTGCATGTTTTCAGGTCATGGTATGAGATTGGCACCACTACCATTCTCCACTTGTACAAATGTTTAACCTACTATCCTAGGAGGGGTATTCCAGTGATCATAGGAGAGTGGTGTCCGATTCCAATCCACATGTGAGTTTTATGATCTCAGAGATTGACACAATTCCATATGATCTCTACACAGTGGAAACAGTGATCACTACATAGAAGAATGCACATGTGAGTTTAGGATTCCTTGTGCATGTGAGTTTAGAAGAATGCACATGTGAGTTTAGGCTTCTCAATGACATTTCTTAGGGCCTAATAAGTTCAACGAGTTGTTATAAGCTGGCAAAAGTGAGCCACAACTGATCAAAGTCAAGTATCTCTCTCTTACTAGTAATAAATATAAACTATAATATATAATATAGTATTTTACATCCATGTGGGAGTTGTTACAAGTTGGTGCTAGCGAACCTCCCAAAGAATAATTTATATTTGATATCCATATGCAAGTGGTTATGGGTTGGCATATGCAGATCCCTAAGGCACATACATATTTTCTTGTAGAAACATTTAGTTATTTTACGATTTTTAAAAACTATATAGTTTATGACTACTAAAAACATTTACTTTTTAAATTATTTTTAAAAAATATATAGCTTATGCCTACTTAAAACATGATTTTTTTCCTTTTTTTATGAAAGTAACTTTAAATTTCCTACCACTATATTAAAAATTTTTACTTCTTTTAATAATAATTAAACAACCTTTTCCAATTTCAAATGATAAATTGTAAACTAAGAGCTTTTCATTTATGCAATTTGTATCCTTAGAGTGTGGGTAGATATCAACTAGCCTAATCGAGCCCACCACAAACACTGGACACTTTTTGAAAGGATGATTTTTTCTAGCATGAGCGAGCCCACTACCAACATTGGACACTTTTTAAAGGATTTAAAAAACCTACAAATTTATATGGAAGATTTGTTTATCTTTTTTGTTATCCCTTTTAGTTGTTATTAAGACTCCAAGTAGTCCTAGAATCTCAAGAATGCAAACTGTACGATGTGGGCGCTAAGTATTATATAGTCAATTATACCACACGATAAATTGATAATATTGTGCTGTATTTGGTTGAATGCCATGTGGTCAATGGAATACAAATACCCTACAGTATTCTTCCCATGTTATTGTATGGTATATGGATTAACCCGTTGTAGCCGGTCCTAGTTAAAAATCATTGTTGGACCAATTTAAAGGCTCGCAGGTTGGAAAAAAAATGTTTTAAGTGTTCTAAATTCCCAATTTAAAACGTTTGCTTTAAATACCTCCCAAATCCTTGTAAGGGTGAAAGCATGCTAGAGCACCTTGATAGTGTAAGGGAGCATGGATGTAAAGCACATGAACACAAAAGTGAACTCAAGACGAAGTCCCAAAGAGTGAGAACTTCTTTGCATTAAGAGATATTTATACATGTTTCTTTGTCTCCTTTTGACACAAAGTGTGGATTTTTATCTTTCTCTCTCTAGATCATGATTTTACAAGTATCTCTAGATATTTTCTAGACATAGTTTGACTATCCCCATCCTATTAAATCCACCAAACCTCCTTTCAATATTAAGATATTACAAGAGGGACTTTGTTGCTCGTCCACATGCTCTCAACTGTGGTTTGATCCATAGAGTGCAAAAGCAGCTCTAGTTATTTAGAGTACCTGCATGATATTCTGAAAGACATGATTGGCCTCAGTTTAAGACTGTGAGTCTTTTGGTTTAGATTTAAGCTCTCTAATGAGTGCTATGCCTGTCTCCTTCCCATTTTTTTTGGTGCCTCAAGTAGAATATCTTTCCAGCTCAATATGCCATAAAAATATCATTTATACATTGAAAGATATTATCATCACAAAACACAATGTGCAAGTATAGCCATGTATCTAGTAATGGCTTTCTTCAAATATTAGGAGCTTGATAAGATGTGGCCCTTCAAGCAATGGTTAATTCTTGCTTACTTTAATGGAGATTAAATTATTGTAGGTCTTTTCCCTTCATGCGAAAAGCATTATGCTTTTATTTCATTTGTTGTTCAACCTTTCAAATTCTAAAATGTACTTTTAGTCATATTAAAAACTTTCTCTATTCCTCAGCTACAATTGTCTATAATTCAACATGCTTCATATAAATGCCATCTATCAATGGGCCTACCTCTTTATAAGAACCGAAACATTTTAAGAGAGCATGCAATTTGTCCACATTTGTTCGAGCATATATTTACTCAAACATATTATTGCTTCACGAGCTATGTCTTCATATCAAAAGTATTTAACTCTTTGAAAAATTTTGCATACTTTCAAAAGTTAACATTAGCTAATAGAGAATCATTAATTTGAGACCTCCTAACTTATGGGATGTAAAGTGATGTTGGTTGCTACCCTCTTTCCAAGGAAATTTTTTAACACATGATGTGAGAGTTTATGTAGTATTTTTTCCATATTGTATCTCTCTTTTATTATGTACATATTCATATTTATACTACCCTCTTTTGAAGGGAACTTCTAAAATACATGATGTGATAGATTTTGATTCACTGATGAGGTAGAATGGGGATGAAACATGCCCCATTTTGGTCCACAATTTCTTTTTTTAAACACAAGGTTAGTGCCTAACAGCTATACCAATGGGTTTGCTACTCATTAGGAAAAAAGGTAGCTCATTTTGGGGCCCTAAGAGAAATTCACTATTTCTTCATTTTTCTTTCCTCTAAAATAATAAAATATGACATAATCCCACCAGCGTATGATACAAATTTTGGTATTTCTAACATCACCGACGTGTCTCCATAGGAGGCCAAAACCCTAGGAAAGACTTTTGAAATGCCAAAAACCGGCCCTCGAAGGCCGAAAAAGGCCAAAAAGGCTCAAAAAGCTACTTATACAAATGAAAGCGATTTGACAGGTTTGGACCAGGTTGGGGGCCCATTTTTGGCATTTCAAAAGCCATTTTGGGGTTTTTGGCCCACTCCAGACGTGTCGGTGATATCAGAAATACCAAATTTTGTACTATATGTCAGATATAATAAAGTAGCTCAAGTGTTCTCATTGAATGCAAACTTGATGGTATTTCCCTTTTTTTTATTTTTTTGACTTTTTCAACATTACGTTGGTCCTCATTTGATTGGTGGAGGAATATTTTCCTTCTAGGCTAAAAGGCCCCAAAATGAGCTCCCTTTTTTCTTAATGGTTTGTTTTTGGTGGGGCACGATGCATATACAGATGGGTCTCTTTGATGCCTATACCAATGACTATATTGACATTCTCACAGTTGGACAAAAATAGTTCCAATGTATTTTGCATCAAAATATTTGTTGAAAAGTGGCATATACCTTGTAGTGATAGTGGCAACATTATAGAAAAACATCTTATGTCTAAAAAATTAAACTTAAGCTTCTCTACTAATTTAAACATAAAATTAGGACATAACATAATTAGTTATATCGACGCGTGAGTTGATGAAAGCTAGCAAAGGAGAGCTACACAATCGAAATAAGATACTTTTGATAAGGGTATAATAAAACTCAAATACTTGATGTGATCCTTTATTAAATCCTTCAAGATGCATGAATATCCAATCGAACTCTTAGAAAAAGCTAAAGTACTATGGCAATGTTGACCACACACACACACACACACGCACACATGTACATATATATATATAGAGAGAGAGAGACATACATACATGCATACATACATACATGTATATGTATGTATGTATGTATGTATAAATGCATATATTATATATATATATATATATATATATATACACACACACACACTCATATACATACATACATGCATACATACCATGCAGTAATATCAAGTAGAGCTGATAATATTAAAGTGCCACATTATATAACAAAATACCGTATGGTGATATATGATTATTGTTGGTAACGGGAGATAGCTGGTGGTGGGATAATTTGCCACTTGGTTGTTTAAATCACTATCTTTTTTTAAGAACAATGGTTAATAAATTTTCAATTTGCATTTTTAAATGACTAATTTAAATCTCCCACAAGTCCTTGAAAGGATTCAAAGTGCTTGAATGGAGTGTTAAGGACTATGTTAGAATGGGAAAGAAATGAACAAAGCCAAAAATCAATTATATAAAGGCCTAAAAAAGTAATTCCTTTCATGCAAGTTTAGAATCCTAGATTATCATGTTTACATGTGAATAAAAACCAATATGTTTCTGTCATGTTAAGTTCAATAATGCATTTGGACACAATGCAAAACAACAAATTATCGCTAGTGCACTAGATTGACGGTGATCATAGAAGTTTGGTGTTTGTCATTGCATTATCACGTTTAAAAAATTCAAACTTAAGTTTCTCCTAATTTAAACATAAAGTAGGACATAATATGATTAGTTATATTTACATGTGAGTTGGTCAAAGATGGCAAAAGGGAGCTCAACCACCGACATAAGATACTTTTGAACAGGATATAATAAAACTCAAATATTTGATGTGAACCTTTATTAAATTCTTTAAGCTTCTTGAATATATGTATGTATGCATGTATGTATGTATAGGTATACATATACATATATACATACATACCATGCAATAATATCAATTAGGAGATAGCTAGTAGCTAGGTGATTTAAATCGCTATCTTTTTTTAGGAAAAGTGGTTAGTAAATTTTAAATTTTCAGTTTCAAATGACTGATTTATATCTCCCACAAATCCTTGTTAAAAAGATCCAAATTTCTTGAATAGTGTGTGAAGGACTACGTTTGAATGGGAAAGAAATGACCAAAGCCAAAAATCAATTATATAAAGTCCTAAAAAAGTAATGACTTTCATGCAAGTTTAGAATACTAGATTATCGTGAATAAATACCAATATGTTTCTATCATGTTAAGCTCAAGAATGCATTGGGACATAATGCAAAACAATAAATTATCACTATTGCACTAGAGTGATGGTGATCTTAGAAGTTTGGTGTTTGTAATTCAATTATCATCTTTTAAAAAGTCAGCATAATGCACTAGATTGATGGTGATATTAGAAATTTGGCGTTGGCCATTGAATTATCATCTAAAAAACAATCATCATAACTGAACTCAAAATCAAACATATTGATACTAATGAATCAACATGAATTTTATAATAATGGAGACAAAGACTTTCTAAATTAGAATGCCCCCTACCAAGAGTTACAAAAGCGAGGATGATCATGAAAGGAATATAAAAGTTATCGTAAGAAACAAGTTCAATCAATTTGAACCCCCACCTATACTGCTACAAATTTAAGTCCCCTACCCAACCATGATGACATCATATTTAAGTCATGAATTGATAGCTTACAAAAACAACATATACCCTAAACACTTTATGACAAGTCTAAACTAATAAATTTGTTAGCAACATAGGCTTTCTTCCATAAAAAAGATATGATGAGTATGCTACTTTATAAACAAATGACCCATCAAGTTTCTAATTTTTTCTAGGACTAAACAAATAATGTATACAACCTTAGTTTTTTAGCTTATATTTTTTAGTGTATTACATATTTCTATTTATTAATAGAAGATGCATCAAATTTTTGTTGGGATCTGGAGGAAATAACGTGTGCACCATTTCATTATATCTTTCTCCTAGTAACATTATTGCTTTGGCAATTCGGTGTCTCTTTGAGACATATAACCATGGAAAAAAATTAAATATAATTTAATATGGATGCCACTTGAGGCACCCATATGATGTTTTGAGGACCACAGTATGTAAAGCTTCCATGGAGAGGTGTTATTATCCTTTTAGTAATCCAAAATGATAGGTTTGGGTAATCAAGAGTTAAAAGTATATTGGCCAAAGGGGACATCTAATCTCTATTTAAGAGATCTTTGCTCCCCACCCTTGACAACCATTTTCCCAACAATATGTGAGAATGGGTTCATGTTTTAATGGAACATGCACCCTACTACCCTTCTCTCTCTCTTTTGATGTTGATGCTTTGGACCACTCCACCGTTGATAAAAATTTTGAAATCTATGGACTAATCTACCACTGACAAAAATGTTGAAATCTAGGAAATATATTGTCCATCATTTAAAGCATTCAACTTTGATACAAGATTTTTTATTAAGGTTGTAGGGACAATTGTCATTAAAAGAAATAAATATTTTAAAGTTAGATTATTCATTATTTTACAAAAAACAAGTTAATAAAATGTCACACTACCTGCTATACACTTAGCTATGCCAAAAAGCAACAAAGACTTCAAAATGTAACCTAATGCTATCTAGTTGTGTTTTATCCAAATCAAAATCAATAGAATTTATTTCATACAATAGACTACATCTTCTTAATCTACCTAGGCCAACCTCCTTTGCAACTTGCAAGTCAAAAAGAGAAAGAGAATGCAACTTGAAATATTCATAAAAATTTTATAAACATAGTTGTAATGCAATCAATGGTAAAATATTAATGGTCCAATTTCTTGTTACTATATAAAATTATCATCCAAGATTGAAACCATTCAACTGAATCAATTCTAGATTGTCAAACAAGGTGTCAAAACTGTTGTCATGTAGTGACTTTTTTTTTAATTCATTTTTTTAAAATGAAAAGTTGATAGAATGTCACACAAAATGTTGTATGCTTAATTGTAGCAAAAAAAGCACCAAAGGCTTGAAAATGTAGTTTTAATGCTAGCTACTTTATTTTTATCCAAATACAGGTCAACAAAGTCACTTATAGATGAAAGACTAAAATTCAATATCAGTAAATAGAATCTATTATCCAAATAGCAATCAATGTGTAACCTACCAATAGTGTCCTTATGATCAAATTACTAGGGTTCTAGGAAAAAAGATCAATATAAAAACTATCAACAATAGTGAAATCACTAGGCGATGTTTGGTTTAGTTATCTGGGAAACAAAGCATCTTCATGTGATACTTTGCAAAAAAAATTTTAGAACTTTCTTATTTTAAGGATTGTGCAAATTATCATATCCATTGAATATCATTTTTGTAGTTTAAAATGCATATTTCCTTGTTTCTTACAATGTATCATGCTTGAGTCTCAAAAAACATGTATGATTCATGTAGTTCTCTAGTTCTATCCCAAGTGCTTGACTCAAATAGGTATGATATCTGGTTTAGGCCTTAAAATATGTAATTTTAAGGCCTCTACAAAGTATCATACCCATCAGGTATCATTTGCATGGTTTGAAATGCATCTGATTGAATCCTTCTTTCTTACCATGCATCATCCTTGGGTGTTGAAAAATATGCTTCGTTATGCTTCTAACATATATGCCTACCTCCGATGTGTGCATCATGTGTGCTCTTGGCCCATGTTCTTGTCCATCACTTTACTCAACCCTTAAACTTACTTAGTTTAGAGCCCATGCAAAGGATCATACCCATAGGATATAAATGGCATATTTGAAATGTATTTTTACATATTTTTTACTAAACTTTGAACCCTAAACCCTAGATCCTCAACCGTAGACCCCAAATCCTCGATCCTAGACTCTAAAATCTAGACCCTAGACTCTAAACTCTTAACCTTATACACTAACTTATAAGCCCTAAATTCTAAACCCTAAGCCCTAACCGTAGATCCTAGGACCTAAACCCTAAACCCTATACCTTAGACCCTATACCCTGGATGCTAAACCCTAGATTCTAAACTCTAAACTCTTAAAATTATACACTAACCAATGATCCATAAACCCTAGACCCTAGACCCTAGATTCTAACCTTTAAACTCTTAACCTTATATACTAACATATAAGCTCTAAACCCTACATCCTAAACCCTAGACTCTTGACCCTGGACACTTGTGTCTGCATTCTAGACCCTAAAACCTAGATTTTAAACCCTAGAACCTAGATCCTAGACCTTAAACCCTAAATCCTAAACCTAGAGAATAGATCCTAAACCCTATATAAAACCTACATTCAATTAACAATTTATCAAATATATTGATTTGTGCAACAAGTTGGGTGCACACCCAACCTATTGCATAAATCATAAAAATTTGATTATTTGTGCAATAGGCAAGGTGTACCCCCACCTATTGCACATGCAACAGGTTAGGGCTACACCTAGTCTATTGCACAAATTAAGAACATTTGATGATTTGTGCAACAGGTTGGGTGCAACCTCATCTTGTTGCATGGTTGTGGGTTCATCCAACTTGTTTCACAAATTGAGAAATTGATGATTTGTGCAACATGTTGTGTGCACCGCCAACCTCTTGCACAAGCAACAGCTTGGGGGTCACAAATCATCAAAATTTCTTGATTTGTGTAAAACAAGTTGGGTGCAAGTGTGCCCATTCTATTGCACATGCAATAGGTTGGATGCACCCCCAACCTGTTGCACAAATTAAGAAAATTTTTAGGGTTTAGATAAGGTTTAGGATCTATGATCTTTGGTTTAGGGTTTAGGGTTTAGGATTTAGGATCTAGGTTTTAGGGTCTTAGATGTAGCAGCAAAGTTCTAGGATCAAGGGTCCAAGGTTTAGGGTTTAGGGCTAGAATTTGGGTCTAGGGTTTTGGTTTGTAGTTTAAGATCTAGGTCCTAGGGTCTACAGTTTAGGATTTAGGTTTGGGGATGTTTTATTTGCTCAATTTGTTATAAAAATTAAGTGTTTCCAATGTTAATAATTACAACTGTGATATTTTTGGGATATTTTTTAGACTTGCTAATCAATTTTTTCTAAAGCAGGTATTCACCCTTATAGAGGGAATAGAAGAATAAAGTGGTAACCTTTGGACGAATTCATAGTCTTGATGCTATGAACATGTATCATTTCCAGTGTTGTGGTGAGAGAAGATGTGTAATGATAATCAACAATATTATTAGTCTTGATGTACACCTAAAAATATCTAGATGGGGACTTTGAAACATTGAGTGATATCTTGCAATGTGACATTTTGGATATACAAGTGCATAAAACTCTTTGGGATTATTTTCCACAAAGCAATTGGTTTTTGCACATAGCAATTTGAATTTGGCATATAACACTTTGCATTAGGTTTAACTTTCAAGATATCAAGAAAACCAATTTTGAACGGGGAAAAGTTGAGATGTTGTCTTGCTCTAGAGAAGTCTTAGCAATTGGAAGATTTAAGGGCTATGCTCAAAATTTTATTTGCATTGTGTTGGTAATTAAGCTGACTAGTGTAGGCATCATTGAAAATGCATTGGATAGTACATCATATCTATAGGTCCATATTACTGCATCTCATCTATAGGTCCATAATACTATCAAATGGGGATTAGCTTTCTTGAAATTAAATTTCCTTAAGATAGTTTTCCTCAATGTGGTGGAAAATGCAGCAAAGTATTATTTGAAGAAAAGAATAGTAACACAAACAGTCTCCAACTTGAAAAGAAATTGTAGAAGCTATGAAGACTAACATAGTTACATGCTCACAAGTATTGAGGATATTATAATAAGTAATGCTGACAGAAAATATTTCGTGTTGCAAGTGACTCAAACATGCTCATTGGTATGGAAGACTTGCCTTGTGTTGTAAGTGACTTGAACATGCTCACTAGCATAGAAGACTTGCCTTGCATTGCACAAGTGACTTGAACATGCTCACCAGTATAGAAAACTTGTCTTGTGTTGAGAATGATAAGATGGGACTGCAAAGAAAATTAAATGAAGTGATCGATGGAACAAGTTATGCAATAATATGAAAACAATGATATTAGTGATAATTTTCAGGATTTTCCCACTGGAATAGTCATGATGTTCCCATTGGAATGGAGGGACATGATAGCAAATCATATAAGACTTGTGATTTTGGTCCTAATGTTCTTAGTAGCATGAAGCATCCAGATGGCAGAATATCAAATTGTGAAGGAAAAATAGCTCAACCACACAATTCAAGAGACATTGGCAACAGATTGAGAGATTCAATGAATTCATCTACTAGATTGCCATTTCCAAAAGATTAAAAAGCATCAACTAATTCACAAAAGCACTCAGCCTTTGAGTTTAGACATGAAGATTCAAGAGAAATGGATTCAATGGGTAATGGTCTTATAACTGGGAAACATAAGACACTATTCACAAAAAGAATGTATATGAGTGTGAAGAGGCGATGAATCATGGCACCAATTCCATACCCAAGAGACATTTTATGTTATCTTAGGACAATATGGAAAGGATTCTTATACAAGTTTGTCACAAAAAAGCTTTGCATTTGAAACATTATAAAGAAGATTGTGCACCCATACGTCTTGGTAATTGGAGTAAGACATGGCCTAATAGACATAACCATCTTCTTCAAGGGTTTTCTTGCTTTGTTCATCAAGGTGATCATGATTTGAGGTCAAGTATCTATAAACTTAGGTTGAAACCCATCGTTAATGAGAGATCAGACATCTGTAAATCAAGGATATCAATGGTTAACTAGACTATCACATGGAACATACTGGACCATCTGGGCAGAGGTGAAAGATAAAGTGATTCATACAATTCATGGAAATGCCTATAAGCTTAAATGCCATGGAAGCACTATAAATGTAACTGCAACATTAAAGCAAGTCCTTGTAGACCATGCATTTCCACATCTTGATCTTCACCAAAAAATGTCGAATGGAAGTGTGTAATGCCAACACCATCTTCCTTTGTAAATGACAAAGAAAGTTGTCCTAGAAAGTGTCAATAAAACTTTACAAAACAAAGACGAGAGCATGATTTCAAGGTCAACCTTATATAAAATTTGGGATGGATAGTTTTGCCATATTAAGACACAATCAAATCAAAGCATGTCAAAATGTAAGACATGTGATGAATTGAAAAATGCCATTAACATAGTAAATTTGAGAAATATGGTAAATGACCCATTTATGCCATGTGCAGGATGCTAGAATGTTGTATGCTTCTTAGAGAGAGGAAGCTCTTTCACATGTCTATAAGTCCATGTGCATCGCCACTAATGGCATGGATCAAAATACAACAACTTTGCCAAGATATAGAGGTACTCCACCACCATTGGAGGGTAAACATGGATTAAAAACACACTTTGTGTGGAGCATTAGTACATGCCACATCCATTCTTTTGAGATGTACAGATTGATAGTTTGCATGAACATGATAGCAACCAAGTAGCAGCATCCATACAAAAGGTCAAAGATGCACTTGGATGTTTCCCTCGTATCTTGCATATACAAGATGATAATTTCTATGGAGAGAAAACAAGAATAGATATGTATTTGGATTATGCCTTATGTTGGTTGGTTTAAAAATATTTGAAGAAGTGGAAGATGGTTTTCTTCTTGTTGGCCATACACATATGAAGACATAGATCAAACATTTAGTGTTATCCCTAGCAAATTGAAGTTAAGGGATGTTTTGACAATGGATGATATGCTATTTTGAATTCAAAAATTTTTTGGAGGTTCACAAAAAGAAGAGTCAAAAGTGGTAATCTTAGAGAGGATGGTAGATTGGAGAGCATTCATAGGGTCATATTTAAAACAAGGAGATGATGCACTTATAGGACACATAAATCCACACTACTTTCAATTTAGTGTGCATAATAATACTCCAAGGATGCAATGGAAGAAGTACTTAGCCAATGGATCCATATGCTTTACAATAAATAATTCCATTGGAGGAATCTCACAAAGAACAAAGCCCTTGACATAGATGAAAAGGAAGGCTTGGAAGCCTTTATTAAACATCTTGAAAGTATGATGCAAAAATATCATGAGCACTCAAGTAAAAATTTGAGATACTTAAGTCAACTGAGGCACTTATCGAATCTTTAAAGAAACAAGATAGCTTAATGAGTGTTGAATACTCCAAGTTTGTTTTTCTAGATTGAGCTGAGTCACCAGGATTTGCATTGGATAGAAATACAAAGATACATGTGGAAGAAGCAAAGCAATGCCTTTTACCTCGGAAATATTATGGTAGAAAGGATGAAAATACCTTACTAAAGTTTGTACCATATGATGTGATTGAAGAGGGTCTATTTTTATTGCAGTTTGGGCATCTAATCCAAATTCAAAGTTGGATGACCAAGGTGGCCCAATTTGGGTGGCAAAGGCTGCTAAGATCGTAAGGGATAACAACAAAATTTCCATACCATTCATAGCTTTATGGTATGAACCAAAACCATAGAAAAGTCTCCCAAAAATATATACAATAAGTCAATTCCATGAAGGTTGCTTGTAGAATAAACATGAATGGGTTTCAAATAAAAAGGGCCTAATAGATGTGGAAGTGATTAGCATTATTCATTGCTGGAAATTGAGGACTCAAAGTTTGGGCTAGACTTGACCCATCAACAAGTGCAAATGCAGTGCAAGAATATGACGACTTTAAACAAGATTCAAATGCATAAGATAATGCACTTTATGCCTTGTTCTTCCAAACAAATGATGTATCTATACACCACATATTGTTGAATTCAACAAACTCTTTTCATATGTTGTCATATTTACACTATCACATCATTCTTATTAGGTCATATTTGTGTGAAGGTGACCCATTTTGTTGAAAATTTACCCATCATGATGTACTTTATTAGGCCATATTTGTGTAGAAGTGACCCGTTTAGTGCTCCAAAAAACCCAATTTTAGAGTTCACCAAGTGATGTTGAGTGGAGGGGATATGCTCAAAAAGAAAGTTCAAACCAAGAGAAAAATTCCAATTTTTTGAATAGCGTGTTTATGGAAATTTTCGGGAGATCTAAGCATGTTTGATGTTTGAGGAGATTATTTCTCTGCTCTTGCAAAAAGAGCAATCTAGGAAAAATATGTGTCATAGTTTAGGAGATTAAAGAAGGAAAAATGTAACTATTGTAGAAAACCTCATCATTAAAGCAAAAAGAGGCTAGAGAAAGAGGTGAAGAAAGGATTAGGTAGGCTTCTATTCAAAAAAACACAAATTTGTAAACTATGTGCATGATGATTGGGCTTTCATTGTAAAGTGCAACTTTGCCCTTTTGCATAAGGATTTTTTCATGGCAATCACACCCTTCCCCTAGTACTTTGTCTAAAAAATAGGATGGAGAGTTGATATGAGAAGAGGGAATAACCCCTCGTAGGTACTTTCATTGGGGAAAGTAGGGGACATTCCTATTTGGTTGATGGAAGTTAGAAATAGAGATGTAAATTATAGCCCCTGTCTAGGTATATACTCTGGATAAAGTACCTAAAGTGCCTAGAGAGATAGAGGTACGAGGAGAAAGGCCCTATCCAACATGTCCACCTCACAAAGACATGGCCTTCGGTGAATTCTCCCCCCCATGGGAATACCTCTAGCTTCATCCTCATGTATTTGATTTATATCCTTAATCTTGAAAAGTCAAGAGCAGATTATGTCTAAGATTAATACAAATTTGGGGAAAGAGAGACAACATGCTTTTCTTGAATAAAGAGTTAAAATCTTGCTTTCTAAAGCTAACAAATATTTAAAGGATTACTGATAAAATAATACTCTTTCCTCAAAAGTAGTGAAAGTATGGGGGAGGAAAAATACAAGAGGGAAGGGTAGCTCCACAGGTTCTTTCGCTAGAGAAAGTACCTAGAAAGTGAAACTCCCTAAGTACTTTTGCTTGAGAAAATGGGGTGAAATTCCCTTTGTGGGACATATAAGTTAGAGGGAGAGAGGGGTACTATAGCTCCTCTCCATATACTTTCTTTGGGGAAAGTTGGGCTAGGGAGGGGGCTGATACAAAGATAAAAGTACCCCTCTCTAAGTAATTTCACTAAGGAAACTAGGGGGGCTCCATTGGAGGGATAGAGGTTAGATAACATCATCATGGACATCATCACCATCATGACCACAATGAGCTCTAATGTCTTCATCATGTCCAATAAATATGCTATGAGCACATGTGGATTTTTTCCTAAATCAACTATGTCTTCTAGACACCCTAGCTTAGGAGCTCGGAGGTTTTAGATCCGAAATAGAAGGTTCCATGGAAAATTTGTTCTCACATCTACAAATGATGGAAGAATCGTGCTCTCCAATGTATTGTATATACGAAAAATCAAGAAAGATTAGTTGTCTATTTTAGCCATACTAGTGGTTCATTTCACAAAATAAAAAAGCATATTTTATGATCATAGTGATACAGTTGTTTCTTTTGTTGTATTGTATTATGGTCTTTTCATGCTCAATGCATTTAAGTCACAAACAAGATGTATGTACAATTTATATGACAAAGGCCATGGGAGTTGCAAAGTTGTGGCATGCATACTTTTGTCACTTGAACTCTAGCACATTTGCATAAGCATACATGATTTCTTGAGTTGCCACCCATCAAGCACGCATTTGAGGGTTGTATTCCTTAGAAGATGCAGTGACCACATCTTAGAAGATGTAAGTATATATCTAAGTTTCATGCATACATAGTTGAAGGCATTGACTATGGTGAAACCTTTGAACCCACATATCACATGACTATTTTGCAGAGATCATTGCATCAGTAGCACAAAAAAGTCAGAACGTATGCCATCTAAATATCAAAATTAATTCTTTGAATGAAGATTTACATGAGGAAATGTATATGTCTCAACCTCATGGTTTTGTTCAAAAGGGACAAAGAATCAAAGGCCTCACAGCATGATATGGAAAAATGCATGCACATTTAGTTCCTCACAGCATGATATGGAAAAATGCATGCACATTTAGTTCCATAAGGGTTTTGCAACAATCCATCTAAAAGTACCCTCTACATCTCCTTTGAGTATAAGGATGAAGTCAATTTTGCCCAGACATCGGCCTTAAACCATTCATCTCCACTTTTCATGGTGCCAATTTTGGATTATATTACTTTTGAATGATAAGTATGTTCTATGATACTCTTATGTATATTTGGAAAATGCCTTTGAGGCTATTTGATCACTTGTTCTTTGACCCTTATGATTGTCTATGCCTTGGACACCTTATGGTGATTATTACAATGGTTACCTTTCTATGTTGGCTTCCTTTGCAGTTGGTTCGTCTTCAATGTTGACTTGTCACCTATTCTACTTCTATCTACTATTGGAAACCTAGAAACCTTTGTAGTTGGATTGTCTTCAATGTTGACTTGTCACCTGCTCTACTTCTATCTACTACTATCTTCATGTGGTATCGGAGCCATGCTCCTAGCCTTGTCTCTCCTTCCCCTTCCAAGAGGTTGAGGTGAGGGAGGCCAATGAAGTTACTCCCCCTCCTCCTCCTTGGAAATCTTCCTCTTCTCTTCTCTCCATCCGGATCCTCATCACCATGGACTGCTTGAAGACCTCTCAGAAAGATGACTCTTGCTCGTGATCTACTAGTGTTGTTTATAAGACTTGAGAGCGATGTGACATTCACATTTGACTCTAGAGGTGGAATTTTGACTTTAAATCTCAGTAAAGTTGTAGAGGACTTTGAACTCTACATTTTTTCCTTTTACAATGATTTAATTTCTTCAAGTTATGAACAAATTTGAGTTCATGATAGAATTCCTGCTGCCTGTTCCTATTATATGTGATGTATCTTTTGAAGAATTTCTATTCTAGTTCTCAAATGTTGTTGCAGCCCCATTTGATATAGAGTGACTCTCATGTATCATCAATCTCTTTGCATTGCTGGAATCCTTCTCTGCCCATTACCTTTTTTCTACCCACCATTTGCCTCAAATTTCACCGCCATTCTCTGCTCCAACCTGCTCCCCAACAACTAAAGTTACTACTCCAAGGTCCGAGGTATTCCAATACGAGTTTAGACTCTTCAACTTGTTGGTCTTGCACTGGTACTTTCATTTTTTCAGCTATGGAGCCTTCCAAATCAAGTGTAACCATTGAGAAGTTCTCCGAGAAGAACTTTGCAACATGGCAAGCCAAAATGTGGTTTCTACTTACCTTGAATCTCTGGGGTCAATACAGCATTAGATCGTCGTCCTCCTCAAACGATGTTTTATTTTCTTTATGAGTGGTGTGTGGCTTCCTACCATGTCCAGTTATGAAGCCACAGGAGGATGTATTGTGGAAGCCTTTCTATTGGCTTTGATGGGTCTCTTTATCAATCCTAGACGAGCTCTACGATGTTGGTGCATTCCCTAGACTGATGTGTTGGTTAGGTAGCCATGCTTCATTTGAGACTTTGAGCTACTTGGGGTGCACAGAGCAGTAGATTCCATCTTTGTCATGTTCTATTTTTTGTTCCATTCTAGTAGTCCCTCACATTTCCTTCCTAGACATGCCACATGTCATATTGGGAGTTATCCCATATACACTTTGGCTTTCTAGAGTCTAGTGTCACACTATATAGTTGTACTCGTCTAGTGTCACAGTAGAGTGGGCTACATCAAGATTTTCTATCATGTGAGTATTTTGGTTATCATTGCTTTGTACTTTCCATTTCCTTTCCTTGCTTTCTACTTCTTCCATTTCTTTTCCATTCAGTTTCTCCTACAATGTGCCTTTAAGCATATGTGCTTATCCATCTTATATTTCATGGCCAATCCCCTCCTCTTTGTTGAGTATAAGCTTGGATCAATGCAATGAATAATTCCTTCCAAGGATCATTGTCCAACAGGAGCCCTTATACAATAGCTTAGCTAGTTAAAGCTTTGCACTGGTTGTCATGGTCAATGATACTAAGTCCTCCCTCATGTGTAGGTGAGGGAATCTTTCTTCATGCCATCTTAGCTCTCACCTCATATCTGATTTGGACCAAAGGAAGTATTGCACTTTTCTTTTGACATGGCTAGTACAAAAGTGTAAAAATCACCTACAAGGTGTAATGAACCATGCTAAATCCATGAGAACTTGATCCACCACAAGAGTTGTGGAGGCTTAGTCTAAAGTAGCACAGCTCTAGTATAGTAGCCTCCTCTTGATCTTCACTAGCACTGAAGCAAATTACTACATGGGAGTCACATCCACGCCTACTTGATATCCCAAAATTCAAATATATGACAATGGTACCCCTCTCAATTCACATGAAGCCAAGCTCAATCCCCCATCCTTGAAAATCTAAATCATTGACCCAAAATCTCATGGGTTTATGCCAATTGTTTGTGCACCTGCTGCAAGGCAAAAGTCCTCCATGGCTGCTCTGAAGCATCACGGATTTCTAAGAGAAGCCTCTAGGAATATTGTGGTGTCATCCACAAGCTCATTGTCTAGAAGCTCCTTATCCTACCTAATCAAGAGTGTCTAATAGTGAGAATCCAATTATATGTGTCTACAAGCAGAGGGCATGACTCATGGATGGTAAAGGGAAGAAACACCTAGGATCCAATGCTCGAAGAAACCCATGAATTGTAGGGTTTCCTTTAGGAAGCTCTAGTCCACTCTATCATTTGCCTTCTCAAAGTCAAGTAGGAGAATGGACAAAGTCTAGTTACTTTCTTTGGCCCATTCAATAGCTTTCCAAAAGGCATCTCTAGGGTGATACCTATACTTTGATCTCTAATTTAAAAAATGTAGATTAGATATCATCATCTTCTTGATCTCTAGTCAAAAGATGGTGATTCTTCTATCACACAAGCGAGCCTCTTGTGTATCCATGGATATAATGGTGCTTCTCTTCCTCTCTCTACAAAGGCACCTAGCCTACATATGCCAACCTCCTGTAGAAGAACCACTTGCCTCATCTCACTCTTTAATAATTGTAGAGGTCACTATTGAGCTGAAAAGATGTGGAGAGGATCATGGACCTAGTGTTGGTACTTTGCCTTCTCTAGTTATCAAAGATATGTCATGAAAACCCCTCATCTAGGTAGATGATATAGAAGTACGATGTTGCGGAGAGATCGTTTGACAACAAGGATAGTACAGTAACCAAAGAATAGACACAATAGTGCAGAATAAAAATTTCATATCACCAAATAAGATACAGCTGATGGTGTTGTCCACCCATGTGCTCTCTAGTAGAGCTTCGATGGTGATCTAGACAGTGGAGAAGGACTTGAGGTAGCGGTATTGGCATTCCATGTTGAGGCTTGAAAAGTGGCCTCCTTATACAACCCCTCATAGTAGACCGATTCCACCACATTGGTGGGCTGGTGGTGGCACATGCATATTAATTGTGTGACTAAGTGAGAGGACGGTGGCACATGTTTGCTTGAATTTTACCATCGGCCAAAGACCATTGACCATCGACCATCAACCGCACACGTGTAAGAAAATTCACACAAATGCTCGCGCACATGCAACGGAGGGCATACCATCACGGACCGAGGCAGCAAACCTCGGACCCCGTCCGTTAGGGGTGTTACCCCCAAACCCCCATCGGGGACGTTGCTCCCAAACCCCCATTGGGGACGTTGCCCCCAGACCCCCAAGGGGAGGAGGCTACCCCCAAACCCCCGAGGAGTACGTTGTTCCTTCTACCATATCTTAACCATTAAACAATCACCATGAGACCTCATCTAGTGTCAAAACTAGGATCCTACCAATGTTCAGTGCTCACACAATGGCTTCTCCTCATAATAGGGACCCTACAAAAGGGCACTTAATACTCATGGAACATTGGTGGTTACATATGAGGTGGGCATTGCACATATACCAACACCCCCTCTCAATGTACACCTGAAGTTGAACTAGGTTCTTGGCCCAATGTCAAGCTCATGAAGATGATGAATAAGATGTTCCTTCCCCAGGGATTTGGTGAATATGTCAGCACAGTTCTTCTTAGTGTAGCAGTACTCCAAATCAATGATCTCATCCTGGATTAGCTCCCGTACATACTAGTACTGAATCTCGATGTGCTTTGTTCGAGCATGAAACCTAAGATGGCCATGCAACTTTGGTTGTTGCACCTTAGTTGATGTAGGCTCTCTCACTAGAACTCCTATGTTTGCCAAGATCCTTCGAAGCCCCAAACTACCTCATATGTAGCGAAACAAGCTACCTTGTACTCTACTTTTTTAGAAGAGGGGGCCATTGTGGATTGCTTCTTGCTTACCCAAGGACAAATCCTAGATCTAAGTAAGAAGCGATATCCAAAAATTGACTTCTTGGAGTCAACGTCACGTGCCCAATCCGAGTTGCAATGGCCAATCAAGGAATCTCCTGACCTATAAGTGATGCCATAGTCAAGAGTTCCTTTGAGGTACTTAAGAACTCGTATTCCTGTGTTCCAATGGTTCTCTCGAGGATGATTCAAGAACCAGCTTAAGAGACCAACTGCAAAGCTGATGTCAGGCCTGGTATTGTAAAGAAAAATCAGACTTCCTACCAACCTTCTATACTTCTTAATGTCGACCAATGGTGAGGCATCCTCTATAGAAAGCCTTGCATTCACCTCCATGGGTGTGACCACATGCTTGCACTCAATCATGTGATGAATGCCTTCAGAATCTCTCGAGCATACTTTTGTTGAGAGATTAAGATTTTACCTGGCTCTTTCTAGATCTCAATCCCCAAACAATAGTGCGGGAGCCCTAAGTCTATCATTTCAAATTTTGAGCTCAATAGCTAGCGTGTTTGTTGCTGGATCATCTTCTCATGGTCACCTGTGATGACAAGATCATCCACATACAAGACTATAACAACTTGTTTTCCATCTTGCTTCATTATATAGAGGTTAGCATCAGAAAACCACAGTTTAGGAAAAAATTATCTATCTTTTTGATACCATGCTCGTGGGGTCTGTAACCTGTTTCAGCCTGTACAATGCCTTCTTTAACCTACACACTTTATTCTGTGAATGGGCAATTCAAAACTTGGTGGCTGAGCTACATACACCTCCTCTTTGAGATGCCCATTCAAGAATGCAGACTTAACATCCATTTGAAAAACTACCCATTTGTTATGAGCAGCGATAGCAAGTACCATATGGATAGTGGTCATTTTGGCTGTGGGTGCAAAAGTTTCACTTACATAAAAGCCTTCCACCTATGAGATTCCTTGTGCAACAAGATGAGCTTTATACTTTTCTAGACTACCATCAGCTTTATATTTGGCTTTCCATACCCACTTTGTACCAATTACCTTTCTCTTTGTAGGTCAACTTACAAGTTCCCAAGTGTCATTCTTCATTATGCTATTATATTCTGACTGCATCGCCACATTCCATTTTGGATCTACCAGTGCCTCCTCCAAGTTTGATGGCTCCTTGACTATCTCTATTATCTCAGCCACCAAGGCCATGTTAACTATGAGATCAGCTAATCAACGTTGCTCCTCTATTCTTTTTTATCTTCGAGGTCCATTGGTTTGTGGACTTTCTTGTACAGATTTTGGGTTCTAATCATCAAAGAGCTGCTGCACCCATCTTGGTTAGGGCTTTCGTTGTGGTGTGATTGGTGCAACAAGCTAGATTTCTTGGTCCTCACTATCAGAGAATACCTCCTCCTTGATAGTTTCTTCATACTTCTGAGTCAAAAAATGGCGAGTTATTTCTTCAATTAATGATGGAGTGGCTAGAACTGTATCCACCACTGAGTGTGGTCACTCAACAAACACCACATCTCGACTTATGATGATCTACTTTGCCTCTACATCATAGAGTCGATAGGCCTTTGACTCCATACTATATCCGAAGAAGATACATTTCATGCTCTTAGCATCTAGTTTGGTTCTCACTGCATCCCAAATGTGTACATAAAGTCACATCCAAATATACAAAAATGAGAAATTGAAGGTTTCTTACTCAAGTAGGCCTCTTGTGGAGTCATCCCTTTGAGAGCCTTTGTATAGAACTGATTGAGAATATAGAGTACTAATGTCTTTATTGCCTTAGTCCAGATTGTGTTGGGCAGCCCTAAGGATGAGCATTTTTCGAGTGAAATCTTCCAAGCGTTTGAGCGAAGGAAAAAAAAAATCAAACACTGTAAAAACATGGCAAAAATATATTGGAACAAAACATAGTTTCACTTAGAAATATGCAAAGTATTATAGCAATGCCTATTATATGCAAATATTTACATGAATCTTTGAGAATGGTGAGTAACATAATGGGATGGCTTTTGAAGAAACCCACATGTAGAGTACACTTCTCTATGAAAATTCCCTTATGATCTTTCTTACAACTTTTACTTAAATAGGAATCACATTGAAAACCCTCTCTCAACCTAGCCTCATGAAAGGGTTTATCCAAGGAAACCTCATTCAAGTAAGCCATCAAGGTAGTTTCGCCAACGAAACCCCTTTGAAGTGGGTCTTCCAAGGTAGTTTCGCTTGGAACTACCTTGGACAACACTTTTAAAAGTGGCATAGCTTTCACATCCAATGTCCAAATATAGTCATTCAGCCACTCAAATTGATCGAAAAATCCCATTTGAGCACATCTATGGGATTATATTTTGAAAAATCTTGCATATATAGAATTAAATATTACATATATTTTATGAAAGTGATATAGAAGCCCAAGGTAAAACTTATTTATAGTAATTTAAACTTCACTAGAAACATATTCACAAATATATTGTTATTTATGCTATATTAAAACACTAGAAAGCTCTTGTCATATTGATATAAATGTGTTTGATAAGTAAGTATATATGTATAATATTATTACATTGAGAGTGATTATGAGGAATGTTTTTTAAAGGAATTATTTTTCAACACTTTTTAAAGGTAATAACAGGGATACAAAGGATGTCTATGAAGAATAAAGTTTACGTTATGTAAATTTGAATGAGTGACAATTCTGTATATTTTTATGATAAAGGGATCTAGCTCTAGTAAAAATAAAAGTGTAAAAACGACGTTTCCTAAAGAAATATAATTTTTTAAATCTCTTGAAAAACACACTCGGATAAACCTAGGTTTTTACTCGTAAAATTGACACGTCCGGCAGTCCCTTTGCCTTCAACATGTAGTGTCCCATCTCAACGATTGTTCAGTTCCAACGTTCTACAACATTATTTTGTTGAGGTGTATGGGAAGCAGTAAGTTGCCACCTAATGCCATGCTCATTGCAATACTTGTTAAATTTCTTTGACATAAACTCTTCTCCTCGATCGTGCGAAAGTTTTTGACCTTCTTTCCTGTTCCATTTTCTACAAGCTTGTGTCACAATTTAAACTTTTTAAGAGCTTGAGCCTTATCCCGAAGGAAAAACACCCACATATTTCTACTATAATCATCGACTATCAGCATAAAGTAGAGAGATCCCACCAAAGCAGTAGTATACATCTTACCACAGAGATCAACATGTACCAACTTTAGAGGTACCTTTGCTCGATTTCTGGTCTCATACAAAAATGGCTTCCTGGCTTGCTTACCCATCAAACAGCTTCACATGGCTCCCACTTATTTGTGAGTGCAGGCAAATGTGCAACCATCCCTTTCTTTTGAATTCCCTCCAATGCGGCATAGCCTATGTGGCCAAAGCCTTCCTGTCTCCAAATGTGAAGTGACTAAAAGTATAGTGAGCTCATACAAGTTGTTTTTCCTAGAATCTATGCTCGCAACATTGCCCTTTGCATCTAATATCTAGGCTTCATATTTTTTGAAGTGAACTTCAAGATCTTGATCTTTTATTGCAGCAACAGAAAGTATATTTCTTTTAATTTGTGGAACAAAAAGTAAATCGAACAACTTCTTAGACTCACCATTGGCTACCGCAAGTGTTCCTTGAACTGCACATTTTGCATCATTCCCAACTATGACATTTGTGGGTTCTTGTAGAGGCTGAAGAGAACTATACCATTCTTTCATATCTATCATGTGTTGGGTTTCTCTGCTATCTGATACCCATGAAGTGCTGCTTGGTGAAGATTGATCCATGGAGCACATCTCCTCACTAGCCACAAATAGCTTGAGCTCGACTTCAGCGTTGTTGACAGTGTCCTTGCCCTTTCATGAAGCTTTCAAGGTCCCATTCTTCTCATCCTATTGCTTCTTTCTGCAATATTTTACAGCATGACCTTTCTTGCTGCAATAGTAACATGACCCTTTAAACTCCTTCTTTGGCTGCTTCTTTTCTGAAGAATTGGCACTTCTTCCTTTGGTAATAGTAGTGAAAGCATCATCGCTCCCCACCATCACAACTCTTCAACTACATCTCCTCCTCAAGTAATAATGCACAATGTTCTTCAGGCATTGCCCCCAGACCCCCAGGATTGGGGGCATTGCCCCCAAACCCCCGAGGAGTACATTGTTGCTTCTACCATCTCCTTACCATCAAACGGTCATGATGAGACGTCATCTAGTGTCAAAACTAGGATCCTACCAATGTCCAGCGCTCACACCATGGCTTCTCCTCATAATGGGGGCCTTACAAAAGGGCACTTATGGAACATTGGTGGTTACATATGAGAGGTGGGCAGTGCACATATACCAACACATCAAGTATAGTATCCTGAATCTATCAAAAAAGACTATCTTGATGAGAAGGACAATAGGGAGATGATTTGAGTTAGCGACATCTGTTTATATGCGCACTATTCTCTACTATCGAGAGCTCAATCATCTATGTAAAAGCAATCAAACCTAGTGTGGATATTACCTCTAAGTCTCTTGTTGGACCATAAGTATCAAAGGTTGATCTGAAACTCACCATCGCATCAGATATCTCTATCTTTGATACTGAAGATAAACTTTCACATGCCACTCTCTTCGAGGGGAGGACACTGCCTTCCCTACCTCTCCTTTAAACAATTAGTTGTTCTTGAAATCCCTCCCTACTATCCAAGTGTCAACTTGTGGTATCCATCTGCCAATTGTTGAGATATCGAGCTCCACTCGTGATATGCCAGGGTGACCGTTGTGCATTTATGTCACCAACTTGTTAGCTGCAGATGTGGTTGGTACACCACCCATGAATAAAAGCTGGATGACAGCTATCCTTATGTACTCTAGTTCATGGCTCAGTTAGTATGCCACTTTAGTTAGCTGAGTTTAGTTTGAGATCCACATATAGGGTTCTTCTATTTCTTTGTACTAGATTTCTTTTGGCTTTCACAACTAAGAAGAGGAAAACTGTTTTCAGCCTCCACCTTTGTGTGTATTCCCCCATTGTGTATGTGAGAAATCCGCAAGTGAGACTCCTTCCTTCTCTCCCACTATCTTCACATGGTATCAAAGCCTGGTTCGTGATAAGGAGCTCAAGAAAGCAAACCAAGTTCGCGGTGTCCTGGTAAGAGGACCAGTGTTGCTTTCCTTTTTCGAGTTTGGGAGCAAATCTCTGCAAGTAGCACAGCCGAAAAGTGCAAGAGTGCATTGTCTCAGATTGAGATGTCCTTCGCAGTGTGGCGAGAGGGCAATATATGCTGCGGGTAAGGACAAAGCCCTTGGTGACTTTATTTTTCTGATTCGAGGTCATTTCAGGGCCCGTTTTGGAGACGAAAGTTCTCCACAAGCATTGAGAAAAAGGCCCTGTTTTTGATGTGCGACAACTGCTCTGCAGATCGGTGAAAAGTTACCACAGAATTGCATCATATGCCTGTGCGCAGAGATACTGGGAGTTACAGGATCATCCTTATTGCCTATTGATGCAAAATCGTCACTAGGAAGTGACAGTGTGGTCAAATACCACTTTCGTCAGTTTTGCAGATTTGCCCGTGTGAGGCAGAAGCTGTGTTTTTTGCACTGACAGAATATTTTGCAGTGTTCTGTAATGGTGTCTGATTCTCTTTCACAGATTGTCACTGAAAAGCTTGACAAGAACAACTTCCAAGCATGGAAGTTTAGAATAACGAATTTCCTTATGGGAAAAGGCTATTGGAAGTTCATTATAGGAAATGAAGAAGAACCAATTCTTCCTAATGTTCCCAATCAACAGAAAATGCAGGCATTTAAAGGATGGCATGAGAGAGCCAGAAAAGTTATGTACTGGCTATCTATCAATATTTCAAATTCTATGATTATGCATATTCAGGATGCAAGTACACCAAAGGAGGCATGGGATACTTTGGCAAAAATGTACAGCACAAATACGCAAGCCAGGAAAATGCAGCTCAAGCAAGAGTTGCACAATGTGCAGAGAGAAAATATAAGCATCAATGACTACCACATGAAGGTGAAGAAAATTGCAGATGCACTTGCTTCCATTGGGTCGCCAGTGGAAGATGATGATCTAGTTTCTGTGACTCTGAATGGTCTAAGAAAGGATTATGCACAGTTCCGGACATCCATTGCCGTCCATGAAAAAATTCCTGATTTTGAGGAGTTGTTTGCTCTTCTAATTTCTAAAGAGCAGAGAAATGGTGGTGCATCTTCTTCAGGAGGAACTTCAAAAGAGACTGTCTTCTACTCAAATGCTGGAAGAGGTAGAGACAGAGGTAGAGGAGGCCGATCTGGAGGCCATGGTAGAAATCAGAATATGCAGCAAACTCAAGAAAACCAGTCCTATGGAGGAAGACGTGGTAACTCTAGAGGTAGGGGGAGCCAAAGAGGTCATGGTGGATGGCAGAGAGGCCAAAATGCAAACAATGTTGAATGCTACTATTGTGGTAAAATGGGTCATATGGCTAAAGACTGCTACAAAAAGCAGAATGACATTATGAATGGAAAATTGCAGCAAGGCAATTATGCATTCTCTAGTAGACAAGGTGATGACAGAAATGAGCATTTGTATATGGTGCAGCACATGACCAATTCTGTGACGAGTGCATAAGAAAGTAATGATGTGTGGTATGTTGACTCAGGTGCGTCAAACCACATGACAGTGCAGAATGGATGCAAGATGCAAAGAAAATGGAAAGACCAGGATTTGTGGAGACTGGTGATGATATCATACATCCTATTGTGCAGATTGGTAAAATTCCTTTATCTATGCAGGATGGGAAAAAGAAATACCTGTCTGATGTATTTCATGTCCAGAATATCACCAAGAACTTGCTTTCTATTGGTCAAATGGTTGAGCAGGGCTTGCAGGTCAGATTTAGTCCTCATGGATGCTTTGTTGAGGATATGAAAAATATCGGTCGCTTGATAGCAAAAGGAAAGAACAAGGGTAGGATGTTTACACTGGATGCGGACATGCCTAAATTGAGTGCAGCAATGTTTGCACATGGGACCGGTGTAGTTGCAAATATTGATATCTGGCATAAACACATTGGTCATGTTAATGTACAACGACTTAAATCAATGCATGCCCAAAACATTGTTGCACGATTGCCTAAGTTCAAGGTTGCAGAAATGCATAAGATATGTGCAGCCTGTCAATTTGAAAAACAGGCAAGGAAACCATTTCCTAGACATGTTCAAGAGAGTAAGAAGCCATTGGAATTAATCCACTCTGATGTGTGGTCTACTAAAGCTGCATCTATTGGAGGCTATCATTATTTTGTCACTTTTATTGATGACTACAGCAGAAAAGTTTCGGTGCATTTTATGAAAAAGAAAAGTGAAGTATTTGGGCATTTCAAAGCTTTTAAAGCTATGGTTGAAAAAGAAACATGCCTGCAAATAAAATGCCTAAGGTCAGATGGAGGGGGAGAGTACCTCTCAAATGAGTTTGCAAGGTTCCTGCAAGAGCATGGCATAAAGCAGCAATATTCATGCAGTCATACCCCACAACAAAATGGACTTGCAGAAAGAAAAAACATGCATATTGGAGAGGTATCTCGGGCCATGCTAAATGAAAAAGACCTACCAAATTATTATTGGGCTGAAGCAGTTGCTACAACTATTTACATAATGAACAGGACTCCCACTGCAGCAATACATGGCATGACGCCAAAGGAGATGTATACTGGTAGGAAACTAGATATTTCTCATTTGAAATTTTTTGTTGCATTGCCTATGTTCATGTGCCAGATGAGTTGAGGTCCAAGTTGGATCCAAAAGCTGAGAAGTGCATCTTTATTGGTTATTCTTCGTAGCACAAAGGATATAGATGCTATAACCCTTCTACTCGTAAGTTTACAGTAAGCAGAGATGTTTTTGATGAGATGAGTAGCAGGTATAAAACAGTAAATGTGATTGATGATATAGATGCACAAAATGGTAATGCTGCACAGAATTCACAACAGCAATCACAAAATATTAGTGGACCTGCAGTGTCCTCTAGCAGTGGTTCACATACTTCGCCATGGACAGGTAGATTGAGATCAGGAGGATCTTCTCAAAGCAATGCAGATAGTAGTATGCAGGTATCACGAAAAGAAAAAGAGAAGGTAGATCAGCCCATGTTTGATGTGAATGCAGGTCACTCTTATGTGGATGGTAAATCCAGTGGCTCAGAACAGAGCATTGATGATGAGTTGGATATTCCTTCTGTTGTTACACCTGGAGTAAGGAAGACCAGGGATGCTTTAAGAGCACCTGGAAGTGAGCCTATTTCGCGCAGGTCTACCAGAGCTAGGTATCCTGTGGATAGGTTGAAATATGATGGATTTACAGCCATTCACTATGCCTATATGGTCAAAGTGATATAGGAACCAAAACCCACTTCTTTTGAGCAAGCCATGGGAAAAGAAAAATGGGAGAAAGCCATGGATGAAGAAATGGATGCCTTGGAAGCAAATGCTACATGGGAATTGGTGCCTTTGCCTAAAGACAAGAATTCAATTGGCTGTAAGTGGGTTTATAAGGTGAAGCACAATGCAGATGGTTCTGTGAACAGATACAAGGCAAGATTAGTTGTCAAGGGGTATGCACAAACATATGGGATTGATTATAAAGAAACATTCAGTCCGGTTGCAAGGATGGCAACCGTAAGAGCAGTCATTGCTATGGCTGTATCAAAGGGATGGTCTTTACATCAGATGGATGTAAAAAATGCCTTCTTGCATGGTGATTTGCAAGAAGAGGTCTTTATGAAGCAGCCACCAGGTTATGTTCATGCTATTCATCCTGAGTTTGTTTGTAGGTTGAAGAAAGCCTTGTATGGCTTGAAGCAAACACCTAGAGCATGGTCTGACAAGATAAGACGGTATCTTGTCACTATTGGCTTTCAGATTTCCAAGGCAGATTTCTCACTTCATGTGAAAAAAACAGAGAAAGGTATTATGCTGCTTGTCATTTATGTTGATGATTTGATCATCACAGGTGATAGTAATGAAGATATCCTTCATCTAAAAATGCTATTGAAGCAAAAGTTTGAGATGAAGGATTTGGGAGAGCTACGTTATTTCTTGGGCATTGAGGTGATTAGATCACCAAGTGGAATATGGCTCTTGTAGAGACAGTATGGATTAGACATGCTATCCAAATATGGGATGACAGGCTGTAAGCCTATTTCAGTTCCTTTGGAGCAGAATATGAAGCTGAGCGCAGATGCAGGTGAGCTTCTGGAAGACCCTACTATGTACAGGCGCATAGTAGGAAGTTTGATTTATATGACTATTACCAGGCCAGATTTGAGCTATGCTGTTGGATTGGTAAGTCAGTTTATGCAGGCTCCAAGGAAACCGCATTTGGATGCGGCTAGACGCATACTTAGGTATGTGAAGTCCACATTGCAGTATGGACTATTTTATGAGGCTGGAGTTCAGATACAGTTGCATGGATACACTGATGCTGATTGGGCTGGTAGTATTTCGAATAGACGATCTATCAGTGGATATGTGTTCTCTTTTGGGAGTGCTGCAGTCACTTGGAGCAACAAGAAACAACCTACAGTTGCCTTGTCGAGCATAGAGGCTGAGTACAGGGGTGCAGCAATGGCTGCATGTGAGGTAGCTTGGTTGCATAAGCTACTTTATGATATGCATCAGTCTACAGATGGGCCAGTTGTCATTTATTGTGACAACATGAGCAGCATACACTTGGTAAATAACCCAGTCTATCATGCTAGAACAAAGCACATTGAGGTGCATTATCACTATGTGCGGGAGAAGATTTTACTAGGTCTTATTGATCTAGTTTATGTCAGCACAAAGGATCAAGTAGCTGACATATTCACGAAGGCATTGGGTACAGAGAAGCTGCGCAAGTTCAGAGACCTGCTTGGTGTGCAGGAATAAGGATTGAGCTCGAGGGGGAGTGTTGAGATATCGAGCTCCACTCGTGATATGCTAGGGTGACCGTTGTGCATTTATGTCACCGACTTGTTAGCTGCAGATGCAGTTGGTACACTGCCCATGAATAATAGCTAGATGACAGCTATCCTTATGTACTCTAGTTTGTGGCTCAGTTAGTATGCCACCTTAGTTAGCTGAGTTTGGTTTGAGATCCACATATAGGGTTCTTCTATTTCTTTGTACTAGAGTTCTTTTGGCTTTCACAACTAAGAAGAGGAAAACTGTTTTCAGCCTCCACCTTTGTGTGTATTCCCCCATTGTGTATGTAAGAAAGCCGCAAGTGAGACTCCTTCCTTCTCTCCCACTATCTTCACACAACCAATTTGCCTCCAAGAGATCGCACGACTACTTCTTGAATTGGGTGCATAAATATTGAGCCCTTCAAGGAAAATTTTTAAAATCACAACTGGTGTTATAAAGAAAAATGCATGTAAATGAAAATTTTTAAAATCAACTAATAGGGCCACTTACGTAGTCTCCAAACCTTATACATAAAAATGATGCTGATTATTACCATAATAAAAATCACCTTTATCAACAAAAAGATGCCCTCCTTATTAAAATTTATCTTACTTATTCCTCATGAGCACATTAAGAAGAATTCTATAATGGAAATATCATTATGGTAAGGTGCAACCTTGTGCTAATATCAACTATAGAAATCACCTTTATCAACAAAAAAAGATGCCCTCCTTAGTAAAATTTATCTTACTTATTCCTCATGAGCACATTAAGAAGAATTCTATAATGGAAATATCATTATGGTAAGACGCAGTCTTGTGCTAACATCAACTATAGAAATCAATACTCAAATTCAATGGACATGCTAGGGGCTATTATATCCTTGCCATGATCTTGTGAAAATGGTAGTTTGAATGTAGTTTCTTGACCCCATTAAGATACCTCTTGTATAATGATTTTAGGGCATCATCCTAGTTTGACCAAGATTCTTTTGCACAATGTATTGATTGATGAAGTTATCGCATCACTATGCTATTAAAAAGATCTAGTTAGACTAGGATGACTTTGATAGCCTTTAGAGCCTTAATCAAAGTAAGTACTATATGGTCAATAATAATGTTGCCCCAGTGTTAAGTATTTAAAGGATAAGTTAGCATGTAAAACTAAACTTTGTGCATGCCCTAGTATTCACTTTGTCATACCATTAGGGGCCACATATTGACTATCATCTAAGGGCATGTCCTTAACCGACTATTGAAGAAGAATGCACCCTAGCTTCTCCCTACTCGCTCTGCTGCTCCCCCCTCTCTGCTCCCTTGTTTCAACTCTCTCTTCACCCCCCTCCCCCCCCTCTTCCACCTCCCTCTCCCACCTTCACGCTCTTCCCTCCAACCTCATGGCATTTTTCTCCCCCTCCTTGATGCCTTTGCTCCCCTAGCTTCTACGCTTCATCAATTGGGTGGGTGGACTTTTACAGCCCCCTCATGCTCCTTGGGTGCGGCTGCTGTCTACTTCGTTGCTGATGTTGTGCCGCCCGTTTGTCGATCAGGCTACCCCAGGTGTGACGTGCTCTTTGCGCAATTATACGCTACTCCTCTACGCCGTGTTTGGTGAGTGCTGACACAACCCCCCACACTCCTGGAATCTCAGACCTACAAAAAACACAAAGAAGCGACCATAGAAACAACAAGAGGGTGCAAGCTAGCTCACCACCCCCCCGCGAGGAAAGGACTCGAGAACTAGGACATCCCCTTCAAGCCATGAGCAGTTGGCACATCTTCCAACCACATCCCAACAAGCTTGGTGTCCCATACCACCACGTGGTGCCCAAGGCCTTGGATCATCTGTTGGGTCTCTTTTTTTTCCAAGAAAATTACTTCATTAAGTATGAATGAAAACCACGAGACCAAGCTCAAATGCACAAGTACATCATGCAATGCATGAGGGGGAAAAAAACAGCTCAAAAGGAGCTAATAAAAAACCAAGGTAGAGGATGAAAAATGCCACCTCAACCCTGAGGGAGACTCAGAGAAGAAAGGAGATCCTCTCCAAACTCTGAAAAAAGTAACTCTCCTAGTAGTGGCTACTCTAGAGGATACCTGCATGCTCGCCCATATCTACTGGGTCTTAGGCTACGTTAGGAAGCAAATTCGGGTCCGCAACACGATCCAAGGTCTAGACCAAGTCATCCCCAATTTTGCACAAGTTTGTAATGCACAAAATTGTGAGAGCTGCTTGTGGATCAAAGAGAATGTGGACTTGTTGATCCCTCACCTCTCCATAAGCTCGAAAGAGGTCATGAGGTCCAAACTATTTATTATTAAAAAGTGCAAATACAAAATAGAAGGCAGGTAATAATGATAATAGAACTACTTGTCAAAGAATCCTGATAAGCAGTCTTAGGCTTCCCTCCTAGAGCTGGTTTCAGTTTAGGGGCTTGTCCGTGCAGGTAACTTTTCTTTCTTGGACAATCGGAATTGGTGTGACCTCGTTCCTCGCAAATGAAACAACATCTCTCTTTCTTGAGATGCAAAGCATGTAGAAATCGATCTCTGTTGCCCTTTGTTGAATTCAGCTTCTTCTTGGAAGAGCTGTCCTGAGACTTTCCCTCCCCGGTACCAGTAGTAGCCGGTGGCTAGAAGAACTTACGTTTGTTCTTCTGAGCTGTATCTGAAGTGGCTGGCCACTTTGCCGAGGTCATTGTCTCATCATATATGCACACATAATTAATGGCCTCCTGCAAAGTGGTGGTCTTGTTGTTTTTTATATGGAGTCGATATGAGTGAGGTAATCCATCAACTCAAAACCCCAACGAAGTGATGGGATCCATTTTTATTGCTCCAACGACGGCATGATAGAGAGGCTTGACAGGTTTTATGAGGGATTAGGCTATGCATAGGGATGGAGCCACTGTATTCTGGCTAGAAGCACAATGTTGAACCATTCCCCGGCTATTTTGCAGCTAGAGCATCCCAAACGAGGGCTTCCCTAGAGGGGGGTCTGCATTCCTAATTCTCTATTATAGGAGTAGGAAGTATATTACAACAACTAAGGAGGTCCAGAAGTTCTGAGATTCCTGAGTTTCAAATGGATACCGCAAGGGTAGACAATGAGATATCGAGGATGCCAGGTGGGCATAGATGTTACATAAGATTGTGCAAGTTTGATATTGTGCCCGGTGCAAGCTTCTTTATTGGAGTTTGGCCAAGTTTCTCACTAGCAGGCAGGGCCGAAGTGGCAAACCAGGTATTTCTTGCCAGTACATAACCTCTTACTAGTTCTTTCACAGGGGTTGTATGAGATAGCTCAGGCGCTTGGTGCGCAACTTTCTTTGGGTAGGTTCTGATAGTGCACTCAGAACACCCAAGCTAGGGTGGCGTGTCAGATTATTATCATGCCATAAGGCCAAGGGGACCTTGGCATCATCAATCCAGAGATGCATAACAGAGCCCTCCCAAGCATGTCGGTGGTATGGGGTCTCAATATAGACTCTGAGTCTAGGAAGCTCTTGTTGCAACGAGGGCTTCTCAGGAACACACTCTACAAAGGTGGCCAATGGTGGCAGCCGTACCACAAATGGATCTTCTTAGCGGCTCTTATCGGGCTCTCCCTTGATGAGAATCCTTTTTAGAGTCTGGAAGCATTTGTCTCTTGGACTTATACGAGCACCTGCCATGAGGAGTTTGATCAGCATTTGCTTATGTGGCACCTAGAGGTACGAGATCCAGAGGGACACATGCTCGATCAATGGACGTATATTGGCTAAGCACAGTGGGGTAGCGGCCTTGCGAGGTCTTTTGGGACTTGGAAGCAGCTTCCTCTGGATGAGGACAAATAGTAGGCACTCTCTCACCTGAGAGGAGCAAAAGCCAAGTCAATAGAGATAGATGCAAGGATACTGGACTCGTGATGGGAGGAATTGAGCACTACCTCAACCGCGCATCTCTGGTCTAAGTAGTTCTCTAGGGCTGCAATGCCTCTCAGGGTGCAATTCCTTAAGTAGTCATTGGGCTTCTATCCATGCAAGTACTACATGGTGGGCGAGGGAGGCCTTCTAATAGCAGAGCTTGAGAGAGACCGATGGGATGAAGAGGTTTTGGATGGGCTTTCCTGGCAGCGGATCAGCATTGTGGGCCGCTTGGGCAAGGTCTAGACTATTGACCCAAACTCGATTCTTTCAGATCGAGAGAGCACACACTGGAGACTCGAGTTGTGGGACGGTCACCCTCTTAGGGACATTCGGTGGGATCCAGGGGAGTGGTTTTGGCGACTCGAGTAGAGCACTAAGAAAGTGTAGAAGAGGTGCCCTTTTTCTCGTATACAACACATAGGCCGAGGCTTGCAGTTGGAGGTGGCCGCATGGACACCCTTGAGGGAGCAACAATGGGTTGAGCAGCAAGTCTCCAGAGATGTTATCTCCCAATTCTGGTTGCGCCTTTGGACTAGCCTGAGACCACAGAAGATTTCCTATTCCTTTTTTATGGTAGTTCATGGAGACCTGTAGGTGGATGAAAAATGCCAGTGGACACTGTCTAGCACCCAGCAGACGCAGAGAGATTTCACTTGGGTGATGGTTGTGTGGCTCACAGGGGGGGGGCATGCATTCTCGATAGATCCCACCGCTCCAGCCTCCAGATTCAGGGCCATCGTGTGGCCAGGATCAAGGCATATGAGGCGGTTCCTCCCATCAACGTTTGCCCTGTACCTCTGGCACAAGGTAGTGTGTGGGAGATAGTTGCCAACATCACTGTCTGGAACATTTGGGTCACCCACTGCAGTTTGGTGTTCAAAGGCCAACAGACCACTCCTTTTGCCACTTTTGTCGCCATATGGTAAGACATCATCTACACGCTACGTGCCATTTGGGAGCGCAGGACTCCAGATCCTAGAGCAATCGTCAAAAGGTGGGAGCATTTCTACAAGGCATGGCCTACAGGCATTTTCTATATCCTCACCGCGAGAGGTATTCGTTGGTTGTATAGCGCTGAAGGTGCATGGTGGAGAGGGAGAGAGAGAGGGTAGGCTAGGGAGAGAGATAATGATACTAAAAGAGAGACATAATGAAATGGAAATCAAATAGCAAGAGCAATGAACAAAATGAAAGTACTCACATGTAGACCAAACAGCTTGTAGGCTTGATACTTGATTGATGTGACAAGTGACAAGTACAGCTCTTATATAGAGCACACACACACATATGAGTACCAATGCATATGCAATAACTCCCAATGTGACACGTGGCATCCATAGGACACACTAGACTAAAACTCACACTAGGACTCACTAGAACAAACCAAAACTGACTCAGCTTGACTCTATTTCCTGGAACCCCACATGGAGGAAAGGTGAGTGTCTATTGGAATGGAACCAAGAACAGAACACGACAATGATGGTCATCGACTGTGCAATGACGGTCTAGAACTAGACATGGCTTCCATGCTAACTCAAAGGCAAGTGAGCATGGCTCAGAGGCTAGTGAGCATGGTATAGAGTCAAAGGCTCACATAGCATGGCTCAGAGGCCCATCATGCATGGATGCATGACCAACTTAGAGGTCTAGGAGGCCAATGTACCAACTTCCTAGAACTCACATGCCAGGCCTGATAAATAGACCTATCAAAGCCAATAAATGGCTCCCACAGTACATCCACCTGCTGACTCCAAGGACTAATGAGGGACATGGAGCGACACATAACAAATATAAAATCAATACATCATATTAGGAGGACTATCCAAGGCTGAGAACCTTTATCGACACCTCCATTCATTTTAGAGGAACTACTCAAGGTAGAGAACCTTTATCGACCCAAATCATAGAAAATAAAAATATATTTCATTTATTTTATGCATAGCAAGGCAGAGAACCCGTAAATGACCCCAAGTAGCTGCTGCACATAAGAGTGCACATCTCAATCCGAAGAAGTATGTCGGTGAAGAATATGGCGAGAATGTCCCGAATGATATGTTGATGTCGTCCATGGGAGCAGCTACAAGGAGCAATCACATGATGACTCTCAAAATGTCACGATGTGAGTCACTAAGTACAGAGTAGAGCCTCAAATTTGAGCAATTATGCCCAAAGGAGGCAAAATGCACAAATGAATGTACCAAATAGTAATGAAATTACATCAATTTTGGGAGATCCCAGAGAACCTTACATGTCAAAGGCTTCAATTATGCCAAAGTACTGCAAAATTCAGAAAAGCCCTAAATTTTGAAAATTAGGGTTTCTTTCAAAAATAGGGATTTGAAAAATTTAGGGCTTTTCAAAATTTGTTGTAGGAAAGTGTCCTAGCAACACTCAAGAGACCTCTGATCATTAAATTCCCAAAAAATACTGAGTATCCAACCTGAAATTTCAAAACTCAACTTTTAGGTCAAAAAACACAGTTTTGACTCTTTTTCTCAGATTTCAACACTGGATTTGCTGTTCAGAGTGTCGTCCAGCAGCAATAGAGGTGGGCGACTGTAGAGATAAAGGCGGCAGCTGAAAAACTACCTCAACCAAAACCTAAATCGTCCAAAATAGTGTAACGGCTGGTAGAGAGGCCACAAACTTGCTGAAAAAGGAGTCTAGAGTGAAGTTTTCACGATGAAGAGCTCCAAGACAAGAAGCTTCACCAATGGCAGCAGCTCCGAGCTTAAATTTGTTGAAGAAGAGCAGATCATGGAGAGGCTAAGGGTAAGAAGAGAACAAGATGGGAGAAAGGAGTGGAAGGGAGCTCAATCATGGAGGAGAGAATGGCTTCCATTTGCGGGCTTCCCTCATTCTCTAGATTGAGCATGGAGAAGTGAAATGTAGGAAAGGAGGCTCTGATACCACATGAAGGTGCATGGTGGAGAGCGAGAGAGAGAGAGAGGGTAGGCTAGGGAGAGAGATAATGATACTCAAAGAGAGACATAATGAAATGGAAACGAAATAGCAAGAGCAATGAACAAAATGAAAGTACTCACATGTAGACCAAAGAGCTTGTAGGCTTGATACTTGATTGATGTGACATGTGACAAGTACAGCTCTTATATAGAGCACACACACACATATGAGTACCAATGCATATGGGATAACTCCCAATGTGACACGTGGCATCCATAGGATACACTACACCAAAACTCATACTAGGACTCACTAGAACAAACCAAAACTGACTCAACTTGATTCCATTTCCTAGCACCACCTTGGTTGTTACCCCTTGTTCCAAAGATTCCCTAGGCAGTGTGCTGGGTTCTCAGGAAACAGGTTGGCCTTTTATTGGCAACAACCAGTTCTCTTTTCTCTTTTTCCCATGGTCAGCACCGGTTTTGTTTATGCTGATGTATGGTGGTTTATTTCAAGCATAAATAGTTCCTTTTCTCTGGGGAAAAAAAAAACAGCATGGTGTAGGGTCACCTAGGATAAATTTCCCTTGGGGCATGGGCTCAATGCACAAAAATTGCACCATTGTCATAGATTATCAAGACTCGCACCCATAGCTCAATTGCATTCAAGAACCAATAATGGTAAACAAAAATACAATTTTACCCTTTTAATAGTTTTTTTGTGCAGTGCTTCCTTCTAAAACGATGAACAAAACAATCAGCTACGCCTTTAGATCAGGAATTTTAAGAAATGAGATAATATTAAAGGACATCAGAATCAAGGCAAACAATGAGAAAATTGAATACACCAACTAAAAAAATCTTCACAATCAGAAATTTGATAGCATTTGGTTCTTTGGAAAACCATTTTCGCTACTTGAAAGCCATAGCACAACCTCTTCATGAAGTTCTGCACAATGCGAAACAAGAGCACAGATCACAAGAATCACTTTAAACAAAATATCCCAAGACAATTTATGGTTTGCATAAACTGAAGGATGTATGAACCATTGGTAAATACTTACATTATGTCTCATCAAAATCTTCTTTGATTTTGTTTTTATCCTTGCATTGAATTGTCAGCTTGCCTTCTTTTCTTGCGAGGAGAGACTTTGCAATCCACACAAATGTAACTTTCACCTGAAATTCCTCTTAGAAAAGATAAGTGTATTTAAACTATAACAATACTTTCGCTATGGACACTGCTCCAAGAATAGAAAGTTTACTGTTTTGAATTTACCTTCCTTGTTTACGCTCCCAGATATACAGGCAGCATGGAAGTGAGCCCCACACAATTTACACTTTATCTGCAAGTAGTTTGATATAAATGAAAAAGTCACAGAAAAATACAGATGCACACAAAAACTACAGATGTGTTTTAGTCCATCATTGAAATGTCCTGTTAAAAGGCTGGGGAGAGTTCTAACCATGTATCCATAAGGGGGATCGTTGCAAATACATTCCCCTCCAACTGGGAGAGAACCCTTTGTTCTCTTAGCTGTGGGAATCACAATCACAGCTCGGCAAGACTGCTGGAGACTAGGCTGAGAATCACATTCTGATACCGTGTTTCCATCCTGATCTGTTTGCTTATATGGTAGAATATGATCAGATGCAGAAGCTGGTACATAGGCTTCAGGTGTTTTCCCAAAGGGCAAAATCTGTTCACAAGTTTGAACTGATGGTAGCACAGTGTCATGGTATATTCTTGTTCCTTCATATGTTGACGGCACTGCATGATCATTAATAAAAGCACGTGTAAGCCCAAAAAAAGGTGATACTTTGATTTGTATTGTCTTGAAGTCACTCTTCTGCCTGTATAATTGTAAAGTTATCCAACCGTGTCAGCTACTCTATACCAGTATCCCGTGCATGTTGCACTAAGCCTTCTTTGGGACTTTGTTTTTCTTTGGAATCATTAACAGCATCTAATTCACCTGCATCAAGAGAATCAGCCACACCAAGCGATCAGTGGGGCACTTTCACTCTTTGAGATGCTTTTCAATTTGGTTCCTGAACTTCTGCCAGTCTCCAAACGACAGTGCAGATTTGTACCTTGGATGTCAGGGACAGGCTCCAAATTTTCATTATTTGAGATGACATCATGTTTTAAGCTCACACCAGTGACAGCTGGATGCTGTTTGGTCTCTAGACTGGAGACTGATTGACATGAGGACTCAAATACATCGACATGATTTGATTCAGCATTGCCCTGTTCACCTTCCAGATTGGACTTTAGAAGTGTGCCTTGTTTATCCTCTGATATCTCCATAATTTTCATGACCTTGAGTTCTGGTATCTGCCTATGAAGCTTTGCAGGATTCATGAGTATCACACCTTCTTGCTTCGAAAGGGTGGATTTCTTTCTTGTATTGATGGAAGTCATTGGGCGGCCCAACCTCTCAAAAATAGAGCTGATATTTAAAGAATGAATTTTCTTCAGATCAAATGTTGCCGTGACTATATTCCCGCCCTGTGTTTGATTCTGAGTCTCACTCCAGTCTTTCACTACGGTCACAGAATATTTCAACAATGTTACACTCTGCTATGGGATCACATTCTTTTATATATTTGGAATATAATTCTGGTATTTTTGTCACTGAGTTTTTACCTTGTTTCATACAATTCGCATCCTTGGCAGGCCCATTCATTGCACATGTGCAAGTTTTCCTATCCAATGATTGTACCTTCTTTCCTGTAGGACATTCCCACACCAAGGATTCAAAATTCTCATCCCATGTGAGAAGCATGAAATTGATCAAAAGACTTGGCAAATTCATTAAACCACTATGCAAGGGACTTTGTATCATCACAAAGAAGAATGATGATTTGACCTAACAAAGTTATTAGGTTGAGAATTCAAAATCCTTAATTACATTGGCCACACAATCTTGAGAACAAAAACGCAAGGAGTTGCATGCTGGAGCTCTTTTTGATCTAATGAAGGCAAGGTATAGCAACAATTCTTTCCTCAGAATGTAAATGTGCAGGAAATTTCACATTCATTTTACAAGTTACTCTCTAAAATGTGAACTGACTGCCAAATCAGCTGCATATGCTACTTCTATGGACTAATGTGAAAGTATGAAAGTCTGCATGATGTTGCTAAAATTATGTTTTCTTTGGAAAGTCTGAAAGCAAATAAATTAAGTACGAAATTGTCTCAAAATTTCAAATCTAAGAGAAACTTCAAATTATTGCATACAAGCAGAAACTCCTGCTTATAATTGCTAGTAGATGTAAATATACCAGCTCTGAGAAAAGAAACTTGTGTCTGATAATACAAGGGAAGAATTGACAAAGAGAGATGCCTCCAATAAATCTTCCTCACCCTTTTTCTTGTATTCTGGCTCTGGAATAACATATTCAGCACCATCTGCTAACAAGCTGAAGGAGAAAACAGTCATGATATTTATTAGTGCCATCATAACCTTAATAATCTTGAAAGTTTTGGCATATGAATTCAACTAATATCACAATACTGCCAATTTGAAAGCATGTATATTTTTTGTATCAACAGGTTATCCAAATTAGAAATCGTGGTTCTTCTACTTCTAATGGGAAGGTTCATACACCTGTCAGGGTAAAAGACCTTAAGGCCTTGTTATACAAGAATTGAAGTGTAAAAAGAGATGATGCACGTAGAACATGAATGTGGAACATAAATGCAAGGCCAAAATATTACATGTAGAAAAACAGTGCACATGTATATAATTTCTTAAAGCCCTCAAGGTTTGAAATCATTGTTGAATTTGATTTGACGTCTATAATTACTTTTCTCAGATTATAAGAAAGAAATTTTTAAAAAAATCATGAAAAAGACTTCTATTAAGTATGAAAGAAACCCGCGCGAGCGAGCTCGAAGCGGAAATACATCATGCAAGGCATGAGGAGGAAAAAAACAGCTCAGAATGAGCTGGAAAGAAACCGAGGTTGAGGCTGAAATTTCCACCTCAATCCTATTGTAGTCTCTGAAAAAAAGGGGAACCCCTCCATTCCTTAAGGAATATATCCCTCTTGGTAGAGGCTGCCCAAGAGGACCCCTGCATGCTCGTCCAACTGGCCATAAGTGTGTGAACTGTATCAGCCCATATACTAGACAGGGTGTGCGAAGGGTGGACCTGTAATCCGTCTAAGGCCTCTGTGCATCTGGCCCTCCAAATCTGCCAAGCAGTAATACTGGCTAGAATCTCCCAAGCAGTATTCGCATCAGGATGTACTGGTCTGTAGCGGGATCCTCCAGTGAGCAAGGCTCGACCAGGTGTTGTCAAATCAAGATGGCCAAAGAAGCATCCTACCACTAAGAAACGCGAAGGAGCAAAAGTATTGAAGATCCTGGCAGCCCCCATCCATATGACTCTCGCATGTCTGCAGTCTCATAAGCAATGATGAAGTGACTCCTTAGCAGACGAGCACCTAGGACAAGTGGAGTCTGCCCCGAACCTGGACCTACACCTATTCACTGCAATCCCTCCATAAATAGAAAGCCAAAAAAATAAAGTGATCTTTCTGTTCCTGCGGGATCTCCAGAGCCTCCTCCCAAACACTCTCTGCAAATCAGCTGAAACCTGATAGCTCTCCCGATAAGGGGCTTTGGAAGGTCTCCAACCTCTACAGCTGATCTGAAACCTCCTGGCATTACTTACCATATAATCAAAGAAGGGGAGGCTCTTCTCTTGGTTTCTAGCATCATTCCATTCCCACTCTCCGGAGTTCCACTGTAGATACCTTATGGGGACTCCTCCATATAGCCACAACCTCCACGAGCCCGAAAGAGTAAGATAAGGCCTCGGATCTATATGCCAAGCAGAGTCCTTACCTTGTTCCACGTAGCCTAAGATCCTAGCAGGCTAAAATGTCATGCCCAACTGAACAAAGGGAGAGCCTGCCACCTGAATGTACATCAAAGACTAAGGCATCCTCTTGTGCTCCCAAGAAAGCAATGCTCACCAAGGGCTTATCACACTTCATCTTCTTTCAAAGAGATACCTTTATCCTTGGGTTTCTATTATGAAATTTCTTTAGGATAGTTCTCTACTTTTCTTTGTCAACTCCCTTTTTCTCAGAATTGGCACTGCCAATCTGTTGAAGAACACCCAAGAGAGAAGGAGAGGGGAAATATTTTTATGAGATTTTTTAGCAAATCTGTGAGCTTTTTTTAGATCCCCAGTCACACCACCCTTAACCCAACACAAACACACACAAACACACACACATAAACAATGACTCTTTTTCTGTAGGTGCACTTTTTTCCCATATGGTTTTTGAAGATAGGTACCCATGTTTGCAGTCATTTTTATGGTTTTTGGGTCTTATGAGCTCATTTCTTTTTAAAAGAAAGTGATATATTCCATTCAAAACGAATCATACAACAGGTGGGAGAGAAAGTACTCTATCCCTAGCCTCAACAATGTGGCAAAAAAGCCATGGTGGTGGTCTAAAATGCCACGACATCCCAAAAGGGGTCAAATGAAAAAATAATGAGCAGTCCCATGTCCTCATGAAGGATAAAAGTCTCCCACGAGCTGCCAAAGAGGTGCCTGTACACCGCTCCCACTGACTCCTAAGAGTGAAGATAATCTCCGCCCAAATGGAAGCAAGAATGTCGGCCTCCGTGCATAAATGACCCCCAAGGACAAAAGAACATCGCGAACACCATATCCGCCATAGGGTAATGCTAGAAATCACCTCCCAGGCTGAACCTGCAGGTGAAGTAGGCCTGGAATCTTGAGCTGGTACTGGTATCAAGGGTAAGTCATGTGGCTCCATGATGCTAACATCAGTGGGACCCCGTCTCTGGCGACACTGCATGAAGAAACCGTGGTCTCCTGGCTCTGACTCATAGAGGGCAAAGGCTCCAGATCCTCTCCCCCAAAGGGCAGCACCCCATGTCATCAGAAAGGACTCGGATGTAACATAGGAGAGCAACCTGAAGATACCTGTCCATACCACTCTAGAGCTGGGGCAGCTCCATAAACAATGCTTACTAGATTCCTCTGCAAGCTGACAACGCATACACAAGGAGGGTCTACCCATCTGTTGAAGCCAAGTACCCACAGGTATACCCCTATGAATAGTGAGCCAAAGGAAGTAGGAGACTTTCCTGGCTCTACTGATGCCCCAAAAGTGAGTCCAGTAGCTCTGCAAGAGCTCTGCAGTAAGTTTCTGTGCGTGCCAATGTTGTGAGGCAGATGGTAGGTGATGAGAGTCTCTCTGTTGAAGCCTGTAACCTGCCCTCGTCGAGTACTGGAAAAAAGGAAGAGGACGAGCGCCTGCCACCGGAGCAGTCCACGCCCACTCACCTGGGTCCCAGTCGAGCTCCGCAAGAGGTCGACCTTGAAAAATCCAAAGTCTCCATCTAGGATCCTCTGCAATGGTCAACCTGGACAGATCTGTGGCCCATTCCTTACCCATGCAGCCAATGACCCTGACTCTGCCAAAGGAGCTCCTATCGATCCAGTGGCTGAGTGGGATACAATCTGTGAGAGGAATCCGTCTCAAAATAAGTAAACGGTGCCGGTCCTAAACGAACTCCAATGCATAGCCTAGACTCACTAAAACAACCTGACCAAGTAGAGATGGGATGAACATAGTCTGTATCTGTAAGCATATCCCTCCACCTCTAAGGAATAGCTCTCATGATCAGTAATCTGGTGGCAGCAATCTGTCCAAGTGGCCCGTGTCTATCTCTGATCACCTCCTCTGGCATCTCCACACCTCCCCTAAACCAATCTCCGCCGACTGTCACAACCCCCTGAGCATGCCATCTGGCCAAAGGAGTCCTAAGTTCTGTACCAGGGGAAGATCCCTGATACCGAACCAGGGGGTTATGATATAGTGGCTATCGGGCAATTTCCTCTCTAGAGGAGGGAACTGCTGTGATTAGGTGTTGTCTAAAATGATCCCATATCTGAATAAGCCTCTTCACTAGTGGTGAGGAAGGCTGAGAATGCTGGTCCGTCAGGAAGATCCAACTGACTCTACCTGCCCACTGGCCTGCTGCTCTGGGGGTGCACTGGTGAATCCCATGCAGTAGGAACTGCTTCCACGGCTGGAGTCAAACCTCTAACAAGAAGTTTGACTAAAAGGGCCCTGCTCTACATCTCAGGATCAAGAACTCCAAGTCCTCCCTGCGAGGCGGGTAAAATGATAGTATCCCATGAAACCCTGGCCCTAGTGTACTCAGAACCATCACTACCACTCCACACGAAGTTCTGGAGCAATCTCCTCACCTGACGGATCGAGTCAACATGAAAGCACCAACATGACACAATGTACCACATAGTCGCTAATAGAACCTGGTTGAGTACCAGCGCTCTTCCGACCAAAGAGAGTCTAGCCGTACTCCAGTAGGCTAGCTTTCTCAGGATACTCTCAAGAACTGGGGCAAACTGTTGCGTCAGGGACACCTCAATGCCAACCTGGAAGCCTAGATATCTCGTGGAGGTGCCTCTGGGTATCCATACAACGCCTCTGTCTCCTCCCCATGCTAGTGTATCCTGCTGAGCTCCAGTCCAAATGCCTTTTGATTTGTTCCAATTGACAAGTCCCCCTGAGGCTAGGCAGAACTTGTCAATTGCATCCGCAGCAGTAGCAAGACTATATGCATCTCCTTTGATTGTCAGTGCCGTATCATCAGCAAACTCAGTGTCCAGAAGCTCCTACTCCTGCTCCTGCCGGATAGGTAGATGAAGGCCCAAAGTGCCATGACTGGTAGCCTGCATAAAGTATCCCATAGCCTCCGCTACAAAAAGGAAAAGGTAAGGTGCAAGCGGACATCCCTGTCGTACCGATCTGAATAGCTGAAAAGCCGGTCCTCAGCCTCCACACACCACCATCCTGCTAGAAGAGTGAGAGTAAAGTGAGGAGACCCATAAAATCCATCTATCACTGAAGCCTAGCCTCCTCATAGTGCCCTCCAAGAAACCCCAGTCCACCCTATCATAGGCCTTCTCAAAATCGAGAAGGAGAACTGCAATCTCCTACTGACTCTCCTTCGCCCAGTGAGTGGCCTCCCAAAAAGTAAAGATATTGTCCAAGATACTCCTATCTTGGACAAATCCTGTCTGAGTAGCTCTGATGATATCTGGCAGCATAGGCTTTAAACGAAGGGCCAAGGTCTTTGCTAGGATCTTATAGGCTATCCCTAAAAGTGTAATGGGTCTCCAATTTCATAGGACTGTCTTGTCTCCCCCTTTCGGGATGAGACAAATCATACCTGTGCATAAAGCCTCGCCCAAAGATCCTGTATCAAGAGCCTCTAAAAAGGCAGAAAGTAGATGAGGCCCAATCGTATCCCAGAGAGCTCTAAAAAGACGAGGCAACAGACCATCCTCCCCCGGGCATCTGTCTCTGGGCAGCTCATGTAACGCATCTGTGATCTCCATGAGTGATAGCGGGCTATCCAAAACATGACTCATCCTGTCTGAGACCACCTAGGGGACATGACTCCAAATCTCCTCTCTGGCTCTGATCATCTCCTCGATGATTGGATCGGTGGTGTAGAGAGTGGAATAGAAACCAGAAGTGATCTCAACAAGACGATGAGGATCCGTTTGAAGATACCCAGCCTCATCCACAAGTCTGCGAAGGCTGTCCGAAGAGTATCTCTGACCCACTGCCCTAAAGAACTCTCTAGAGCATCTATCCCCCTTCTGAATCCAGAAGGTCTGCTGGGAGTAAAACCTGAACTGGGGCCTCCTGCCCTGAATCTCCTCTAGTCTATCCTGAGCCTTTGAAAGCTGCCCTCTGATGAAAAGAGAATGGGGAAAGCTCTGAATCAATCTCTGAAGTCTGGATACCTCCGCTCTAGCGTTCTGATCTCTGATTCTGAGCTTTTCCTTCTCCTCTTTTGCCCTCAACTAGCAGGCCATGCTGACTCTAACCAAAGCCCCTTCTACCCACATCAACCAGCCCTGATCCTCAAGAGTGTCCTCTGTCAACCAAGCCTCTCTCAACTGTTCCACGAACTCTGTGTCCTGAAAAACAAAGTCCGGAACTCTTACAAAGCCTATGCTCTCCAATCGAGAGGTAGGGAGAATCTGTAATAGGACTAGAGCATGGTCAGATAAAACATAACCCGGGTGGATCCCAATCTGTCCTCCTCTGGCCTGGCCCCAATGGCCAATATAAAACCTGTCAAGCCTAGCCAAAGAGAGGGAGCCCTGGCAAACCCCAGACCAAGAGAACTGAAGACTATCAACCAAGTGGCGAAAGTCGTCCAATCGAGCTGCATCATGAAGTCCAACATGCAAAACAAAACTATCCCACTCCACTCTCTCCCTATCAGAAAGTCCACTCTCTGTCTGGCCCGACTTGTCTTCAGAGAATTCAACCATGTTGAAATCTCCTCCAACAATCCAAGTGTCTGCCTGAGGAAGGGACTCTCTGAGCTGTCTCCAAAATGCACGTCTCCGGGTTGGATCCGTGGGAGCGTACACATTGAGAACACCAACTGCTGTGCTCTCAATCTGAAGAATAACATAGCAAGCCCTGCTCTCCACTAGTGTACCCTCTTGGGTGATCTCTGGGGCCCACCTGGCTGAAACTGAAATGCAAACTCCACCCCTCGTACCATCCGCTGGGCTCCAATAAGTCCGGCTCTGTCCTCTGAGTAAGGATCTGCATCTGTCAATCCTGTCCTGGGAGAGCTTATGCTCTTGGATAAGTATAATGTCTGGAGGGGACCTTGAGGAAATAAATCGAAGGGAGTCCCTAAGCAACTGTAATCTAGGAACTTCGGATCTACGACCATCTGCATCTAAAATAAATCTGCGGCCGTTCAGTCCTCTCACATTCCAAGAAATGATGGACAGCCTAGACATCGGATGGAAGTGATGGGATGCCAGTGGCAGCGCCACAAATGACTCTCTCTGACGGCACTATCCGAAGTCGATCTCTGATCAAGCTCCAAATCTGCCCCAACTCATGTAAAATGGCTCCATCCAATGGAATAATACTCTGTCTTGAACTAAGCAGTTGAAAGTCAAACCAACCGGCACTCCTAGGCAAATCGAAGTCTCCCTGAACCTCAAAGAACATAAACAGAAAGGCCCTGCTACCGAAGCCAGGTCGAAGAGTCCTAGGGCAAGAATGAATCTGCGAGCTGACAATACGGTGAACCGATGAGTACTAAGTCATGCTCAAAAGCTGTCTATCAATCTCGCTGTCGAGTAACTCAGCTGACCAGCTTTCACTCCCCCAAGAACGAAAGCCGCCTGCGGAGAAACGAAGAATGTGCCCCTCTCTGGATAGAGTAACAGATCCCAAGTATTCCTCTACCTCCTCTGACCGTCGACAAAATACCGGGAGAAGTTCCAAGGCGGGCAGCAGCAGGTAGGGAGCTCCTCCAACGATCTTCTGCCCGATGGTTCAAAACCAGTAGTAGTGCATTTGAGCCTTTTTATGAGCTCATTTTTGGTGTCAAAAATGCCAAATTATGTGTGTATCAAAGTTTTGGATGTTTTGCAAGAGATCTAGACTATAAATATACTTTTAAATCTCATATACAATCCTTAATATCTTGACCATGGTGCATATGGAGAAATTGATATACAAACCTAAAACTATCTAGGATTTATATAGATAAATTAAATGTCTTTATGTAATCCATAGATATGGCTAAAGACTAGGTGCAATGTGTGAAAAACATTTGCACACTTTTCAGGAAGCCAAAAAAGTTCACGAAAATTTTATGTTCTTTAATGTAGGCTTCTTGGTCTCTTTGGAGTTGGGAGATATTTATCCACACACCAACATAGGAATATGCTGTCAAATAACCTGTCTAGCATCATCTCTGGCCTATGAATCAAGATCTACAATCAGAAGGGAGGCATAGTAATCTGAAGCAATCTACATGACGACATCTGGATGTGTCTGAAGTATCCCGTCTAAGTCAACAAGCTGCGAAACACTCTCTCTACTATGTCTACGGCCAAGAGTAGAGAAGAACTGCTTGTTGACTCTACCTCTGATTTGCGTCCATAAAGACTCTCTCGCGTGAAAGGCATACTCTGCTCTCTGATCTAAAAGTGTCTGTTGATGAGCCCTTGCTGCAGCAAGGCGCTCCTGAATCCAAGCATTTGTAGGCCGTTTCTACTCCTCTCTCTGAAGAGCTGCCAGTTGCTGTCGAATGGCAATCTCTTGCTTGCGAATCTCATCTCTCTTGATACTAGCAACAGAATGATAAAAGCTGCTAATGTCAGTGAGGACTACAGCCACATCTGACGAGAACGACTACCCACCTTGCAGGTGAGAAACCCAAATCTGTAGCACTACCTTTGTGAGGCCCTCCTCTGCAAAGAAGGCATCTGGAATCTTGATACTGGCAGAGCAGCCTCTCGCCCGAGGCTCTGAAATCACCAAAACAACCGAAAAATGATATGAAGTGGACACCCCAGCACTAATGCATATTGTCCCACCTCTGTCCAGTGCCCAATCATCCACATAAAATCTATCAATCCGTGCGTGGATAGGCATCCTTACTCTCCTATTCAACCAAGAAAACAAAAGAGACTGTGCCTGAGTGTGAAAAGCATCATCATACCAAACATCTCTGCCACTGAACTGAAAAAGGAAGCATGCTGCTCTCTCAAGGGAGTGAATGCCACCTTCCCTACCCCCTCTTTTGTCTGAAGGCATCTCAACCATGTTGAAATTGCCCCCAATAATCCAAGAATCTGCAATATGGGACCAAGAGAGCAACTCCTTCCAAAGGAGGACACGATCCCCTCTCAAGTTGGGTGCATGAAGGTTAAGAAAGCCAACCGTACGTCCACCAATCAGCAAAATAACCCACTGTGCTCTAGAGGGAACTATGACTCCGTGTCTAATGACCAAGGGGAGCATCGAAGAAGAGATAGAAATGCAAATGCCTCCCCTAGTGCACCCAAGGCAAGTGACCAAAAAGTATGGCCAGAAAGAAGCTTACTTGACTTGGTACAATCTCTACCATCCAGCTTATGCTCTTGGAGCATAAGGATATCAATGGGGCCACTTGAAACACCTCGATGGAGTTGGTTACGAATCAACTGCCTATGACGGCGATGAGGTATACCACCGAGGCCCTGAACGTTCCAACTAATGATCCTCATTGACGGGAGGAGGAGGAGGAGGAGGAGGCCGGGTGAAAGGCCCTACCCGACCTAGTGGTGGAGAAAATCCTCTCCTGTGAAAGAGTCCTCCTATCAAGGGGAGGAAAATTAACTCGTGAAAGAAAACCCACTCCAGCAGAGGGGGAAGCCCTATCCAAAGGAATCCCGGCTCCCCTAGGGTAGAGGGTACAAACTCCTCCTTTGTCTCAAACTCTGCCAAATCTACCAGTAACGCAAAAGAGTTCCTGTAGGACGGAACTGGCATAGGAGTGCGAAGAATCCCTGCACCCGAGGGAGAAGGAGAAAAAACCCCCTTACCTCTATCAAGAGGTGAAGTGTGAATAAGAGAGGGAGGGGGCTGACTAGGAACATCAATGATAGGACCTGAAGAAATGGGTTGCCCCTCCTAATAAGCAGGTGGGGGGACTAGGGCAACCACATCTATGCCTGTAAATGCAAGAATATCACCTGCCTATGACTGAGAATGGTCTGAGGTGCCTCATAGAGGTGACGGAGTGTCAGCAACCCTCACAGGTATCCAACGGGGTACTGATTGTACTGTGCGCGCTGAAGAAGAGGGTCTAGGTCTAGGTCTAGGTCTAGGAGCTGGTCCCGAAGGTCCTGGGCTAGAAGGGGGGGCTTTAGTAGCGCGTGTAGAAGAAGTAGGACGAGAAGGCGGAATAAACCGTTTGGGCCTTTTCTTCTTCCTTGGGAAATCCTTGGCGAAGCGCCCCACGGTCCTGCAAATCCTACACTGATCCTGTTTCCCAGCAACCTCGACTCTCTATCGAAAAAAGGAATCATCTGGTCACTGAAGCATAATGTGATCATGTGAAATATCAGGGTCAGAGACGATGACCCTGACTCGTGGCACCCAATCCAATCTGACAGCCTCCGACGCTGAAGAGGGCATGCCAGGGAGGGGGGGGATCTCTGTGACCAACCCAAAAGTGGCCCCTATGGACGGTAAGAGTCGATAGTAAACCTAAGGAAGGCCGGGTAATCTGATGAAAAGTGAGGTAACCCTGCTATCTTCCTCTACTGGATCGAAACCCCAAAGTGAAGGGTGTCAAAAGGAGGAAGTGGTACTCAAAAGGAGACATAATGAAATGACGAGCAATGAACAAAAATGAGAGTGCTCACATGTAGACCAAAGAGCTTGTAGCTTGATACTTGATTGATTTGACACTAGACAAGTATAGCTCTTATATAAGAGCACACACACACATATGAACACCTATGCATATGGGATAACTCCCAATATGACACGTGGCATCCATAGAACACACCAGACTAGAACTCACACTAGAACACACATTTTTGACTCACTTTGGCTTCATATTCCAACACCCCCCTATGAAGGCAAGGTGAGAGACTACTCAAATGGAACCAAGAACGGAACATGACAATGATGGTCTAAGGTGAGGGACTATTGGAATGGAACCAAGAACAGAACATGACAATGACGGTCATCAAACTGTGCACCCTATGTAACTCAGAGGCTAAAGTCTAAGCGTGTTCAGAGGTTGATTCAAGCACTCTCATGGCTTGAGACTCAACATGCTCAAAGGCTCACGTTATAGCATGGCTACATGACCAACTCATAGGTCTAGGAATACACCACCATCTTGGAACTCGGCCAGGCCTCATAATGAGATCTATCAAAGCCAATAGATGGCTCCCACAATACATCCTCCTCTAAACCTATCAAAGCCAATACAAGGCTTCCACAGTACATCCCCTCCTGGATCCAGGGGCTAATGAGAGACATGGAGCCACACACCAAAACAAAATAGGAAAATACATCTTTTTAGGAGGACTATCCAAGGTAGAGAACCTTTGACTCAACACACATGATTTATTTGCATTCATTTTGGGGGACAACCTAGGGCAGAGTACCCTTGACTCAAACAAGAAAGTAGTAAAGATATATTTCATTCATTTTATGCATAGCAAGGGCAAAGAACCCATGTGCCCAAAGTAGCTGCCGCACAAGAGTGCACATCCCGATGCAAAGAGGTATGTCGGTGAAGAACCAGGCGAGAATGCCCTTAAATGATGTGTCGATGAAGGCCATAGGAGCAGCTATCAAGGGAGATCATGTCATGACTCTCAATGTGCTGATCGGAGAGTCACCGAATGTAGTGAGATCAGAGAAATGATATTTGACTGTTCAGGACAGTCAAACACCGCAATGTAGCATAGCGAAGTAGGCAAAAGCTACTGCTCCCCGCTCCTCCCTCTCCCCTCCTCACTACTCTCCTCGCTCCCTGCTGCTGCTGCTCCCCCGCTCCCTGCTGCTCCTCCTGCTCCCCCCCTCGCTGCCCCCTCCCTTCCCTCCTGCTGCTGCTGCCTCTCTCCCCGCTCCCTACTGCTTGCCCCCTCCCTTCCCTCCTCGCTGCCCCTCCTACCTGCCCTCTCCCCCGCACTGCCCCCCCCTGCGCTGCAGCCTCCTCCCCCCCCTCGCGCCCGCTGCAGCCCGCTGCTCTCCCCCCGCTGCAGCCTGCTGCTCCCCCCCGCTCCTGCTGCTGCTTTCCCCCCGCTCGCTGCTGCTTCTCCTCCCCTCTCCTTCCCCTCTCCTCTACCCCTCTTCTCCCCCTCTCCTCCACTCCTCCTCTCCCCTATCTTCCCCTCCTCTTCCCTCCTCCCTTCTTCATCACCCTCTCCTTCTTCTGGATTACCCCTATTGTCCTATAGGGGTCTCCTGGGATTCAGGAAAGCGGAAGGAGTTTTTATTTTTTGTGTTTGAATCGGCCAACACACCTCCTCAGGACCTCGCCCCCCACCTCAAGGATGTTCGTTTGTTGGGATGGGGTTTCTTTCAGGTGTGCCTAGATTCCCCGGACGTCACGAGAGACCTGCTACAGGTCGGGTTTCTACTTCTAGGCTATAGGAGGATCTTCTTGTTTCCTTTCCAACTGGGATTTGACCAAGTTGAAGAGGACAAGCAGGGAGTTTTTGTTTTCACCAAGTTCCTTGGTCTTCCCTTAGTTTATCACCGGCTTCTTTCAGTTATTGGCGAGAGGTTTGGTGTGGTGGCAGAGATCCCCCCTCTCTCTGGCGAGCCCTCTTCGGCTACTGAGGTGGTTAGGATGGACAGGGTTCCCAGGGTTAGGGTCATTGTCCAGGACCCCAATATTTCAGATGACCACATCATGCTACAGCGACCCGATGGGTCTTTCTTCCGCCAGAGATTTGAGGTTGCAGGTCGGCAGGACCAGTGCATGATTTGCAGATCCTCGGGGCACTTCGCCAGAAATTGCCCAAAGAAGAAAAAGAGGCCCACAAAGCAACCAGCTCATACTAGCTTACGACAGAGAGCTGGAGCATGACATACCGCTCCACAGACACGGCCTCAGACACGGGCTCCCCCCTCTCCTAGGGCTACTCGAGTCCCTTCGGCACCCCGCGCCACCTCTGGCCCACGGTGGGTTCCGGTCGCGGCTAGGCCCTCTACTCTAGTTCACTTCTCCACCTCTTCGGAGGCTACCCCCTTGGAGCCTCAGGAGGAGACTAGTGTTCAGGAGCCTTGTTCCACTCCACCCTTGGATCAGGCTGTACCTTCCTCAGCAGCGCAGGTTGTTGGCACCTCGTCTGCACCACTTTTTGATTAGGATCCAGTACAGGTGCTTCCCTCTTTGGACAGAGGGAAGGGGGTTTTACATTCTCTTCCTGCTTCGGTAGGAATCCTTCGTACCCCCTCCCCAAGACTGGCTCAGTGGAACTCTTTTTCCGCTTTGGAGGACCTCTCTAGCCTCCAAGATGATGATTTTGTACCCTCTACTTTTGGAGAGCCAGTTATCGGCTTCCCTATTGAGAGATCCTTCTCTCTCTCACCTGTAGACTTTCCTACCCTCGGACCTTGTGTGTATGGCAGGAGGTCTGAGGCTTCTATTTCTGCCACTAGGTCAAGTAAGGTATTCCAACCCACTTCCTCCCGCCGATGAGGATACCCAGTTGGAATATACAGGGATTGGGCGGCATCCCTCATCGCCGTCGCAGACAGCTGATCAGGAATCAGCTCCATCCAAGTGTTTCAGGTGGTTCCCTAGACATTCTTTTTTATCACGAACACAAACTGGATATCAGAGATTGCTCCAAGTTAGGTAAGCTGCTCTCAGGCCCGACTTTTTGGCTTCTTGCCTTGGGAACCAGAGGAGGTACATGCATTTCAGTTTGAGACTCTGTTCTCCCTCTGGTCATTGGACACGGTACCATAACCCCCTCCAGGGCCCAGTGGGTTTTACTTCTGATTGACAGACGTAAGGTTGGTTTCCTCAACCTTTATGCTCCGAACAACAGAGGGGACCGTGTTTTGTTTTGGAAAGAGTTGCTCTCGTGGGCTGACATTGCGGATTCATGGATTATTGGAGGTGACTTCAACATGGTTGAGGCACCTTCGGATAAGAAAGGGGGCAGAGAAGGTGGTATCCACTCCCTTGAGAGAGCAGCCTGGGATGCCTTCTTGTTCAAGTTCAGTGGCAGAGATGTTTGGTCAGATGATGCATTTCTTGGTCAGTCTCAGTCACTTTTGTTTTCATGGTCGAACCATAGGGTGCACATGCCTATCCATGCTCGGATTGATAGATTCTATGTGGGTGACTGGGCTCTTGATAGAGGAGGGACAGTTTGCATTGCACCCGGTGTTTCCACTTCAGACCATTTTCCGGTAATCTTGTCCATTTCAGAGCCTCATCTGCGAGGACGGTCTCACAATATCAGGATCCCAGACGCCTTATACACGGATGAGACTCTCACAGACGCAGTGTTGGAGATCTGGGTTTCTCATATGCAAGGGGGGGTGGCCGGTCCTTCACATGTGGCCACAGCACTTGACAGTATCAGCGACTTAAGTTGCTAGTGCTCGGCGAGGTGAGGTACTCAAGCGAGAGATCGGTATCCGCCGGCAGTTGGCAGCCCTTCAGAGGGAGGAGCAGAAACGACCTTCAGATGCTAGGATACAGAAGCGCCTTGCTGCGGCAAGGGCTCACTTGCAGACCTTGCTTGATCAGAGAGCAGTGTATGCCTTCCATGCACGGGAGTCCTTTTGGATACAGATGGGAGGAAGAGTCAATAAACACTTTTTCTCTACACTTGGCCCCAGACATAGTAGAGAGAGTGTCAGGCAGCTTATTGACTCTGACGGCGTTTTGCAGTCCCATCCGGAGACCATCATGCATTTAGCGACAGATTTTTATACCTCCCTTCTTTCCGCAGATCTGAACTCATAGGCCACAAAGGTGTCTAGAGATGAAGTTTGGCAGAGTTTACCTGTGTCGGTCACCCCAGAGATGTTATGCTCACTTGATGCACGCTTTACCAACACAGAATTCAAGACTGCTCTTTCTGCCCTTCATAAGGGCAAGTGCCCTGGTTCCGATGGTCTTACTCCCTCTTTTTTAATAGCCTTTTGGGATATGATAGGTGATCATATTACTTCAGCCCTGCAGAGCATTTGGGACTCGGGCGAGATGCTTGACTCACTAACCGAGGGACTCATTCACCTTATCCCGAAAGGTTGCAACAGGAATTTTGTATCCCATTGGAGACCCATCACTCTTTTCGGCAATCTTTACAAAATCCTTGCCAAGGCGATCAGCATCCGACTACAGCCCCTTCTTTCAGATCTCATCCATGATACTCAGAAAGGCTTTGTCCATGGCAGGAGCATTTTTTATAACATCTTTTCCTTTTGGGAAGCCACAGAGTGGGCTATGCAGAGTGGACAGAGGCTAGCAGTTTTACTCTTGGACTTCGAGAGAGCCTATGACAGAGTAGATTGGGGTTTTCTTGAGGGCACTCTTCTACGGTTTGGATGTTCAGATGCTTGGATCAGAGGGGTTGCCTCCTTTAAAGATCAGCCCACAGTCAGGTTTTGATTGGAGGGGTAAGGGTGACTTTCTTTTTGTGGCAGAAGCTATGAGTATCTTCCTTAGATCTCAAGCTGAGCTTTTTGGGCTGAGACTGCCCTTGAGACAGGAGCAGGAGCTTTTTGACTGTGAGTTGGCTGATGACACTGCTATTTTTATTCAAGCCTCCTTGCAGTGGACACATTAATTGGCATAAATCCTTTGGCTTTTGCATCACTGATGAGGACACTCCAAGATGGGGAGTTGACATTGGTTTTTCCTAGATTCAGAGGGGTATTCCTATCAGGTATTTGGGATGCCAGGTAGGATTCGACATCTCTCCAGCACAGCAATTTGCCCCAGTACTAGAAAGTATAAGGAAAAGCTCATTTTCTGGAGCTCTGCCAAACTCGACCTTGCATCTAGAGTTGTGGTAGTGAGCCAGGTTCTCTTGGCCACCTCCTGGTTCGTGTGCTGGTGCCGGTCTAGGGATTGCATCACTCAGCTCATCAGACCCCAGTCAAGAATTTTTTATGGAGTGGACTTGATGGCACAGTAGATGTTGCAGCAAGGGTGGCCTGGGAGACTATTATTCTCCCTACATGTGAAGGGGGCCTTAATGTCATTGACCCGGACTTGCAGTGTAGGGCTTTGCTTTGTAAGGTGGTGGTGAGGGGACTCATGCCTAGGCAGGAACCTTGGAAGGATTTCTTTTTTGAACGCATTCAAGCTTGCACACCAACCTTGGGAGATGATTGGGTGGACAGGCCTCGATGGATTTTCACATCAGCCCCTCTCAGATCTCCTGCCTCTCCTCTAATGACTGCCATCCTGAAAGCTTGGGGGAGCTTCAGGAACACTCTTTGAAGGATTCCACCTTCTACCGTCGAAGAGATTGATAGGCAGCCGATCATTTGGAATGATAGTATTCTTGACGAGCATGCCAGACCACTGGGCACTTCCCATTACATGCAGTGGTCTAAATGGGAGAGAGGCCCCGCCTACACAGTAGGCACTTGGAAATCTTTTATCGGGCTACCTGTGGATCAGAGATTGCAATCAGTGAGTCAACTCAGAGGGGTAGCACGCAGGATTCAGCAGATAGATGCAGCCATCCCGGTGGAATGGACAGTTGAGCTGCCTATTACTTCCACCACTTGGATGGGGGCTTTTTCGAGGACATCAGTTCCTTTACAGGTGATCTCTCTCCGAGGTCTCGGGGAACACGCATTGGTCTTTGATGTTGGGGATGAAGGTTTACTTTCTACATCCAAGGATGGCATTCTTCTTGAGGTTGCCTTTCAGCCTGTCAGGATTGCTGGTTTTGTGGACCTTGGAGCGGGCTTGCAGTGGTACTTAGACCCCGACCCTCAGCTCTTGGCCTTGGGATCCTAGAGGTTGTGGTTATATGGAGGTGCACCTATCAGGTGCTTGCAGTGGGACCCAGAAGAGTGGAAATGGATAGATCATGGGCACTGAGAGAGGGGGATTCCCTTCTTTCGTTTCATGGTTGGTAATGCCAGGAGGTTTCAGCTGAACAGTAGGGGTTGGATTCCCTCCAAAGCCCCCCATTGGGAAAGCTTCTTCATCACCGCAGACTTGCGTAGAAATTTCTGAAGGAGGCTCTGGAAATCCGTCAGAAATAGAAAGATCACTCTTTTCTTTTGGCTTTCTATTCATGGAGGGATTGTAGTGAACCTATGGAGATCACGATTTGGGGCTGATCCCACTTGTCCTCGATGCCATTCTGCAGAGGAGGCCCATTCCCCATTTTTTATGGCATGGGGCTCAGTGGCTTGGCTTTCTCTTACAGGACCTCAGGTGTTCTATGAGGGAGTTGACTCTTCTCGGGCCATTTCGGTTCGACGTCATCGGATTGAGTCCTGTTCGTTGGATGTGGTACCACACCTTCCTTTTACAGCTGTACATGCCTTTGTGGATACTTCTTGGGAGATTCTAGCGAGCATAGCAGCCTGGCATATCTGGAGAGCCAGATGCACAGAGGCTATGGAGGATACTCAGGTTCATCCCTCGCACACATGGCTAGTATCTGGATAGACATCGTACATACTTTGATGGCCGTATGGACGGGTATGCAGGGGGACTCCCGTGCGCCACAACTAGGAGGGCTTCTTTCTTCAGGGAATGGAAGGATTCTCCTTTCTTCTTTGAAACTACTACAGGGTTGAGATGGCACTTTCAGCCTCAGCCTTGGTTGTTTTCCACCTCACTCTGAGGGATTTTTTATTTATCCTCATGATTTCATGATGTATTCCGCTTTGAGCTTGCTCTCGCGGGTTTTTTTCTTACTTAATAGAAGTCTTTTTCTTGAAAAAAAAAAAAGTCCTCGCCTGACTGCAGTCCCAAAGGTAATACGCCCATCCAAATCAACCTCGCCTGTCTGCAATCCCATAAGCAATGCTGAATAGACTCCGAAGCAGAAAGGCATCGAGGGCATGTAGGGTCAGCTCCGAACCTGGACCTCCAAAGGTTCACTGCAATCCCTCCATGGATAGAAAGCCAAAAGAAGATAGTGATCTTTCTATTCCTGTGGGATTTCCAGAGCCTCCTCCAGAAGCACCTCTGCTGATCCGCAGTAATACCAAAAGTCTCCCAATGAGGAACTCTGGAGGGTCTCCAACCTCTACTACTAAGCTGAAATCTCTTGGCACACTGACCGTGTAACGAAAGAAGGGGATGCTCTTCTCTCGATGCCCTGCGTCAATCCACTCCCACTCTCCAGGGTCCCACTGTAAATACCTGAGGCGAGGACTGTTTGGAAAGGGGTTGCTCGGATACTCAGCATCTTTCACACTTCCCCTTTCTTTATGACTTGGGGCTCGGTCGCATGGTTATCTCCTTTTGGGCCCCAAGTGTTTTATGAGGGTGAGCCTTCTTCTTGGGCACTCTCGGTCCGCCGGCAGGTGATAGAGCCCTGCTCTCTACAGGATGTACCACTTACTCCCTTCAGAGCTTCTCATGTTTTAGTGGACACCTCTTGGGAGATTTTGGCTAGCATTTCCTCTTGGCACATTTGGAGAGCCAGATGTACTGAGGCCTTGGATGGCACCCAGATACACCCATTACAGGTGTTCACGGGTATTTGGTCTGACACAGTTCACACTTTGATAGCCATATACGCTAGCATGCAGGGCCCTTCACAAGCGGCCTCTTCTAGAAGGACTATATTTCTTCGAGTTTGGAGAGGTTCCCCCTTTTTCTCGGAGGTTTCTACCGGATTGAGATGGCACTATCAGCCTCAATCCTTTCTTTTTGACTCTTGAGCTTTTTGTGCATTGCATGATGTATCCCGTATGGAGCTTGCTCTAACGTTTTTTCTTTAATACTTAATAGAAGTCTCTTTTTGCAAAAAAAAACACCGCAATGTCGCAATGTCGGAGATGACGAGGTGTCAAAAAAAGTATTCCTTGCTGTCAAAAAGCCTCAAGTCAATATACCGGAGTGTCAGTACAGTCAAAATGACTTGTGGGTAAGCTCGGGAAGCTCAAATCACTGCTGGAGGTCATTGGAGTCCAAATCTGAGCAAAAAATGCCAAAAAATAGCCACTGCTTGGAATCGTCTCTTCTGACAAGTTGTACGGACTCCTGGCACTGTCGCGCATCCGCCTGCAGAGGTCCGTACAGACGTACGGATAAGAAATCGGGGAAATTTTTATTTTTTCCTCTCGAAAAGGTGCAGGAGAGGGTTGTTTATGTTTGGGAAGTGCCAAATTTCAAAAAACATAGAAATCGGACCTCAAAAGGTCAAAAAACAGCCGTTGAATACCACATGCACAACAAATCCTTCAGAATGTGATGCTAGCTAGACGGGCTGCTGCTGCTCCCCGCTCCTCCTGCTCCCCTCCTCGCTGCCCCCTCCCTTACCTCCTCGCTGCCCCCTCCTCTCCCCCCCTCCTCTCCCCCCCTCTTCCCCCGCGCGCCGCCCTCTCCCCTGCGCGCTGCCCCTCCCTCCCTACCTGCTCCAGCCTGCTCCCCCCCCTGAGCTGCAGCCTGCTCCCCCCCGTGCCTGCTGCTGCTCCCCCCCGCTGCAGCCTACTCCCCCCGCGTGCTACTGCCTCCCTGCACGGCCCCCCACCGCACTGCTGCCTGCACAACCCCCCCCCGCCCCCTCCCCTCCCCCCCTGCTCTTCCTTGCTCCCCCCCCCCCTCTCTCTTTACCTCCCCTTCCCGGCCCCCTCTCCTCCCCTCTCCTCTCCTCCACTCCTCCTCTCCTCCTTTCCCTCTCCTCTACTCCTCCTCTCCTCCCCCTCTCCTCCACTCCTCTATTCTATCCTACCCTCCTCTCCCTTCCTCCTCCTTGCTGCCCCCTTGCTGGCTCCTCCTTCTTGGCTTCTTCTTCTCTCTCCCTTCTTCCAAATGGACAGAGGGCCCCCTTGCTCCACAAAAACATAAAGAATATGTTGTAAAGAAAAACATTGTATTAGAAACATAAACTGACTCAAGTTTAAAGCACAAAAAATTTCAACCTAAGGAGGATTACCATGTAATCTATAATATGTGACTCCCCCCATGCTTCTACCATCAATGATATGAATTCTCCCAATGCTGTCTTGAATCTCTCATAATAAAGCTCATTTGTTTGACCTTGTCTAAGCAACTTTATAAATGCATCAAGCTTTGTCCACAATTTTGCTCTCAAAGTAGCAATTCACAGATGCGAAGCTTGATTTGTGGTGCACTCACACAAAGCTTTCCAGTACTCCCAACCTAGGGTGCTTTGAGACAATGTATGTTTTTCTTTATCAACATTATGGTTGGACAAGAACCTCCTTGCCTTTCCTCCACCCATGGACACTTTAGCAAGAAGATTTTGTGTCTTTTCTGATTGTTTCTTGTCCAACTTAAGCTTCACATTGCCTCCGTGAAGTCCCATTAGTGAGAGTAGTTCTTCAGCTTTTGCAATGTATTGTGAAGAGATACTTGTTGTGGCCTCAAATTCCAAGCATAAACTAGATGGAGATAGAGTAACTTATCAAGTATACATAGTTCAGCATGCAAAGTACACACGTGTACCCGCTCCAATGGAATTGGTAGAATGGGATCCGACTTAGGATCCTTTTTGTGACGATCAGGGGATGCACTTTGGTTGCAAGAAAGGATGCCATTTTCCCACTGTAGGCTTCCCTTTTGCATCTTCTGAGAGTGGGTGCAATACAAGCATGTCCATTTTGCATCTACACCTATATCACAACCATACAAGCACTTGAGGGTCTTCAAATCACCAGCTAGATGCCATTCAACTTGAAATGTTCCATGCCCATCCACTATTAATGTTTGCCCTACCTCTTGTCTTCGAATAATGGACGGGATGCCAGTTCTCTCCAAAACCCACTTCAATGTCTCGTGGCACTCCTTTGGGGTCTCAAAGGCTACAAGCCACCATATGTCCTTCTTAGATTGGACTGAGAGACCCTGGTCAACTTCCTCATCCCCTTGAGCAAAACACAAGGCATCATTCATAATACAAATGCTCACCCTCTCTAGCTTGTGCTCTTTTACCACAACTGAGCTTCATCCATTTTTATAACAAATACTAGCTTGCCATCTGTACAATGAAAGAGAAATATAGTAAGGATATAGAAATGAGAAGAAATAAAGTTGAATGTGAAGAGGGAATTTCTCTTACCTTCTCTCATCCCATAGAATTTGACCATGGCTCTCTGCAAATTCTCTACATCCACGTAAACATTATTGAAAGCATTCATCTCAACACTTCGTCAGGGATGCCCTTTAGCCCCCTTCCTCTTTCTTTTTGTGGCAGAAGCTATGAGTATCTTCCTTAGATCTCAGGCTGAGTTTTTTGGGTTGAGATTGCCCTTGAGAAAGAAGCAGGAGCTTCTTGATTGTGAGTTGGCTGATGACACTGCTATTTTTATTGAGGCCTCTTCGCAGTCACTTGATTCTTTCCGAACAGCCTTGGATATTTTTTGCTCAGTTACAGGGGCACACATTAACTGGCATAAATCCTTTGGCTTTTGGATTAGTGATGACGACACTCCAGGCTAGGGAGTTGACATTGACTTTTCTTGGATTCAGAGGGGTGTTCCTATCAGGTATTTGGGATGCCAGGTAGGATTGGGCATCTCTCCAGCACAGCAGTTTGCCTCGGTACTAGAAATTATAAAGAAAAAGCTCCTTTTCTGGAGCTCTGTCAAACTCGACCTTGCATCTAGAGTTGTGGTAGTGAACCAGGTTCTCTTGGCCACCGCCTAGTTTGTCTGTTCTTGTTGGTGCCGGTCTAGGGATTGCATCACTCAGCTTATTAGACCAGTCATGAATTTTTTATGGAGTGGACTTGATGGCACAGCAGGTGTTGCAGCGAGGGTGGCCTGGCAGACCATTATTCTCGCTACATGTGAAGGGGGCCTTAATATCATTAACCCGGACTTGCAGTGCAGGGCATTGCTTTGTAAGGTGGTGGTGAGGGGACTCATGCCTAGGCAGGAACCTTGGAAGGATTTCTTTTTTGGACGCATTCAGGCTTGCACACCAACCTTGGGAGATGATTGGGTGGACAGCCCTCGCTGGATTTTTACTCCCGCCCCTCTCAGATCTCCCGTGTCTCCTATCATGACTGCCATCCTAAAAGCTTGGGGGAGCTTCAGGAACACTCTTCGAAGGATTCCACCTTCTATCGTCGAAGAGATTGATAGGCAGCCGATCATTTGGAATGATAGTATACTTGACAAGCATGCTAGACCACTGGGCACTTCCCATTACATGCAGTGGTCTAAATGGGAGAGAGGCCCCGCCTACATAGTAGGCACTTGGAAGGCTTTTATCAGGCTACATGAGGATCAGAGATGAGGATCAGAGACTGCAGTCCGTGAGTCACCTCAGAGGGGTAGCAGATAGATGCAGCCATCCCGATGGAATGGACAGTTGAGTTTCCTATTACTTCCACCACTTGGATGGGAGCTTTTTCGAGGACAGCAGTTCCTTTACAGGTGATCGCTCTTCGAGGTCTCGGGGAAGATGCACTGGTCTTTGACGTTGGGGATGGAGGTATACTCTCTACATCCAAGGATGATATTCTTTTAGAGGCTGCCTTTCAGCCTATCAGGATTGCTGGCTTTGTGGACCATGGAGCAGGCTTGCAGTGGTACTTAGACCCCGACCCTCTGCTCTTGGCCTTGGGATCCTGGAGGTTGTGGTTATATGGAGGTGCACCTATCAGGTGCTTGCAGTGGGACCCAGGAGAGTGGGAGTGGATAGATCATGGGCACCGAGAGAGGGGGATTCCCTTCTTTCGTTTCACGGTTGGTAATGCCAGGAGATTTCAGCTGAAGAGTAAGGGTTGGATTCACAGTAAGGGCTCTGGAAATCCCTCAGAAATATAAAGATCACTCTTTTCTTTTGGCTTTCTATTCATGGAGGGATTGCAGTGAACCTGTGGAGATCACGATTTGGGGCTGATCCCACTTGTCCTCGCTGTCATTCTGCAGAGGAGTCAGTGCGACATTGCCTTTGGGACTGTAGTCAGGCGAGGACTGCTGTTTGGAAAGGGGTTGCTCGGATACTCAGCATCTTTCATACTTCCCCTTTCTTCATGACTTGGGGCTCGGTCGCATGGTTATCCCTTACTAGGCCCCAGGTGTTTTATGAGGGTGAGCCTTCTTCTTGGGCACTCTCGGTCCGCCAGCAGGTGATAGAGCCCTGCTCTCTTCAGGATGTACCACTTACTCCCTTCAGAGCTTCTCATGCTTCAGTGGACACCTCTTGGGAGATTTTGGCTTGCATTTCCTCTTGGCATATTTGGAGAGCCAGATGTACAGAGGCCTTGGATGGCACCCAGATACACCCATCACAGGTGTTCACAGGTATTTGGACTGACACGGTTCACACTTTGATAGCCATATGGGCTAGCATGCAGGGCCCTTCACGGGCAGCCTCTTCTAGAAGGACTATATTTCTTCGAGTTTGGAGGGGTTCCCCCTTTTTCTCGAAGGTTTCTACCAGATTGAGATGGCACTATGAGCCTCAATCCTTTCTTTTTGGCTCTTGAGCTTTTCATGCATTGCATGATGTATCCCGTATGGAGCTTGCTCTAACGGTTTTCTTTAATACTTAATAGAAGTCTCTTTTTGCAAAAAAAAAAAAAACAGCTGCTAGACTGCTCCAAAACAAGTTTTTGGCGACCAACTGACGAGGAATGTCCGCCAATGCTGAGGGAGAACCACGAACTGATGCGGGAGTGAGTTGAACTCACAAACGAGGACCGCGGAGTACTTGATGGCGAGGAACCATGGCGAGGCTAAGGGAAGGGAGGCTCTACCTTAGAGGAGAGGGGAGTTTCCATTTGTGGGCTTCTCTCATCCTCTAGATAGAGCAAGAAGAAGGGGAAGGTAGGAAGGGAGGCTCTGATACCACATGAAGGAACATGGTAGAGAGAGGGAGAGAGAGAGAGAGTAGGATAGGGAGAGAGGAAGTGATACTCAAAAGGAGGCATAATGAAATGGAAATGAAATAGCAAGAGCAATGAACAAAATGAAAGTACTCACATGTAGACCAAAGAGCTTGTAGGCTTGATACTTGATTGATCTGACAAGTGACAAGTATAGCTCTTATATAGAGCACACACACACATATGAACATCTATGCATATGGGATAACTCCCAATATGACACATGGCATCCATAGAACGCATTAGACTAGAACTCACACTAGAACACACTAGAACACACATTTTTGACTCACTTTGGCTTCATATTCCAACAAGCCTACCTCCAGAAAGACATAAAAAACTAAGGCATCCTCGTGTGCATCTTGAATTGCAATAACCTGAAGTGGAATGCCCGTGCTAGAGAATGCAGACATCCAAGTGGAGCGAGTGATAGGCATGTCATCTGTCTCCATCCAATCCACTAGCAAGGCTGCATTCATTTGCTGAATTCTGCCTGCACTCTCTCTGAGATGGCTAATCATCTGAGCTTTCCTATCCTCCGGAAGCTTTTGAAAAGCTTTCTAGAAACCCACAATGGAGGCAAGAACCCTCTCCCAACTGAACCATTGCATGTAATGTGAGGCACCCAATGGTTTACCATGATCATCCAAATCGTTGTCGTCCCACATGAGTGGATACCTATCAATCTTCTTCACGAGAGGAAGGGGGAACCCTCCGAAGAGTATTCTTGAAGCTAGCCCATGCTTTCAGGATAGCTACCATGAGATGGAAGGAAGGAGATCTGAGACGGCTGAAGTAAGATCTATCTGGTACTATCCATCTAGCCTCCTCCTAAAGATAGTGTGCATGATTGTATGCTGCGAATAAAAAAGTCCTTCCACGGCTCCTGTCTGGGCGTAAGTCCCCTCACAACCATCTTGCTGAGCAAGGCCCTAACTGTAAATCTGGATCAATTATTTTGAGACCCCCTTCTTAAGTGGGGAGAATGAGAGTCTGCCAAGCAACTTTGGCTGTAATATCCTTTGTGCCATCAAGTCCACTCCATATAAAATTCCTTATTGGTCTCTTAAGCTAAGTGATACAATCCCTTGAATGGCACCAGCAAGAGCACACAAACCATGCCTTGGCCAATAGGACCTAGTTGACCACGATTACTATGGAGGCAAGGTCAAGCTTTGCAGATCCCCAAAATAGGAGCTTTCTCCTTACACCACCGGAGCGAACTGTTGTGTCGAAGAGATGCCTAAGCCAACCAGAAATCCCAAGTATCTGACAAAAACACCCCTTTCAATCCAAGTGAAACCTACGTCACTTCCCCAAACCAAAGTGTCCTCATCACTGATCCAAAAGCCATTAGATTTATGCCAATTAATATGTGCGCCCCTAGCAATGCAGAATAAATCCAATGTTGTCCTGAAAGAATTGAGCGTCTGCAGCATGGCATCAGAAAAAAAAGCAGTGTCATCTGCCAGGTCACTATTTAGAATCTCAACTTCCCGTCTCAAGGGTAGTCTCAGCCAAGGGTCCCCTTACACCACTAATAAGCACCGAGCTGTGTGCTTATCTATATAAGGAGGAAACCCCTCTGATACATGCATCTAAAAAGCCAAAACGAAGAAGGGAACCCTCTAGAAAGCCCCAATCTACTCTGTCATAAGCTTTCTCAAAGTCCAAGAGTAGAATGGCTAATCTCTGACCACTGTGAATGGCCCAATCTGAAGCCTCCCAGAATGAGAAGATATTATCAAAGATGCTTCTACCGTGCACAAAACCAGTCTGTGTGTCATGAATAAGATCAAGAAGTAAGGGCTGCAATTGCAAGCTTATTGCTTTGGCAAGAACCTTGTAACATGTGCCTAGGAGCATGATAGGTCTCCATTGATACACAAAATTTTTGCAACCTCCCTTTGGGATAAGACAATGAGACTCTCCGTAAGTGAGCCAGGCATCTCGCCTGAGTCCCAAACACCCTGTAGTACTGAGGTAATGTGATCCCCAATCATATCCCAAAAAGCAATAAATCTAGTATGAGTATTAGGATCTACTGTGAGAAGGAAGGCATAAAAATCTGATACTATTCGTAAAATGACATCTGGATCTGTCTGCAAAATCCTGTCTGGGGCAATGAGCTGTGAAACACTCTCTCTACTATGTCTAGTGCCAATAGTAGAGAACACGTGTTTATTGACTCTACCACCCACTTGTGTCCAGAAAGACTCCCGGGCATGAAAGGCATACTCTACTCTCTAATCAAGTAATATCTGCAAATGAGCCCTTGCTGTAGCAAAGCGCTCTTGAATCCAAGCATCTGTGGGCCTTCTCTGCTCTTCCCTCTACAGGGCTGCCAACTGATGGCGAATACCGATCTCCCGTCTCCTAGTACTAGTGACCAAATGATAAAGGTCGCTAACACCAATTAGGTATGCAGCCATACATGAAGGAGATGGCACTCCACCGTGCATATGTGACATCATACTGCAAAGTTGCCTTTGTGAGATCCTACTCTACATAAAAGGCATCTAGAATCCTAATGCTAGCAGAGCATCTCTTCAAGTGAGGCTCAGAAATCATGAGTACTACCGGAAAGTGGTCTGAAATAGAAACACCATTGGCAACGCATACTGACCCACCTCTACTAGAGCAACATAGAATCTATTAGTTTGTGCATGAATAGGCATCTATTGTCTCTTGTTCGACCACGAAAACAGGAGAGAATGAGTCTGAGTGTGAAAGGCATCATCAATCCAAGCATCTCTGCCACTAAAACAAAACAAGAAGGCATGCCAGGCTACTCTCTCAAGAGAGTGAATGCCACCCATACCCCCTTTTTTATTAGAATGCAACTCAACCATGTTGTAGTCACCTCCAATGACCCACGAATCTGCAATAGGGGCCCAGGAGACCAGCTCCTTCCACATAAGGACATGATCCCCTCTATTGTTGGGGGCGTAAAGGTTTAGAAAGCCAACCTTACGTCCCCCAATCAAGAGAGTAATGCATTGATCTTTAGAGGGAATGATTACTCCGTGTCCAACAACCAAGGGAAGAAAAGACTGTGAAACTGAAATGCAAGTACCTCCTCTAGTGCCCAATGCAGGTGACCAAAAGGTATGACCCAAATGGAGTTTACCCGACTTGGCATAATCTTTGGCATCCAGTTTGCGTTCCTGAACAAAAATAATTTCAATAGGGCCTCCAGTAACAACTAGATGTAGCTGATTGCAAATCAGTTGCATATGATGACGATGTGGTAGCTAGCGATCCTCATCGGTGAATGTTAGTTGGATGAAATACCGTACCCAAACTAGTAAGCTGAAACAAGCCTCTCATGAGTACTATCCCTCCTATTCAAGGGGGGCGAATCCACTGGAGAAAGAATCCCTACACCTGCAGAGGTGGATGCCCTGTGAATAGGGATTCCCAAAACAGCATTCCCAAAGGTGGAGGGAACAAACTCCTCCTCAATGTTTGCCACTAGTACAGAGAATGAGTTCCTGTGAATCAAGCCAGGCTAAGAAGTACAAAGAATGCTTGTGCTCGAGGATGGTGAGGGTGATGGAGGGACAATCCTCTTGCCTCTATCGATGGAGGTGGAACGAGGAGCAACAGAGGCAAGGGTATGCACCTGAGAAGAACTATGAGTCTAAAAATTAGAATGAGCATTATCATTGGTGATATCCTGTGATGGATCGGGAGTATCTCTGGCAGGGGTTGAAGCATTGGAAGTCCCCTCCTGATTTGCAACTGGTGGAACAGGGGTGGAGGCATTGATAGCATCAGCCTCTCGAATCTGAGGAGGGTCAGGGGCAAGGGGGTGTCAACCTGTGAGGATGGAGGATCCAACAACCTGACAGGTACCCGATGGGGAACTAATGCGGGCCTAAGTGAGTGTCCAAGACGCGCTGCTATTGAGGATCGTGGTCACGCTATTGAAGTAGAATGTGACGCACGAGATGGCCTAATAGCGCGCATTGAAGGTGTAGGGCGAGAAGATGATGCCGAAGAAGTTGTACGAGGAGGGGCCGCACCAAAAGACCGCTTGGGTCTTTTCTTCTTCCTTGGGCAATCCTTGGCAAAGTGCCCAAGGGCTCTACATATCTTGTGCTGGTCCTGCTTACTGTGATCTTGACTCTCTGTTGAAAGCAGGAGCCATCCAAACGCTGAAGCATAATATGGTCATCCGTGATGTTAGGGTCCCCATCTAACTTGATTGCCTTTGCTGCTGAAGAGGGCATGCCACGAAGGGGGGGGGATCTCTGCGACCAAACCGAAGGTGGCTTCAATGGAAGGAAGGAACTGATGGTAAAACTAAGGGAGGCCGGGAAATCTGATGAAGAGGGAAAAGACCTGGTTATTCTCTTCAACAGAGTCGAATCCCAAACAGAAATGAGAGGAAGATCCTCCTGGAGCCAAGCACCTGAGGGTTAGCCTTAAGCATTGTGGCCGCCAACTCCAGAGTATCAAAAACCACCTGCAAGAAATCTCGTCCCAATAAGCAAATGTTGATGAGATGGGGTGCAAAGTCTTCAAGTAATGTTGTGAGCATCCAATCCCTGGCCTGTAACCTGGAAGGATGGGACCCAAACATGTGGGCATGGAGAGAAGTAGAGCTTTCAAGCTCCACATCTTTTTTGAGTTGTTGCAACTCATCTTTTGAGAATATGACTTGTCTCATGGCCAGTGGAAGCGGTTGAGGATTGGCTGAATGGGAACCCATTCGTCAATCGAGGTGGAGACGTAGATTCGAACACAAATAAGTTCCTTGCGACCCAATTTAAACTACTGTGGGAGAAGAAGAAGGGAAAGACTGGAAGGGGCAGGCTGAGGTTGGAGAGGGAGGGGCAGATAGGCTGAAGGAGGGGGAGGAGAGAGGAGGGAGGGAGTAGAGCAAGAGGAGGAGGAGGAGGAGGAGGAGATGGAGGAGGAGAAGGTAGATGAGGAGGAGGATAACGTAGGAGGAGGAGGAGAGGGAATGCTTGCGGAAAGAAGGGGATCCCACAGGGAGGAGGCCCGTGGGAGGGAGTGGTAGGCCGCGGGGGGAAGGAATTGGCGAGAAGCCATCGGGGGGGGGGGAGGGGGGACAGAACACTGCAGGGGGGAGGAGGCAGGGTGCAAGAGGGAGGAGGAGACCTTGGGAGGGAAGGAACAGACCGTGGGGAGGGGACAGCAGCCCACGGGGGGGAGGAAGCAGGGCGGAAGAGGGAGGAGGCTCGCGGGGGGGGGGGGGACATCCCGTGAAGGGGAAGGAGGCAGGGCGGAGGATGTAGTTGCAGCCCCTGGGTCCGTGAGGCAGGGCGGAGGAGGGAGAGACAGCCTGAGGCTGCTGGGAGAGAG